>NW_026585644.1:38420993-38522313 GCF_907164565.1 Psammomys obesus
CCCACCCACTGGGAAGAAGTAGAAGGAACACAGGCATGTGGAGGGCTCAGGACTCCACATGTACTTGGGGCTCTGCATTGTCCTTCCCTTGTCTTTCTCAACTGAAGCACACACAATATACCAGGAAAATTTGACTCAGGCCCCACAGCTGTTCTCTTCATCTGCCCATCCTTCTTGAGTCTTTTTGTACTTCATTCTGAAGTCAATCCAATCAGGAGTGGCTTTTGACTTTAAAGATGAGGGTTTATTTACATTGCTGATCTTATATGTCAGTAGCTTTTGCACCCAGATTCAAGGATTTAAAATATTTCTAAAAAGTAGGCATGTTTGTGTTGTATATGTGAAGACCTTCTTATAATAACAAGCTATGTAGTGGTTACTTGGTTTTAGGCTTTATAGTAACGAGGTGATGTCAAGAACAAGGGAGGGTGTGTATTGTAGTCTGTGTGAAAATATCAACACTTCATGTAAGGTACTTTGTGATATTTTCTATGGTACTTGGACCCAACCTTCACAGCTTCTGAGGGACAGATGTCTGTAACTCCAAGTGTATCTGAGACAGGAGGAATGCACTCTCAGGTGCTGTCCCACTTCTAAACCTTGACCTTGTTTCTGTGCCTCTTTTGGCTGGGGTCATTTTGCTTATATAGACATCAGTTGTGCTTATATCTTTCCTTCAGTAGACTGTAAATTCCAGCTTTCAAGTTTGAGCTTTTGCATTTTGATCTTTTACGAGGTTTAGAGCAGGCTTCGGTGCTTCAATTCTAGTTGTTGCTCAGTAAGTGTATGCAGAGTAAGAGAAGGAGTGGAGGTGACTGCAGCCCAGGCACTGGGTTACCTGTTTTATGCCTACATTGTTCTGCTTCTTTCCATAATTTAGGTAGTGCTATATGACAGTAAGGATAGCTACATTTTCCCATCTTCCCCCAACTGAAACCTTGCTTTCAAACGTGGAAGTATATGAAAGGGCCCCAGAGTAAGTAAAAGCTAATGTCCTTAGCATTCAGTGATGAGCCAGTGCTGGTCCTTGGCTTGGAGGAGGGCATACTTATTTCTGAGCAGCCTAACGAGAGCAGACATGTTTGGAATTGCCCTGGAGGTGGGAGAAAAGAGAGAAGCAAGACAGAGCAGCAGCATCTCGCTGGGCATCCCTTCTGCTCCGCTGACCTGGCACTGAGGCTGTACACTCTCTGGGGCATGAGATTCCTTTGCTGTTGTATAAAATTTAATCTCCCCTACAAGATTGGAAGTCATTGGATAGAGAGTGACTGTGGCTATTTGGCATTTGGTACTCTCTCTCACTTTGCTTTTTGAGGTAGGATGTAGTTATGTATCCCAGGCTGGCCATACACTCACAATGCTCCTGCTTCAGCCTCTTCAGTTTTGAGAAACGGAGGAGTTTTAAAAACTAATAAAAAATTCTAAAAACTAAAATAAAAAAAATTACCAGTATTTACTGATGATTCTTAACCAAAGAGTTGGTTTATTTTGGTTCTCTATTTTTGTAGACTCTTAAAAGTTACCCCAAATAATGGTAAGATCTATTTTTGTGAGTGTAAGATCTCTTTTTGTGGAGAAATTTTTGTCAGTGTTTTCATGTTGGTGCAGCATGTTGAAATAAGACGTGAGATATATGAGATTAAGTTAAATTATTGTTGTTGCTATTATTATTATTATTATTATTATTATTATTATTATTATTATTATTATTTTGAGATAGGGTTTCTCTGTGTAGCCCTGCCTTCCTAGACTACCTGACTTTATAGACCATGCTGGCCCTGAGTTCACAGAGATGTGCCTGCTTCTGCTTCCTAACTGCTCGGATTAAAGGCATGTGCCACCACTACCCAGTTTAAATGATTTTTATTTTGTCTTTTTTTTTTTTTTTTTCCTTCCCCAGAGCTGAGGACCGAACCCAGGGCCTTTGCTAGGCAAGTACTACCACTGAGCTAAATCCCCAACCCCTTAAATGATTTTTAAATTAAAATATTTTAATAAACATACAAGCTGACAGGTTTCCTTGTGGCATTTTTATACATACTTGAAATATTTTAACTCAGTGACCTAAAGCTTGTCCTGAAAGCCATAGCTCTCATTGCTTAAGACAATCATTATGTGGTGCTGTTCTTGAGAAATCATATCTACACATTTCTGGAAAGCCAAGTCATAGTAAAAATAACCGATAGTGTTTAAGAAAACCATTTATGTTGTATCGGCTTGATAATTTAAAATTAGCAGTGATAACTGTGTTATTTCCTTTCAGATGAGCCAAGTCAGTGACACTGGTAATGTTTTTAATTTCCTTTCATTGTTGAAAATAGGAACAGGTTAGTTCATATTGGTGTTTCAGTTTCCACTGGCAAAAGTTTTGTTCAAGTGTGAATTGATCCTGGCAGCTTGCCTTCCGACTGCTTGCAGTTCCAAGGTCTCCATGAAAGATGGAAAAAGTCCTTTGAAAGTTTTACATTATGTTTTATGTATTTTTTTCTTTCTGTTATTGATCTTTTCCCTACTCTCCCCTCTCTTCCTCTCAGTTTTTTTTTGAGATGGAGTCTTTATTTGATTCTTGAAATAAGGTCTGAGGTAGGCCACTGCTGGCTTCAACCTCATTGTCCTCAGCAGAGGATGACTTTGAACTCCTGATCTACCTGCTTCTATCTCCCAAGTGCTGGGATTCCAGACAGAAGTCACTGGCCTACCTTTGAGATAGAATTCTTTTTTTAAAAATGTTGATCTGGTTGATCTCAAATCCATATTCTAATAGTTCTTTTACCTCAGCCTTCTGAGTACAAATGTTTATATAAATAACTGTATTAGATATTAATGGATAAATACTCCAAATCAAAGTCAAAGATTGTCCCAGTGGAAAAGGAGCAAAAAAGTCAAAGATTAAGATCTGCATGGTGGCACAGGCCTTTAATCCCAGCAGAGAAGGATCTCTGTGAGTTCAAGGGTTGCCTTATCTAAACAGTGATTTCCAGGACAGTCAGTTCAGGACTACATGGAGAGAGAAAGAAGTCAAAGGTTGTCCTAATGGGAGCAAAGGAGAAATACAGCTCTGCTTCTCATGAGAGATAGTTAGAGTCCATATAACCATATAGAGGCCGTATAGCCACGGCCATATAGCCATAGAACATTGTCCAGACAGATCAGAGTACACAGTGAACTTGAATGTATTTTAATGCATCAGTCACATACTTCACTAGAGAGGAGACTGTGTTATTTATACCTTAACTTAATTACTTAAGATTAATTTACTTATCAAAATAGATCTGCTTGTTAATATAGTTTTTTTTTGTCACAAGTACAACATAAAATATTAAACCTATGTCATATATTACATGGAGTCAGTATTAGAATAGATATACAGTGTGAAATTGTTCATGGTTCACATTTATGGTATTTATCACTTTTTTCAGGCAAAAATCAGACTAGTTTTTTCCAGATTTAAGAAACTGGGGGCTGGAGACATGGCTCAGAGGTTAAGAGCACTGGCTTTTCTTCCAGAGGTCCTGAGTTCAATTCCCAGCAACCACATGGTGGCTCACAAACCATCTGAAAGGAAATCTGGTGCCCTCTTCTGGCATGCAGGTGTACATGCAAACACAATTGTATACATAATAAATAAATTAAAAAAAAAAAAAAAAGAAACTCTGTTAGCCAGTTGTAGTGGCTTTAATCCTAACACTCAGGAGGCAGAGGTAGAGGCAAGTAGATCTCTTAGTTTGAGACCAGCCTGGTCTACAGAGCGAGTTCCAGGACATCCCAGGCTATACAGAGAAACCCTGTCTTGAAAAACAAAAAAGAGAAGAGAAGAAAAAAAAAGAAGGATAGAAAGAGAAAGATGCTGTTTAGAGCTACAGTATAGGATAAATAACATTTAACACAAGCTATTGATGTTAAACATTGATTGTTGCATTTCCTTTTCTTTCCTGATGATTGAAAGCCAACAGGAATAGCCAGTAGGAAGATGGTCAGGATGAGCAAGTTCTATGGGTAAGAGGCTTGAATGTTAAAACAGTATGGGTCCATTGATGTCTACTAAGTAAAGTAGAATTTTAATACATTGCTACACTAACAATTTTCAGGCAACTTCTTATATTAATGGACATAAACAGCTAATTAGTATGATTTAATTATTTCAAGTCTGGAAATGCCTTTTTAGTAGAAACTATTTTAGAATTTAGAAAAGTTATATATATGTATATAAATTTGAAGGGGGAAATGTACATTGTATATGGCTAGTCATTCTTTTTTGAGTTGAAGACATGAGCAGGTATTGGCAGTATGGCCAACAAGGCACCCTGGGGTATCTACCTTGCTACAGAACAGTTATTAAGACACTGTCAGACTCCAGAGAGGTAGGAGAGGGGCCTCATGACTCTTCTTGCTGACTTAAGCATAGAGATCCATAGACATGCAAGAACCCAGGAGCTGGAGTCAGGGACAGAGCCAGAGGGCAGGCACCCGAATCCTGCACAGCGGGCAGCTAGGAGGGCTGGAGTCACAGGAGTAGGGTGGGCTAATAGCACTTTGAAAACTTTCGACTGAGCTAAGACCTTCAAGCAAGTCTGAAGTCACCTGAAATTTATGGTGCTCCCCAGCCTGTGGCCTCCAAACACAGTCTCCTCCAGGGGAAAGCATTCCAGTTCCAAATTAAAGTTATGCCATCAACTCACGGTTAAAGCTGAACATGTGGAAGGAAAGACAAGCATTGTCCCGAGTGCACAGGAGTGGAAGCAGCCTTCCAAAGTTCTAAAGCGACTAAAGACTGGAGCTCAGTGACCTTAAGTGCTCAGTACCTCAGGTGTTTAAGGAAAAAAAAATGCAGTTTCTGTGCCCTAGTGGATTTTTATGGTTTTGGAAGGAAATTGTAAATTATAGAAATCATTTGAAAAGTAAACAGTAGAATTAAAGACTGAGTGGTCTGGGTTCTGCCACATCACTGAGTATGGCATCAGGAAACTGCATCACAGACAGGCCAGACAGGCCATTCTTAGGATACCTGGGTGAAGCTTTCCCCTGCATCTGTGGATGCATGCGGGAATATTTAATAGTTACACATGTTTGTGATTGGCTGAAAGCTGGAAACAGACTTTTGTTGACAGGGGGTGGATACCTAAATTGTGACTTTGCCGTGATTACAAAACATCATGCAGTAGTAAGTTTACAGATGTGGCAAGCTAAAAAGCTAGTCCTAGATGCATGGGTTTACATGGCATGCTCTAACTTAGGTTTGCTTACTTTGAAGTTCTGTATGCAGTGTGGGAGAAACACACTGGAGAAGTAAAGGAATGAGCTATGGAATTTACCTTCATGGAGGGATGTGTGTATGTGTGTGTGTGTGGGAGGGTGTTATTTCTCCTCTGCTCCCCCAGGCCAGGTTTCTGTGTGTAGCCTTGGCTGTCCTGGACTTCCTTTGTAGACCAGGCTGACCTCCAACTCAGAGATCTGCCTGCCGTTGCCTCCTTGACTGCTGGGCTTAAAGATGTGTGCCAAAATGTCCAGCTCCTTTGTGGAGTTTTTGTGTTTTTTGTTTGTTTGTTTTTTAAGATTTACTTATTATTTATATAATATTCTGCCTGCATGTGTGCCTACACACCAGAAGAGGGCACCAGATCTCATTATAGATGGTTATGAGCCACCATGTGTTTGTTGGGAATTGAACTCAGGACCTTTGAAAGAACAGCCAGTGCTCTTAACCTCTGAGCCATCTCTCTAGCCCCTTTGTAGAATTTTTAATGTAGATCAAATAAATTAATACATTGAATTGCCAATACCAGGTAGTTTGAAGCTTGTGAAAATTGATAGTACTGAAAAACACATCACCTTGTTGCTGAGAAAGGAAGAAAATATTTAGGACTGAGCCATCACAAAAGGCTTTGTTGTAGAGGAGGCTCTGAGGCTGGCCTTGAAAGGCATTTGGGGTTGATGGTGCCATATGGTGGAGGCAAAGGGTGCAAAGTGTAAGTTCAGCTATAGTCCTTCCGCCACATTGGCAGTTCAGCAAGGGCAGCCAGTGGGTCGAAAGTAAAATAGGCCAGGACAGATTTGAAGTGTTCTCATAGCAAAGATAGATGGTTTGGACTGCAGTTCCTTTTTTCCTGGGAATAATTTATAGCTTAAACTAGGTATTTTAAACTTACTGTCTTTTGGTACTAAATTAAAATACTCTTTTAAGTAGATCAGTTAAAGTAGGGTAATAATTCTGCTTTTATAGCATCTGTTTGTTTTTTTGCTCCCACGATTAGCCTGACCTGAGTGGGCATCATCCCTTTTGGTATAGTGTGGCCAAATAACCATGGGCCCAACAAGGAGAGTGCAGAGCTGGCTTTGATTTCCCTGTAGAAAAGCAGCTGTTAGAGAGCTCCTTTGTGTCCAGAGTACTAGAAGATCTAGTGACCTTTGGAAGATTATCCAAAATGTGCAGTTACAAGAGTGGAAAGGAATCGTGTTTTTAATAGAAACAGTATTCCAGATCCTCTCTGATAGTGTTACAATTCTTGCTGCTTGTCTCGGGCATGAGGGGAATGTTGCAGGTGAGAGGAAATTGTTAGTTGAATAAAATAAGTATACACACATCCTATACATGTCTAAGGAAAGTTTGCTGTGTAGTGTGAGTACGGTGGTGCTCACTGGCTTTTTAAAACTTATCATCGTCGTCATCATTGTGTTTGTGCATGTGTGTGCGCCCACACACGTGACTGCTTGGAGTCAGAGGGCCGCTTTCAGGAGTCATTTCTCTCCTTCCACTGTGGTGTTGGGGATTGACATCAGGCTGTCAGGGTCCCACAGAGTCACATTTGCTTGTGGAGCCATCTCTCCTGCCTCTCACTGAGGTTTTCATTTGAAGCTGTCAGGAGTTTGCTCAGATGGTGCAGTCTGCTCATTGGCTCAGGTGACATGCCTCAGAGGGAATAAACACTGTGAGCTGACAAAAAAAATCCTCCTCACTGTCTGTAGTGCGTGCCTCCCTCCTGTTCTCAGAGTAGCTTTTTACACTTGTAGCAAAGATTGCTGAAGTGGACTTGTTCTTTCATTTATTAGCCATCGTCACTATAAATAGCCAGGCTGTAGCTTCTTGGTGCAGAGCTTACCTAGTGTGTTTGAGACCCAGAGTTTAATCCCTAGCATACCCTACAAAAGACAACCAAAACAAACATACTGTAAACACAAATAAAAGAGATCACTAGCATTTATTTCAGTATTCACAAAAATAAAAATATTAAGAGATTATGAAAATAATATAAATGCTAAAGGTCTACTGGTCCAGTAGGTACTTTTTGAAGATTTTGGTCAGTGTAAATTCAGAATGAGAGAGAGTGTATGTTTCTTAAAATAGCTTGCACGTGTTACTCTCAAGTAAGTGATTTCTGTTTCCTGTCTGTGAGCGAAAATGGTGAGAATCCCAGGGGTGGAGATGGACTGAAGTTCATTTGTGCTGGAATCCTAACAGTGAGGCTTGTTGGATACAAAATTTCTTAATTTGGATTTTCAGTTACTACTAGTAATTTAATGAGGTGGTATATCATCAAATTATTAGAATAAGCTTTATGTTTACATTCCTGTCCTTTCCTAAGGTAACATTTACAGCTGCTTGATTCTGCCTGCTTAGGTACCAAGAGTGGTCATGTTCTTAGAGACAGGAAGTAGAATGCTGTTCTTCAGCCTTAACAGAGGGAGGAAATGGGAGCTGTTTTTTAATGGTATAGACTAGAGTTGCAGATGAAAAAAATTCTGGAGATTGGTTACACAACAAAGTAAATGTTACAGTTAATATATTTAACATTACTGAACTGTGTGTTTAAAGGCTTGTTTGGTAATTGATTTTATGTTCTGTGTATTTTTATCATAATTTTTAAAAAGTAAAAAGAGAAGAAAATATATTGTTTGTAATAGTGTCAAAGTCCATCATATTCCTAAAAATACATTTACCAAGGATTGATCTCAGTAGTAAAATCTACAAAACCTTACTGAGAAATTAATGAGGACCTAAATAAAAAGAGGCACACATTTGTTCATGGGCGATTCAGTTTTAACATGTCCAGGCCTTTCCAATTAGCCTGCTTTGCCCAGTGCACTTCCTGAGAAATTTCTAGCAGTCTGTTTTTTTTGTTTTGTTTTGTTTTTAATGTGTGTGGTAGAACTAAAGGTGGTGTTTTAAAAGCCTGATTTTCAATTCATACAGAAAGGCAGAGTGAAAAATTTCTTAGGCAGTCAGGAGGAGAGCTAGAAGACCCACGGCAAATGAAGCTGTCCCGACTGAGTCATGCTTAGGAAAGTGTGGTGCTTGAGTGGCAACTGGAGCACCAGTGAGCCCTGGGAAATGGGGTCTTCCTGGCTCCACCCTGAAACAGACTGACTGAGAGAGAACTTGGAGGCCAAGGAGTCTGCCCTTCAGCACACCCTCTGGTTGTGTTTATGCACTTGAAAGCCTGGAAACATTGAATTAAGATGTTTGGACACAAGGAGATAGAAAGTAGCCAGTGGGACAGATGGTCCTGAAGAGACCATTCCGGTGTGGTTCACCAGATTTATGACAGAAGAGGCACTGCAGCACAGTAGACATTCCAGTCAGTGGCCCTGGATAATTTATCTGTCCATGTGGAGAACAGGTATCTAACTCCCATATCATACCACATAAAAAAATCAATTCAGGCGGATCTACTATATAAAAATAGAAGGCCAAACTATAAAGCCAGAGGGATAAAATGCAGGAGACCTTAGGAGAGTTGAACAGGCGAATAGAAGCATAAAAGTGATAAACTGGGTTATATTGATAACGAGCGTTTGTTTCATTAGTAGGGATGATCTCAAGCCTCAGGCATCACAAGCAACTGGGCTCCATGCCCAGCCTGAGTCTTTACCGTTTAGGGCACCTGAGCAAGCTTTTTTCTCAACTGCTTTCTGCCACTTCCATTGAACAGTAAAAACTGTGAGATATTCAGTAAATATGAAATCTAAAATAATTTAATTCAACTTCAAGATATAATTAACTAAAGTTCAACAAAGAAAAGTATGGGCTTAAGATGTTATTGGGATTTTAGAAGAGGGAATTACCATAAAGTCAGTTAAGTTTTGTTCATTTTTCTCTTCTTATGGCTAAGACCTCTTAGTCTTTTCTTCCACTTATCCATCGGTGTGTGAGTCATGGCTGGGAGAGTAGAGGCATCAGGCTAGGTTAGAAAAGGATTTGTTTTTGAGACTGGGTCTCATGTAACTCAGGATGGTCTTGAACTCTTGAGCCTTCTGCCTCTTCCTAAGTGCTAAGATTGCACATAAACTCTTGGTTTATGTGGCGCTGGAGTTCAAACTCCGCATCATGGATGCTAGGCCAGCACTCTACCAACTGGCCTCTTTACAAAGCATCTTAAATTACTTGGAACCTTTCTATATTGTCGTTTGCCACAGAACAAATGGAATTTTATAAAAACACATTTTTTAGAGCTGAAAGTATTTTCAGATCAGCTCCTGTCATCATTTAGGTGAGAAAAATCAGGTCTAAAAGTGGCAAATATCTTTCTCAAGGGACCAAATGGCAGAATTTGGATTGGTACCCAGTTCTATTTCACTACATTTTCCCATTATTTTGTGTCAGTAAGGAATAGATTTGTTTTCAAATAGCTTGTAAGGTTTTATTTGTCATTTGGAACATATTGTCTTAAAGAAAAAGGAGTTTAAGTTTCTGGGCTACTCTACAATGTGTGTGTAAGCTACAGATGGTCTGGTTTACAGTAATAAACTTGTCATTTACAGAACTATGTCCTTGCATGAGAATATTCTTAATGCTATCTAGGGAATGCTATAAGAAAAAATGGTGAGCTTTAAATTTAAATTTAATTTTTTCCCACTTCCAGGGATTGAATTTGGGACCTTAGGTTCAGTATTCTACCAATGAGACATACCCCCACAATCTGGTGATTTTGTTGCTGTTAGTAACTGTTTTTGAGAATTCCATATGTGAGTACTTTATAGCGTTTCTACTCTCTCCCCATTCCAACTCTTCTGATGTCCCCCACTTCCCCTTAAGTACATGACCTCTCGTCATCAATTGTTACCATTACTTATATGTATACACATATACATCATGTACTACATACTAAGTCTGCTTAGTGTTGCTCGTATATGTATGTGCTTAGGGTGTTTATTTGGGATTGGATAACCTGGCAGGGGATTTGTCCCCGGAGAAACTTGATTCTCTTTCTCACGGCAGCCATTGCTTGCCTAGACCTTTATATCAATGGAACTATAGCCTTGCGAAACTTGCCCTATCTATGTTGAATGTCAGCTGTTTTGGCCATCATGTAGAGCTTGTTAATGGAGCCATATTGTTGAGATTTCGTGGATATAGATCCCTGTCATATTTAGAAAACACTATCTCACAGTTAGCTAGTGTCCTAGTTCTCTGGCTTTTAGAATTCTTCGACCCCCTTTTCTATAATATTCCCTGAGGCTTAGGTGTACAGGTAGGTAGTGTTAGAGATGTCCCAGTTGGGGCTGGTTTCTGCATGATAGCTTATTCACTGCATTTTGACCTGTTTTGGATCTCTGTAGTAGCCTCATGTGCTGCGAAAAGGAAGCTGTTTGGTGAGGGTGAGAGCTACACTTGCCGTGAGTGTAAGGATGTGTTTTTAGAACACAGTTGGAAACTATGTTGTTTAGGAAAATGGGAGTTGTAGGTTCTCTATGGTCTATGGCCTCTCTAGGCACATGTAGTTGGCTAGATTTACTACCTATTGACTGGGCTTTAGTTTTACAAACACCACCATTGTTAAGTTATGCCTGTGTAAACTTCACCTTCTGTGTAGATTTGGGCTTGATTGTGAAGCAATGGGTACTCTTGCCTACTGCGTAAACGGGAGATTGTTCTCACTGTTGGGCTTGATTGTACAGTATGAATACAGTTCTCCATACCAGTCAGTAGGGCATGTTTGCAGGATGTTTTCTTTTTCTTCATCTAATGCTGCACATAAGGATTGATTCTTACCTCATGGCAGTGCTTCCTGCAACGTACTAACTACAGTGCACAGCTTCCTCCCCGGAGGATAATGTTCATTCCTTTTCAAATACCTATTTGTCAGATGGCATTTTGCTTTCAGAGTTTAGTGGGAATGTTTTTTTTGACAGCCACAGAAAAGTCCAAGACAGACCTCCTGTTCTCAAGCTTGTGTAGGAAACAGTCTGACTTTTCTGAGGCAAAAGTTTCATCACTGTGGTGTGTTAGCCACTGAGTTTTGGCGCATCCCCGAGCCTCTCCATTCTGCACACACTGCTCTTGTTGCAGACTGATGGGAAAATCTTATAAAATGACAAGAGTGTTGCTTTTGGACGAAATTCTACTCTTAGCTTTTGCTGTTATCTTCATTTTTTTAATTGTAGGGAGGTTGGTCTAGATTAAGGGTTAAGAATTCAGGTACCTTGAAACTAAAAAGGGGATCATGAGAAGGGAGGCCAAGATCTTTTGGGGGGGAGCAGGAAGGGGTGATGAGATCCATGTGATAAGAAAATAGAATATGGGCGCTATCTTGGGGAAAGAAGCAGGGTGGGGCAACAGGGTAGAGCAGTGGGACAGCCAAGGAGAATAAAGTGTAATTGCACATATGTGTGGAAACGCTCTGGGGAAACTCATTATTTGTATGGTAACCTAAAAAGTGTTATTATTAATATGTTTTTTTGATGAAAAGAAATAAAAGGCAAAGTCACTTATGGTCTGGTCAGGGGTGAGGGATGAGTGGAGAGAGCACATGCCAATAGAGGCATGCGGGTAACCAGAGTCATGGAACAGTGAGGAGTTCTGGGAACTTTGGTGTCATTAATAAATATTGTGAGTTAATGGGCAAATTTGACCAGAGACAAATTTGTATTATTTTAAACTAATAGTTCTTAAAGTTGGCTGCGCTACATATGGAGTACTTAAAAAAAATAAATTAAAAAATATATATTATTATATATATATATATAATATTACATATATGGGTGCCCAGATCCTCTTCTTATTAGAAATCTTTATAAAGTTCTAAAAGCTTCCCAGGTGCTTCTAATGAGCAGTGATGCTGTGAGTGACTAATTGGATTCTGACTAGGATGCTTTCCACACCTGACTTCTAGAGACAAGCAAATGCTTGTTTAGAAACAGCCAACATACAGTGATGAAGGATGGTGCCAACTCTCAGACAGATAAACAAGCCCCCTTCTTTGTAACGAGCTTTAATGAAGGTTGTTGTTGGAATAGCTGCACGGGGACAGTTCTGTGTTCCCCGTCGACATCTGAGAGCTCTTAAACTGTGCCAGTATGCCAGGCAGTCCCCATTTACCACCACACACTTTGTTTTTCTCACAACTTTCACTTTGTTTCTTAGCACTGCTGGTTCTGTTTAAAGTTTCAGCCTGAGTTCTGTTTGAGGCCTGGCGTGGCTTTCTTTGAGTTAGGTTTCAGTATGTGCATATTTTAAGTTTCATTGTAGGTGAGATTTTCTTAGAATGCCCCCTTTAAGAAAGCACTTATAAGTGGATATTAGACATATAACATAGGATAAACCTACTAAAATCCATACACCTAAAGAAACTAAGCAAGAAGGAGGACTCTGGGTAAGATGATCAATCCTCATTCAGAAGGGCAAACAGGATAGTCATCGGAAGAGGGAGAAAACAGGGAACAGGACAGGAGCCTACCACAGAGGGCCTCTGAAAGACTCTACCAGCAGGGCATCAAAGCAGATGCTGAGATTCATAGCCAAACTTTGGGCAGAGTGCAGGGAATTTTATGAAGGAAGGGGGAGATAGAAAGACCTCGAGGGGACTGGAGCTCCACAAGTTCTATTTTTCCATTGAAGACTCAGGAGCCAGATGCTGGGGTGAAAAGCCTACTTGCTCAGAGAATCAGAGAAAGCATCCAGCTGACCTTTATTCTCATCTCAGGTTGGAATGGAAAAACCCAAAAGGCTCACTAGCTCAGCTGACATCCCAGGAGCAAAAGGCCCCCAAAATGCAAGGCTTAAAGCTTGCTAAGCCAGAGAGCTAGATAGCTAAAGCCCTAAAGATCCAAAGCTCAGAACCAAAAAATCTGGGCACAGGGGTCTTTTCTGAGACTGATACTCCAACCAAGGACCATGTATGGAGGTAACCTAGAACCCCTGCACAGATGTAGCCCAAGGCAGCTCAGTCTCCAAGTGGGTTCCCTTGTAAGGTGAAAGAACAGGGATGGTCTCTGATATGAACTCAGTGGCTGGCTCTTTGATCACCTCCCCCTGATGGGGGAGAAGCCTTACCAGGCCACAGAGGAAGACAATGCAGCCAGTCATGATGAGGCCTGATAGGCTAGGGTCAGATGGAAGGGGAAGAGGACCTCCCCTATCGATGGACTGGGGGAGGGGCATGGGAGGAGATAAGGGAAGAAGGGTAGGATTAAGAGGGGACAAGGGAGGGGGCTACAGATGGGATACAAAGTGAATAAATTGTAATAAAGAAATATTTAAAAAAGGAAGCATTTTGTCTGAAGTTAGGGCATCTAACATTGTGGATTCCCTACTCTAACCACAGCTAAAAGGATTCTCCTACATTAAAAAAAATGTTTTATGTGTGAGTTGAGAAAAAGAAGAGCGCTTTTTATTGTTTGTTTGCTTAGGTGGTCAAATCTGTGTTTAGTGGTATTTCGAATTTTTTGTGGGGCGTACCTCTAAGAGTTGCCTCTGGCTTACTCCTTCTTTCTCTTCTCCCTTCTTCCATCAGTGTTTACTTTCACAACCGAAGTTCTGGGCCGTTCAAACGTCAGCCTTGATCCTCCGTACAAAACTTGAGAGAGGAAGCACACGGCGAGTGGAGCGCGCGATGAGGCAGACGCAGGTAACGTGGTGGCACGCTCTTCCCCTGTTGCTGTAGAAAGTGTAGACATGTGGCACTTGCAAGAATGGGGTGCCTTCTGTTCCATCCACACGGTGCTGCTCTTTAGGGTGCAGCCTCTAGGATTTGGCCACAAAGCTCAGCTTTGTCGCTTTACTGTGTAAAGCTCTGTAATCCTGAATCTCATCATGTGTCCATGCTGGCCTCAAACTCACTGTGCAGCTGAGAATGAGCTCCTGATCCTCCTGCTTCTACCATGCAGGTGCTGGGATTGGCAGGGTTACCACACCAGCTTGGATTTAGATTACTGCGCTTTTGGTGTCAGATGGCGAGAGTGTGCTTTGAGCAGTGAGCATAGAGTTCAAAGCAGAGGGATGTTCCTCTGTTCTTCCTGAGCTCTTCCTCACCATCTCACCCTGTGCCACCTTACCAAGAGCACATGCAGTTCTTCTCAATGAACAGGGTTAAAGAGTTGTTACTTCTGCCTTTGCAGGGCGGTAGTTCAGGGGAAAAGTTTTTATTTTCCCAGCTCCCAGATTTTGGAATTAGCCAGGGCGTGTGACAGGGTGAATCCATGGGCTGAGTTGCTGTCTTTGTTGAGCCTCTTAGCTTGTGCCCTGACCATTTGCCAGTCCCTGTGACTCACAGTGCAGTGCTTCTGTGCTTGTTGAAATCACCGCCTCTCTTCAAGAGTAAGGAAATGATTTAAAGTAATAAATGTATACATAAAACAGTGGTTTTTATAAAATGATTAATTTCTGTAAAAATTGGTTTCCTTCCAACACTGTATAGTGCTAAATGATGAACTGTTAAAGTTGAGGTGGGATGGCGAGGGGATCCAGAGGAGCACTAATGGAAAAGCTCAGTTGTGTCCTGTTCCTGTTGAAAAAATACAGGTGTGCTGAAGTCAGGGACTTGTTCAGATCTGTCTGACCAGTTACTGACAGTTTGTATCATCTGGCAGTTATATTGAGAGCTCCAATGACAGCTCCTAAATCATGGTAGACCTTTTTTTTTTTTTAAGTTTATTTACTTTACATCATGAGGGTGCCCCCTCCTTTCCCTCCTCCCAGTCTCTTCACTTTCCCTCCTTCCTTTCTTTCTTTCCCCCAGAAAATGGGAGTCCCCTCCCCCCCATTAACCTTCTCCAGGTATACTTTTAATATGCCAAAATTAAGAAGAAAATGTAGCATCATACATGAATAACCAAAGATTGTAAAAGCCACAAGAGAGAGAGAATTACAAACTCAGAGCAAGCCGTTAAAAACACTCCCATCCCATGAAATTTTGTGGGCTGAGTTCTGTAAACATTGTTGACTGTTTGGGTTAAGAGTGTGGGTGAGGATCAAGACAGTGCTTGTGGAAGTCCTGTTCACTGTAATGCTTGTTTTAGCTGAGTAGATTAAAGTAGAAACACAGTTGTGAGTAGCTCTGGTGGTTTGAATAAGAATGATACTCATAGGCTCATATATTTGAATGCTTAGTCACTGTGCAGTGGCACTATTTGAAAGGATTGGAAGGATTAAGAGGTCTGGCATTGGAGGAACTAGTATTCTCAGTACTGCTCCAGAGTCTGCCTGCATGCTGTCATGCTTCCTGCCATGATGGTAACAGCCTAAACCTCTGAGAGTGTAAGCTAGCCTCCAATTAAATCTTTCCATTATAATAGTTGCCTTGGTCATGCTTCTTATTGCTGTAGAACAGTGACTAAGACAGTAGTAATAAAAGTAGAATATAGTCTTTTTTATTGTTATTCAGCTTTCTCTTCTTCACAAGAATAAGATTTTTTGAGATATTTCTTAGCTATTTTTGTTGTTTTTTTTTTTTTGAAAGCTTTATTCAGATCTCAAGTTCATTTTTTGAACATGTCATTTGCTTTTTAAAGTTCTTTATATATTCTAGATACTAAATCCTCTGTCAGATGATAGCTGTCAAATATTTTCTACCTCTATGTGGAATTCCTCTTTGCTTGCCTCATTATTATCTTTTTTTTGTGCAGAAGAATTTTAGTTTTATGAGGTCCCATTTGTCAATTGTTGACCTTAATTCCTGGGCAAATGGGATCCTATTCAGAAAGTCCTTTCCTACACCTATATCCTGTCGGATGCTGCCTGTGTTTTCTTCTAGCAGTTCCATGCTTCATGTTTAGGTTTTGGATCCATATTGAGTTAGTTTTTGTTCAAGGTGATATAGGTTAAGTTCACTCTTCATGTGGATGTCTAGTTCTGCCAGCACCATTTGTTGGAGATTCTGCCTTTTCTCCAGTGTGTGTTGTTTGGCATCTTTGTCAAGTATTGGATGGTTGGAGTACTCATGTTTGGGTCTTCAATCTTGGTTCATCCAGCTTAACGTGGCAACTATCGAGTGATTGTATAGCACATGGAAACAAGATTTCTTTACAGTCCCTAAGAAACTTTGAAGGTTAAAGGGACCCAAAGTCAAAAGTTTTAGGAGTACCAACTCAAGGCATGGCTAAGGAAGCGGCTGTCAGTGTGGTCACCCGGCTTTCTCAAGGCTGCCACTGTTGTTTTATCTTCACCATGGAAGCTTGAAGAAGAGATCTTGCTCTCCCAGTTCCCATTAGCAAAAACAGCTGTACATGTTACTGACTATGACGGATCCTGGATTCTGTGTTAAAGGTTTTGTTAAAGGTAGTAAAGAACGGTCAAACACAGTTCTCAGTGTTTCTCCAGCAAGAAGCTGCTTTTCATGTCACAGTCTGGGCATGTACATGTAGAAATGAGAGAAGGCTGAGAAGAAGCTGTCAGGTTGCTCATCTCTCTGCCCTACAGTCCTGGAACTTTGACCTGACCTTTTATTTCTCACTGGTGCCATTTTGCTAATTATTATGCAATACTGGTTTAGCATAGGTTAAGGATATTGTTGGAACTTAGTAGATTTTAATTCTAATTCTCCTTCCCGCGGGGAATTTATTATCTTTGGGAGTCTAAAGTGGCAGTCTACTTGATTGCTCGATTTGTAAATCACTGTTGACTTCAGGCTCCTGTCCAAAGAAAAGCTGTCCCGCCCAACTGTTGATATGTTTGCTTAAGTACATATAAGTTCTATCCTGCGCACAAAGACATGTACAAAGTAGCAAATCAAAGGTGATCTGGCATGTGATCAGTCAGACTGTTTAGATTATCAGCTAGTCTCTCTTGGGCTCTTCAGAAAATTTAGACACTTTGATATCCTTCTAGTGAGGATGAATTGCTTTCAGTGAAAGGGAAGGAAGGCCCTCTGGGGCCAGCTGCGCTCCTTTGAAGGTGTGTGCCCATACTTTCAGATGCGAGCGCACGAAGTATAAATCAGAGCAGACCTTATGCAGAATTGTCTTACACATAAATCATTCTCTGTGCTAACTTTACATTTTAGTCTTAATCAGGGTAGGTTTTTCTGGGAAATTCTTTACTGAAAACAGCACCAAAAGGAAGAGATACATCCCTAATTCTGCAGTTTTATTCTCCTAGATCCCCTGTTCCCTGAGACTGTAGCTCCTGGTGATGTGGGCATTATTATTGGGGGCGGGATTGGGGCTCCATATACACACATATTTTGCTTTTAGAAGGAGTTAGGAAAAATGCCCTTAAGAGGAAGTATTAAAACTTGAAAACCAGCAAGGTGCATGCAGTGGTATGTATCAGTAGGCCCAACATTTGGGAAGGCTGAGTCAGGAGGATTTTGGAAGGTTTGAGATCTGCTGGGTTACCTATGGGTTGTGGGGAGACCACACTTTTTTTTACTGGTTTTGCTCCCAGTAAATATACGTGATACTCTTGGTTGGTGACTGGTACTAACCATCAACTTACCTTAAATGTTGGAAAGAAAACAAATCTCTCAGGGCTGGGAGAGGTGGTTCAGTGGTTAAGAGCACTTGTTCTTGCAGAGGACCTGGGTTTGATTCCTTCAACCACATGGCAGTTCACAGCTATCCATAGCCCCAGTTCCAGGAGATCTGATGTCTTCTGAGCTCTGCAGGCAGGAGGCACACAAGTGGTATACATGAAAGACAAACCACTCAAATTAAACATAAAATAAATAATAAAAGCTACAAAAATTAAGAAAAATTTAAAAAAACAACAAAACCACCAAAGGCTTTTTTTTTTTTTTTTTTTTTTTGAGAAAGCCATCCTTGTAGATTTGCTAAGGGTGCAAGAGTTACTTTAAGAATCCTTTCGTGGATGAATGCCACTGTGGTTAAATGATCCTTTTTATGTGGGGAGACCTCAGGTCATTGTAAATGTCAGCCCTGCTTTTCCTATTGATTGTACCTGTGAGGATTCCAGTTTGAGTATGATAGCAGAATTTCAAAACTTGCTAAAACTTAACTTGCTCTGAAAAAAAAAAAAATCTCACAACCCACTGCTGCCAGGCAGGGCCCTTGGCTCAGAGACTCCACACTCTCCCCGTGTCATACCACCAGCCGGAGACCAAGTTTTCCAACACATGAGCCTATGGAGGACATTCCACATCAAAGCACAGCAGGATTTTGTTAGGATGTATTAGTCAATGAGCAAATGAAAAGAGTACGTTGGAGTAATTGAGGGACTTCTAATCAACTACCACCCTTTTGTTGTTTATTAGTTTATTGTTCTTAGTTTTATTGGTAGCTAAATTTTACTTAGGTGATTGCCATGCTTAAGATAGCAAGAAGTATATTCTGTATAGGAGAGAAGTAGGTGGGTGTTAGGTTAATCTTTATTACAAGTGGAGCCAGTTCAGCTCTTGTAGGGAGCTCACACCAGTGGTTGTGTGGCCCCACGGGGGTTGCGTATCAGATATCTTGTATACCAGATAATTACATTATGGTTATGTTATACACAGTTACGAAGCAGTAATGAAAATAATGCTATGGTTGGGGGTCACCACAACGTGAGGAACTATATGAAAGGGTCGCAGCATTAGGAAGGTTGAGAGCAGCTGTGCTAGACAGTGCGATGTGTGTTGACTCTATTGTATCTGGTGGTTTTTGCCATTTGAGAGAGCATCTGAGAACATCAGACACAGCTAACTGCAGGTCATCTAGAAGTATCTGAAATGTACAAAAAATTGGTTAAAAAGCCACAAACTACTTATGAGTATTTAATGTTACCTTGTCATATGATCAAACCAACATAGATTTTGTTTGAAAATAAAATTTTACATGTAACAAACACTTGGTAAATTGTATGATGTTACTTTTAAATTTTAGGCTATTAAGTAAAAGTTTTCTTTTTTGTTTTGAAAAGTTGTATGTTGGATTAAAAAAAGTTTTTCTTTTGACAGGAAGGAATCCTGTGATCTTTATTTATGTATTGTGACCATATGTCTGCAGCCAGAAGTTGCTGCTCTTTGCCCTCCTCTCTCAGTGAAACACCCTGGGCAGAGGCATGCAGCCTTTTTGCTATTAAGTTTCTGTGAAGCAAGGCCAGGAAGCTTTGTCCAAGATAGCTAGGGAGTGTGGTTATGTCTCAATTTGTTCTGACTGATGTTGACTGAATAGAATTTTGAGCTGTCCAAGAAGTGATGTGTACTACTAAGTTTGTTCTGACACGTGAACTCATTCTGTGAGACTTTAAACTAACGAGCAGATCTCCTCTGTAGCACACGGCAGAGCCACAGTTTTGGAGCTTAGGAAATGGCCTTCTGTGCTGGCTCTGCCATATTTGCTGTTCTTGTCTCTGTAACTAAATATTTAATAAAAGCAACTAAAAGGATTTATTTTGTCTCATGGTTTCAGGAGATTTTAGTTCATCATGGTAGGGGCAGTGTGGTGAAAACAAGTTAGTCTGTGTTGGTAGGATCATGAGGCAGCATGGCTATTCACATTGGCCAACCAAGAAGCAGAGAGTCCAAGATCAGAATTAAAGGAAGGCATAACCTTCAAAAACTCACTCCTGTTCACCTATTTGCTACTGCTCTTGGTTCAAAGGTTCTGCAACTTCCCAGTATCACACTCCAGAGCTGGGGACCAAGTGTTCAAATACATGAGCCTTGGGGGGTACATTTCACTTTAAACCATGGCAGGATTTTGTCAGATTGTTTTAGATTCCTGTCCTTATTTATCTTCTGAGGAAGTTTAATATTGATTCTTAGATTTATTTTCAATTTTTTAAATTTAATTTTGTAAATTATTGAAACAACTTGAAAGAAGACACAAGTATAGCACAGCAACACTTCTATATCCTGATGTGTGAGAGTGTTGTCACATGGTGCTTTGCTATCCTCAAACACAGGAACGACAGTATCCTACATAACAGCTTTGTGTGTTAGAATCAGAAAATTAGAAAACCGGCACTATAAGTAACCAAGTGACTGGTCATCAAAAAGCTCACATAGAAAATATCAACTTGAATACAAACATAATTTGCCTGGGTATGGTGGTGCATGCTGTTAGTCCCAGCACTTGGAGGCAGGCAGATCTATGTGTGTTTGAGGCCAGCCTGGTCTGCAGAGTGAGTTCCAGGATAGCCAGGGCTACACAGAGAAACCTTCTGTCTTGGAAAACAACAGCAACAAAAGACATGTTAATAATAACTTGGCTGAAAGCTGATGCCACGCCAGGTAGGTGGTGATCCCAGCACTCAGAGGCAGAACCTACACAGAGAAACCCTGTCCTGAAGCACCGCTTACCACAAATAAAGTCCGATACCAGAAAAAGTATGTGTAGTACAAACGTATGACAAACCAGGAGGCGGGGCAGGCGGCTGTGGTAATGGGGCTGCTGTCCATGTGTTGGTCTAGGGTTCCAAGTTATGTTTGTATTCAAGTTGACATTCTGTATGTGAGCTTTTTGATGACCAGTCACTTGATTACTTCATAGTGCCAGTTTTTGACCCTGCAGTTGGCCTGGGTTCCTGTCCTCAGAGAGCTGTCTCAGTCCTTGCATCTGCTGTAGTCTGTGGGAGCTGGTTTTCATTACCAGGTTGGGGATTTCTGGACGTCATAACAATTCTTCAGTTCCACGGCTTGCAGCCACGGCTGCAGCACACAGGTGGGCCTGCATAGAGGGATGCCCACTCTTCAGCTTTGCTGTAGAACGAGAGGACTTGCTCCTAATTGGGTCGACCTGCTTTTTCTCATTACCTAATTCCTGAGAAAAAATCGCAAGTTCACTGAGAGAGTACAGCTACCCTCTCACTGACATTGGAGAGTAACATTGACAAAATGGCATTATGTTGGAGATAAATACAATAAAGAACAATTTTCTTAGAGAAAATAAAAATTTTCAATAATAAGGTTAGTTCTCTGAAAGATTTATTATAAGAAATTGTAGTTAAATTTTCCTGGTAATGTTTAAATGTGCTTGTTTATAGAAGTAGTGATGAAACTTCCAAGTTTTAAAAATACTTTATCTCAAAAGAAACTCCGTATAGCTTCTCTAACCTTGACAAAATGACTTGAGCTCTTTGTTATTTATATGTGCATTTAAATAATCTTCACAATAGGAACTGTTTATGTTAAAAATTATTATACATACAGCTTAATGTTTATCATATGTATTCTTTAGGCTCTTGCAGACCAATTTGAAGATAAAACTACATCTGTACGGGAACGTCTGAAGATTTTCTATTGTTGTCAAGTGCCCCCTCACTGGGCTGTTCAGGTACCTTTGCTTGTCTTTTATATGAAAAATACTCTAAATTACAAAAGAAAATACACTAGAAATGGATGACTTAAATGTTTTGCTTTTAATTTTTAAATACTTGAGTAAAATTAATAAAAGCAGTTGGGGATTGCCAATTGTTTCAAATTGCTGTTTTGATTAAAGTAGTAGATTTAAAAACATTTTGGAATATTTTTAAATTGGTAGTAGATAGAATCCTAGAAATTAAGATAGGAGAATCATGAATGTTTTTGTTTTCCATTTCATGAGTTGGCATTTAAGAAAAGGTTTTAATATAGAGTGAAGCATAGGAATCGAGGGAGAAAGAGGTTGGGAGGAGAGAGAGTGCATTAGTTAAGGAAGGAGAGAGAGTGCATTAGTTAAGGAAAGAGAGAGTGCTTTAGTTAAGGAAGGAATGGCTTTGGCTTATTAGGAGATTTGCCTGCCTGCTTTCGTTTTTCAAAAGGACATTTTATATTAGCTTTTTAAGGATTTACTCTTAATTTTTGTTCTGTGTGAATGAGCAAGTGTGAGTGTGTGTATGAGTGTTAGAGTCTGATTTTAAGTTTGTGAGCGAGTATGTATCTGAGTGTATATACGTGAATGTATGAATGTGAGAGTGCTTTTAAGTTTGTGAGTGTGTGTGTATGTGTGTGAGGATGTGTGCATGCATGTTTGCATGCTGTGTGGTGGAGGACAGACAAGAGTGGCTTGGAGATGGAATTGCAGGTGGTTATGAGCAGTTGACATGATTCAGGGACCTGAACTGTGGTCGTGTAAGAGTAGGAAGTGTTCTTAGCTGCTGAACCATTTCTCAGAGCCCCAACACTTTATATTTCCTTGAAGACATTTCTTGAAGAGCTTTCTACCAAATAATAAACCTTTGACCCTTTTAATGATTTGATTAAAAAGAAAAAAGAAAAGAAAAGAAAGCATTTATTTGGCACTTTCTGTTTTGAGTTGGGCCTGACTTGTTCTCTCTCCAGGGTGGAGGAGTCACCGGGGTAGCTCCTAAGGCCACACTGAGCTGGTATACTGGCTTCTTGTCCCATGCTTCTCCTGGATTTTTGATATGCTCCCTCTAGTTGTTTCTAACTTTATGGAGAAGAAAATTGAGCCCAGTGCAGTGAGCGTTCCTCATGAACTAGCTCCCAGTGTCTTGATATTTAGTATAATTTACTTTCTTTTACCTTCCCTGTCCCTCATTTGAGACTGAGTAGCCAGCCCTGGCAAGCCTGAAACTCACAGAGCTCTGCCTGCCTCTGCCTTCCAAGTGCTGGATTAAAGGCACTTAGCAGGATGCATATATTTTGTTCTACAGTTTCCACAGTACCTTATTTTATCACATTGATTTTATCAAATGTCCTAGAATTTGTAGATGAGCCACTTTGACACCCAGATAAAATGATGTTAGCTAGAGGTTTCTGATGATTTAGTGACTTGATGTTTTAATCAGCTTTGTCCTGTCACTTGTGTATTATATACACAGGTAGAAACTTAGACTTAAAAAAGCTGCCCTATTGCTCAGTGGTCCAGAAGCCCTGTTTTGAGATCCCTAGAGGGATTAGAGTCTGCAACTAGGTTATTTGCTCCACTTTGGAAGCTATCTTACATATCGAAGGAAACACAGGTAATAAAAATTGTTTTGCTGTAACTCTTAGGAGCAGCTTCTTCATCCAGGTAACAGGCTCCAGGTAACAGCCGGAGCCTTTGGTGCACATGATCCCAGTGTGTGGAATTTATGAAGTACCTTATCCTGTATGGTTTGTGGCTGGTCAGCAGTTGAGATTTTGAGCTGTTATTATGTTCAGTGTGTAGCTTCTGTCCTTTGGTTGTGAGCTAAGCCCTGTCTCCAGCTGTGTAGCTATTTCTGTTTCTGAACAGACCATTACAAAACCTAAATACCATCCAGAAAGAACTTAGATGACTATTTGTCCTTTAGAAGCTGTGGTTTTAGAGTCTTTAGGCAGTTTGATAAAATGTAGATAATTTTTCACTAAATTATTAAATTGCCCTTTTTCCTTTCATCATAGTGACTAGCCTTATCTTTATGTAGTAGTTGAAAGATATGTGTCAAAAGCAACTTATTGTAAGGAAAATCTTTACCACTGGCCAGCTGTGCCCTCTTGGGTAACTTTCTTCACCTTTCAATTGACAGTATCGAAGTACTTCCTCCATGAGCAGCAAGTTGTGTTGCTGCTCCTGGACCCTACATCTAATTCAGTGCTCTGAAATTGCCAAATTCTCCTGTATGTTGCAGCACATGGAAATACTGTTAAGCTCTGTTCCCTTTTCTTTTTGAGACAAGGTTTTACTATATATCCCCGGCTAGCCTGCAACTTACTATGTAGACCAGGTTGGCCTCCAACATAGAGAGATCCACCCGCCTTTGCCCCTCAGTGTTGAGCCTACAGGTGCATGTCTCACGCCTAGCTTCCATTAGTTTCAAGATTTATTTATTTATTATTTATACAGTATTCTACCTGCATGTGTGCCCACCCACCAGAAGAGGACACCAGATCTCATTGTAGATGGTTATGAGTACCATGTGTTGCTGGGAATTGAACTCAGGATGCTTGGAAGAACAGCCAGTGTTCTTAACTTCTGAGCCATCTTGCCAGTGCCAGTTTCTTAATTCTTATGTAAGCTGTATTTCTAAAGAGCTGTAAAGATCTCTTCAAAAGAAGAAAGAACACAGTGTTCACTGAGGTGAAACCAGACCTTATTCAACAACATCATCTCCTTTATTTCACCTACTATGTTTTCCATGCCCATAGGATGGGCTACTTAAAACATAGTCTGTTTTGGGGCTGGAGAGAGGGACAGAGTTTAAGAGCACTGGTTGCCCTTCCAAAGGACCCAGGTTCAATTCTCAGCACCTAGCTCACACCTGTCTGTAACTCCAGTTCCAGGGCTTCTGACATCCTCACACATAGATGTAGGCAAACTACCAATGAACATTAAAAACAAAATTTAAAAAAACATAGGCTATTTATTGTTGAATCTATTTTTTCTGGCCCTGATCTATTTTGCTCATTTTGATCTTTCAGGCACTGTGAAATTAAGTGACTCAGATTTCTAGAATGTGTCTAAAATAAGTAAGACTGATTGAGACAGCCAGAGATGTCCTTGTGTGTAAATTCCCAGGGACTAATCACAGAGATTTTATGGTCTCTGCATTGCTTCCTTTGAGCTTTAAACACTGTTGATTTATTGGATGGGACCTTTCCAAATCAAAGGTTCACATGGGAGGGATCTTTAGATAAGAAGGAAATAATTTTGAGTTCTAAGTGCTTAAAAATTAGATGCATTGAGTGTTTTGATCCATTCCTGTTTGTTTTTAGTACTTTATCCTCTGTAAAAAAGCTTCCTGAAGTAAGTAGGATTCCCATAAATTCCTCGGTAGTAGAGGTTGAATTTCATAGGATGCATGTATTACAGTATGGAGCCCTTTAAAAGGTAGGTTGGAGATGCTGGAAAGTATTATGGGATTTGCCTCATAGCAAGGGGTACTGATGACTTGTCTTTTTTTTTTTTTTTTTTTCTAGCGCCAGCTTGCAGGTCTGCTCTTTGAGTTGGGATGCACCACTTCTGCGCTTCAGATATTTGAGAAGCTGGAGATGTGGGAAGACGTGGTCATCTGTTATGAAAGGGCTGGGCAGCATGGGAAGGTAGGTGATAGTCACATCTGCGCTGTTGAGAGCCTTCTTTTTCTGTATTTTCCCCTAACTCTTACAAAGACACTTCTGACAGTATTTACTCACATTCCTTGTTTCACTTAAGGCTTTTTAGTGTTTCCTCTGATGTATGCAGGGCAGCTTATTTTCTGTGTTCATAAAAGAGAAAAGCAGCCT
Source organism: Psammomys obesus (assembly GCF_907164565.1). NCBI lineage: Eukaryota > Metazoa > Chordata > Mammalia > Rodentia > Muridae > Psammomys > Psammomys obesus. The sequence continues at coordinate 38,446,271 of NW_026585644.1, forward strand.
GGAGTTGATATGATATTTGGCAGTTAAGAAAGAGTAATAAAAACTTGGAGGGCACTGCACGTTTTGATCCATTTTCCTATTGATTCTTCTGTAGGACAGCTTTGAAGTAAAATATGAGGAATTTATTTCATTATTTTTGGGGTACCTGATGACTAGAGGCCGTGGACATGAGGGAGATTATCTAGGAGGCTGAGTTAGTACAGGAAAGTCCATGTGACCTCTGCTGAGGCAGAAGCATTATTAAGTGTGTGATACAGATTTAATTTCACTCTTAAATTGAGTCAAGAAAGAAAATGTTGCAATATCTGCATCTGTTATTAATCTGTTTCTTCTCCTCATACATGAACCATATTTTAAGACTTGTGTCTCTACATTGTGAGCAGCTGTAAAACTGGACACATTAAAATCATATGTTAATTAAAACTATTTGTCTTTATTTTATGTGTCTGGGTGTCCTGCCTGTATATGTGTATGTGCGCCGTGTGTGCTTGGTGCCCACAGAGGCCAGAAGAGACTGTCAGACTGTAACCATTTGTAACTAGAGTTACAAATGGTTGTGAGTCACCTTGTGGGTGCTGGGAACTGAACCGAGGTCCTCTGCAAGAGCAGCACGTGTTTTTATTGCCATTTAAATGAAAAGATCTCAGTATGATTTGGCATTGAAACAAAAAAGCTGTTGAATCAAAAACAAAAGACATAACCAGAGCAGAGAAATAAATTTGGAATTTGTGGAATAAACATTTATGGTGAAATTGTCATAATTTCACTAACATTTCTTTAAAAAAGTTAACAACCAAGTGTTTTGTGAGAGCTAAAAAGGAAGATACTCAAAGTAGATGAAGGCCACGTGTGTTGGTGCATTCTTTTGATCCCAGCACTTGGGGGGCAGACGTAGGTGGATTTCTGTGAGTTGGAGGCCAGCTTGGGCTTGAGCATGTTTCAAAAACAAAACAAAACAAAACAAAACAAAAAATCAAAAGTTGATAAAGCTTAATTTTGTTCTAAGTGATACAAAGTGAGATTGCCATAGGAAATGCCCAACAATGTACTGAAGGCAGAAAGACTTCTCAAACTTTAAGGAATATAGGGGAAGAAAAATCAAAACATTTCCCTCTTTCATTAAGAAATAGTTTTATGATTGATAGCATGTTTCAGGATATTTGATCACACTGTGAATCCCGAGAAAAACCTGTTTCTAGTTGTGCTGTGGTTCAGCCCTAGCACATACCTTTAATCCAATAATTTTCTGTGTATTGTAAACAAGTAGTTGTGATGTGGGTAAGCACTAGCACACACCTTTAACCCAAGAGCTTTCTGTAAACAAGAGCTAGATAAAGCAAACCATAGGTCAAGAGGAGGAGCAAACAACCAGTTGACAAAACACAGGAAGGAGGGAAATTGAATTGAAGGGTATTTAAAGACAGCATGGAGAAGAAGGGGCTTTTTCCTTCTGGGACAAGAGCTGAGTAGGAAGGTCAGCTGGAAGCTTTCTCTGTGTTTCTGAGACAACAGGTTTTCACCCCAATATCTGGCTCTCAAGTCTTTATATTGGAAAATCAAACGTTTGGGATCTGCTTTCTTTGTAACAATAGCATCTCAAATTTGGTGAAACATAGAGCTATGTTTTTTCAAAAACTTAAATTTTTTTTAGCCTGTATTGTATCAAATGCTTGTTTAAAGAAGGGGTGAGTGGAAGAATGAGTGTCTCAGTTTCCCAACCCATATAGCTCCTATCTCATTGCTCCTTACTGTGTAATTTTTTTTTTAACATTTGTTAACAAATACATAATGACTGGGTTTGTTAGGTTTGTTTAAAATTATTTTATTATTTTATGTGAATGGATATTTTGCCTGAATGTGTATCTGTGTATGATGTATTTTTCCAGAATCTATAGAGGCCAGAAGAAGGGATCAGATCCCCTGGACCATGTAGGTGCTGAAAATCAAACCCAGGTTTTCTGGAAGGGGAGTCAGTGTTCTTAACCACTACGCCATGTCTTCAGACACTGAAGTAGTAGTTTTTTTAAAAAAACTTAAGCAAGTTGGTGAATCACAAATACTCAAAGTATGCTTTAAAATATTAATTTAATTATTTTCAGAAATCATGAAAAGCTGAGCTGCCGTAATTGGAAGAAAAGCATTTACTACATCCATGTACTTCAGCGAGGATTGATGCTTCTCCTAATAGCTGTAATATTTTTCTTTTCCAAGATTTGTACATGGCCTTGTAAGAATTATCTTAGTGTAATGATAAATGCCTCAGTTCCCAAATATATTGGAAATGTACATATATTTAGAAATGTAGTTAGTCTTTTTTTCTTGTAAATTTTTGTGAATTCTAGCTCCCAAAACCCCATCTTGATTTTTAAAGATTGATTTTTAACAATTCGTCTCTTATAAGACCTTTTTTTTGTTTTTGTTTATTGTTTTTGAGGCAGGGTTTTGTTGTGTAACCTTGGCTCTCCTGGACTTGCTTTGCAGACCATGCTGGCCTCAAACAACCAGAGATCTCCTGCCTCTGCCTCCCCAAGTGCTGGGAATACAGCCATCTGCCACCATGCCTGGCATGCTCTCTCTTTCTCTCAGATTTATTTACTTTTATTTTATGTGAATTCATGTTTTGCCTGCATGTATGTATGTGCACTTTATGTGTGCATGGTGCCTATGGAGTTAGAAGAAAGTATTTGATCCCCTGGAACTGGATTTGTGAGCCACTTTGTGGGTGTTGGGCACCATACCCTTGCTCTCTGCAAGAACAGCAAGTCCTCTTAACTGCTGAGCCATCTCTTCAGCGACCCCACTGCCTGCTTTTCTGTTGTTTCTATTATATTTTTAGATAATTTTAACCACAGACTAAAAAGTATTGCTTCAAGTTGGAAACAAATGTTTTCTTTCTGGAACAGCTGAGCTTATGGTGTTCGGCCATGTGCCAGTATTTTTCACCACCTTTTGATTTCACTAGACGTTTGAAATTTTAATCCTTGCATTTTATGCTTAATGGAATAATTTATTTTTAAAAGGCTAATTTAGATATGCTTGGGTCTAATGATTGTTGTGATGGTCATGTTTACACTTTGCCCTGGTAGGCGCTTAGACTTCCTAGTTTAGAATACTGCTTGCTACTTAATGACCACTGGCAAGACATCTAAGATTAATTTTGCTTAACCCTAGGATCAGAACTGGTTAGCATTAATTTTTCAGTTATTTGGCTCGCTTGTCAGTTTCCTCTAGTTGATGGCAAAATCTGATTTTGTTGAGCAAACCTAGTTTGGTCTCTAAGTGAGCAACAAAGGCTGAGCTGGCATCAGCTGAGCAGAGGTGAGGATAGAAGGTGAGAATGTGGGGAGGAATAAGGTCTGGTCCTTGTTTCTTTATAGGAGCCAGGTTTGCCTGAGATCACAAAGCTGCATCTTAATTAAGCTGTCTCAAATTACTGTAACCATGGATTCTTACCATTTTGTTTTAAGTTGCAAGTAAATGTGTTACTTTGAAACCAGTTTTTAGTAGTCAGTTTAGGTTTTTTGTTTGTTTTTTGGTGGGGAGATTTGTCTTCCAGGATAAGAGTACTTCCTTTATGTGATCTGTGAGTTTCTTAGAAGTTCTTTGCTAGAGCAGTCTTCCTTTCCTTTCCTGGGCAGTATCTAACTATGGCAATCCACCCATCAGTAACCTCCCTTTTCTCTCCAGGATGGAGAGTGAATAGTTGGAGATGCTTCATGAGCTGGCTGTTTATTATGGCCTCCTCCCCATTCTCTTGTCCATGTTAATCCCAGGATCATGACTCTCCTGTAACTACCTGGCGTGGTGGCATGGCCTCAGTTCAAGGCCCATGTTCATGCTTTTGTATCTAGAATGCTTGTCATCCTTAGGTAACTCTTGCTTATTCTTTCAGTCTCCTTTTAGTGTCAATAGTGTATGAACTCTGCCTCCTCTCTGGATCTATGTTGCCCTCCTGTTAACTCCTCAGCATCTAGGACTACTCTAGTATCCCATTAACTGGCACATTTCCCCTGGGCTATTTAATCTGTCTATGCTATTTAGAGCTGTGTCTCCAGACACCATTGGTCCCCAGGTAACAAATAGTTAAAAAGGCACTAAGAAGCAATTACCCCAGTAAAACCCTCCTTACGGATGACTGACCAGATGGCAAACACCTGCTGCCATCCTATTCTGTTCTCAGTAGTGAGATACCTGCCTCCACTTCCATTTTAACTTTAAAAATAGAAATGGGAACTTTTAGGATTTCCAATTTTCACACAGTAACAATAAGCACACCGTAGTTTGTTGTTAGATAATGCAGTTTCTAAGCGCGTCTCACGGACTATTCTTTATGTGATTAGTTTGTAATCATTACATGCTACTTGTAAGAAACTGCAAAATATGAATTGCTTTTGTCATTTTACTGGTTAACATCAGTAAGTTGCAGATTGAGTCTTCCAAGAACTGACTTCTTTCCCTTTAAAGTCTGTTCTTTCCCCACACCTGCCTACCTTCATGGTTATTGTTACATCCATAAAAATTGGAGATTAGATTTTTTTAAGTTAAACTCCACATAGGCACAATAATTGAAAATGCTCCACAGATGGGTAATGCAAATAGGCGTTGGCCAGCTAATCGGATAACGAGGTCTGTTTTAAATTACTCTGTTTTATCTAGGCCTTGGAGTGTTTGTATTGGCAAGTACACTTTGAGAAATTGAGCCAGACCCTGGTGTTGTCACATATAAATGAGCACGTGCCTCAGAAGCACCACACAGGTGGCTAGGCTGGGAGGGTCCAGCTGGGTGTGAGGCCTTTGTGCTTTGCATCACTTGGTTGTTGCTCACAGGACATGACGTTGTACCAGGAGGAAGTTGTCCTCCTGGGAGGACTGTCCTAGGGAAGAGGAGAAGGCACTTTGGTGCTATCCTAGCTCTGCCCTAGGCATCCTGCCTTTATGTGGCAGGGCCGTAGCGCGTTTTTCCAGCAGACAGTACCCATCTCTGAGAGCTAACCTCTTGACAGTGAAATCAGCCCGCGTTTGTTCTCAGCTTCAGGAAGAAGCCTGGAGTGAGAGGAGGCCTGCTGATGAGACCCTGCACTGTGCACTGGTAGACCTGGACTCGTGCATGGTTCCTTAGAACTCACGCCTGCTGCCAAGGCCAGGTCATTTATTCTTCAGTTTTTGAAAAATTACTCTCATACATGTGTGCTTACATGGATGTGCATGAGGCCAGAAGAGGGTATCAGATTCCCTGGAGTTACAGGCAGTTGTGAACTATCTGATGTGGGGACTAGGAGCCATACTCAGGCCTATGCAAGAGCAAATGATTCTGATGGAGCCACCTCTCTAGCTCCCTCATAGCACCTTCTTAAGTTCTGGGCCTGTCTCTTTCCACCCACTCGGAGTGAGCATGTTTGGTTGTTAGGCCTGTCTGCCATTTCAGTAGTCCTCAGGGTGCCCTTTCTTTTCATTCAGACCATTGGGTCCACACTTGTCTCCGCCTCATCAGTTTTTGCAGGGGGACTTCCCATAGTTGTTTGTCTGCTGACCAGAAGAGGGCTGCTCTTAATTCCTCCCATTAATCCACAGTGATCAACCTACAACTCACAGCCGAGAGGAACAGTTTGTTTTAGAATTACCTCTGACTAAAGTACAAGAGTAAAACGTGGAGGGCGCCTCACCCATTGGAGATTGAACTTAACTTTCACCTGTGCTGCTTACCCCAAACTCAAGGCCTGACAGAGTGCTGCAGTGAAGTAGTAGGGTGCGGTCTCTCTTAGTCCAGTCTCAGCTTTCCATTAACAGCTTAGAGCAACACATTGTTATAAATGTAAATGAACCTGGTGCAGGTCATATGCCTGTCCTCCTCTCTGACAGTACTACCTGAACCACACAGGCAATGGTTGGATTGGTTCCCATGAAGTCCTCAGAGTTTGTGCTTTGAATTTGAAGTTGTAAGTTGATACTTTGTGGGTGAATGTAGACCAGCAAGGCATTTTGTCTGTCTTTCATAGTGTTTGAAAATAAATAAAATCAGAGTAAAAATTACAGATGTCATCTTTTAAAAACTTCAGATTTCTTGGCTTCTCTTAGAGATCCAAAAGATGAAAAACAACCAAACAACAAAACAAAACAACCCCAAACCAAGAGCCAAATGAAAACCAAACAACCAAATGAAAACCGGGCCCAAATTCTACATGGTGTGGTGACTGGCTGATGAGGCGCAGGGGCTCCTCCCTTGCCAGGGTCACTTTACAGCCTCCTCCCAACACTGTCCGGTGTCTGGGCTAAGCAGTGCAGCTTCCCCTGGGTGTTTGAACTGCAATTGTAGGTTCTGCTCAAGTCAGAGCTCTTAAGTTCATGCTGAGATTCATATTCACTATTAAGAAAAGTAATTGTGTGAGATTGTAAAAATAAAATAGATTAATAACTATCCTTTACATATATGGGAATACAGTTTTATTTAAAAGACATTTATGTGACACATTTTCCTCTATCTTTATAAAAATGTGTGTCTGAGCTGTGTGTCACCCCAGGATTTAGGAGGCAAGCCTGGCTTCCCTTTCACCCCTCCACCCCAGTTTGTATTTTCTCACAGGGAGACCAGCGTACAGCTTGCCGGAAAGCTTCTGCACTCCTAGTCAATCACATATTTGATAAAGCATAATGATGTTGCAGGGACTGTGCACGGTGCCCAGGGGCGTATTCTTGTACACTGGGCACATCTTTTGTAGTTCTTTTTTTTAAAGTAATACATAAGTGGAGGAAGAAGGATAAAACTGGGACTTGATGGAGAGCATGAAAAAGACCAAGGAATGCAGTATGACTCGTGGAAGAAAGGAAATATATTGCCTGTGAGCACTGCCCTGGGCAGAGAGAAGTCTGTTGGCAGGAGAAGGAGGTGTAAGCTCTCAAGGAGAAAGAATTAACTTATCTAACACAAAAATGCACAGCATTAATGTGTGGGAGGAGGTCAGCCCAGACCAGGCAGGGTCACTGCTCTGGGATTACTCCCCTTCTCTAGGAAGTTGCTTTACCCTGGCCCTCCACGCCCATCTTCCAGATAAGAAAACATCCTAAGTTGACGGGTTTGGCAGTGACAAGTCACTTGCCACCCACCGCGTTCTTAAAGAGTTGTGGTGGTTGGGAGTTGGGTCTGAAGTAAGCTACTAAGGTGAAGTCCTTGACCCGCCAGCATTTCTCAGTGGGAACATTTTCCTGGTCTATGCTTACTCTTTGCTTTGTCTTAGACTCTACCACATCTTCAAGCCTATAATGCAATGAGTGTAGTTAGAGATAGAATGTATTTTGCCATGTTTTTTAATCAAATAGCCACTGTTAGGGTATGATTTGATGTTCTAAGCTTTGGATCCTGCTTAAATGTGGGCTGTCTGTTGAATAGAGACCCTCTTACTGGGTTAACAGTGTCTCTCTTTTTTGACCTTTTTAAAAAAACATGTATGTGTCTGTGTGTGTGTGTGTGTAAGTACAAGTGCACAACTGTGCGTCTATGTGTGGAGGCCTGTGTTTTGCTAAGTTTCTCACCACCTGATTTTCTGAGGCAGGATCCTGGCTGTTTAGCTACAATAGCAGTTCGCTGCAGGGATCCTGGCTCCACCTCTGCGGTTGGGATTGCAGCGGCCTGTCTTGGGTTTTGAGGATTCGAACTCTGATTGTCACACTTGTATGTCAAATGCTTCATCAACTTGAATCATCTTCCTTGCCCCTCATTTCTAATTTTAGTGATTTGAGGCTTCAGAACCATCTTTTGGTTTAGTGTTTTTCTGTCTTCTGCCTCTTTTTTTTTTTTTTTTAATATTTATTTATCTTTATTTTATGTGCATTAGGATGAAGGTGTCAGATCGCTGGGAATGGGCATTACAGACAGTTGTAAGCTGCCATGTGGGTACTGGGAATTGAACCCGGGTCCTTTGGAATAGCAGACAATGCTCTTCTTAACCGCTGAGCCATCTCTCCAGCCCCCATCTCCTGCCTCTTTTATCTTCGTCATTTTCTTCTTTCTGCATGCTTTGAGTTTAGCTTGCTCTTCTTTTTGATACTTATGGTAGAAGGTGAGGTTATTGATTGATATTTTTTTCTTTTTCAACATAGACATGTAGAGCCATAAATTTTCCTCTGTGCATACTTTTGCCATGTCCTGTATGTTCTAGAATGTCTCTGTTTTGCTTCATCTCGATGTGCTTTGAGGAAATTTGCTGTAATTTCCTCTCTGACTCTTGGCTGCTCAGGAGTATTTGATTCCCTTAATTCGTTTACTGCGTGACTGCAGTCCTGTCAGATTTATTGGGGCTTGTATCATGAGCCACGGTTTAGTACATCCTGGAGAATGTATGTGCATTCTTGAGAAGAATGTCTATTTTGCTCTTGTAGGTTGGAGTATTTGTTAAGTAATCTTTTCATTCAGTACATCTGTAGCATTGCTCATATCTTCCATTTCCATCTGTTACATAGTTTTCTGCCCATCATTGCAAGGTAGGCATGAATTCTCCATATATCATTGCTATGTTGCCCATTTCTCTTGCCAGTACTGCCAGTTTCTGCTTCGTGCACTTTGGGGATGTGCTATAGGTGAATACATTTATAACTGTTGTTCTTTTTGGTGGAGTGAACGTTCTAGCATAAAGGTGATTTTTCCCGTTAACAGTTTTTTTTCTGGAGGTCTGACATTTTGTCTGCCTAGTATAGCTACTCTGGCTCTCTTGGTTACTGATCATCCCCTCCCCGACACTTTCACTTTCACATTTGTATGCTAAGATCTAAAGTGTGTCTCCTGTAGAGGACATCTTAGATGAATAATTTTTTATTCTTTTTGCCCGTTTTCTGTCATTGATGCAGTATTGGTTCCTTTATACTTAATCACTGTTAATACAGGTATGCGTCAATCTTTTTTTTTTTTTTTTTGCATCAATCATTTTTTAATGTCATACCTTTTCTTCAGTTTTGTTGTCACTCTGTTATTCACCACCTCATGCAGCTGTGAGATTTATCATTATCTCTAGCTGTTTTCCAGCGCTTTTCCCTGAACAAGCCCAGCAGTGGATGAAATGGGAGTGGGCTCTCCAGGCCCTTATAGATGGGCAGATAATATTACATTTTTTAGAACAAGGCTTTAAGGGACCAAACCTAGTGGGCTCCCTCTGGTGGTTGCCAGATCAGTTCCCACTGAGACCGCCGCTGTAGATTTTGAAGGGTGCTACAGAGTTGGAGGGGAGGGAACAGATATGGCCAGGTTACAGTGCCACAAAGCCAGTTGTCCTTATCACGATTCGGCCATTTCTTTTGAGTGAATGTGTTTTGTATTATTGCACACATGTACTTGGTAACTTTGAGAGAGCTTGAAAAAAGCTGGTTCTCCTTCTGGTTGCTTTTATGGTGGATTTTCAGATGTTCTTGTGCTCTTGCTCACCCCTTTTTTCCTTCCCTCCTCCCTTTTCTCTCTCTCTCTCTCCTTCTCTCCCTCCCTCTCTCTCTCTTTGTCACTCTCTCTTTTTCTGTTGTCAGTCCATGGAATGGTATTTGGAGAGAGGTTTTTGCTTTCCAGCTTTGTGGCTTTTGGTTGGAGACTGACCACTTGATTGAGAAATCTGTTTTAACTTTGTCTCACATGGTTAACACCTACTTCTCAGAATTGTAATTAGAACTGAGGTAATGTAGTTACCCACTGATGAACTGACTGAAAAATGAACCTATGAGTCACCATTTAATGGGAGGATACAAAAGATAAAGGAGACATAGATGTAAAAGGTAAAAATGTCAACAGGGTTGTACCTCTAGGCTTGCTTTTTTTATGGAAGAAGTAGATGCTTTGAATCCTTTTGGGAATAAGGGGTCTCCTGGAGCTAGGGCTTACATAAATATGGAAAGATCTAGCAAAGTTAAGTGAGAGTCAGAGGATCGGGGAAGAGGTCTTCCAGCGGTTCCTGTGAAGCCTGGACACAGGTGGGTAAGTCAGACATTGAAGGAGAATCTGAGAAGGCACTCCTGCCATTGAGATGAGACTTTGAAGAGAAGCTTCAACAGAGGTTTGTGGCAGTCTCTGGGAACTTTGTAGATAGCAGCCCTGCGAGCTCAATGGGAGATTCTCACTGAGGGCCTGGAGTTGTTTTGATCACAGGGCTGGCTCACAGCTGGAAAGCTCAGCTACACACACACACACAAGGCAAGGGCCACCTGGGCTTCCCAGGCTGCTCTGGGTCCTGCTTGGCACTGTGTTTGCCCATGACCATGTTGGCTTGCAAAGGCTGTTGGTTCATTCTGCCTGTAGTTCCCAGCAGGTTCCCCTCTGCCAAATTCTGACATAGAAACAGAAACAAAGGGCATTTAGGAAACCTCATTCCTAGATTAAGCACATTGATGTGACATAAATGCCCAGGTAAGGGCCTAGCTCTTTGCCTTGGGAGTTTGGTTATCTGGAGACAGCAAACTATTAGCGATACTTTGTAGATTATTTTACATTGCTAAAGAAGACTTCTGAGACAGGGAAACCTAAAAACATTTATTTCTCTAGTAGAGTTTAGAACATAGAAGATTAAGCATTCCTTTCACAAGCCTTGTGTCTGAATGACTTGGCATTGTGACCAGTGCCCAATAGAAGCAAGTTGGCAGAGGAGAGATTTCCTCTCAGTAGTTTCAAAGGGATTCAGACCATCATAGTGGTGGGGGTGTGGTTGAGCTTGGGGCAGTGTGAGTGTGTGGCAGACACAGAGGTGCCTCCCCAGGAAGCAGAATGGTTCCCACTTCAGGCTGGGTGTCCCCTTCAAAGGCCCCATCTGCTAAGGGTTCACACTAGTGCTGATAGCTGGGGACAAGCACTAAAAACAGCAGCTTATGTGTAAGGTTTTTACACTAAAACCATGAGCACTTGTTTTGGTTAATAGGTGAATTCCTTGTTGGCAATTTATGAAGATAAATTTTATAAATTGAACATTTTGTCATAATCTGTGGTGTAAAGCAGGTGATTTTCAATTGGGATTTGGTTGACATTAACACAATTTCTTAATCTGGTTTCTTGAATTCTATCAGTAGAGTATTATCAAGGCCAAGGCCATTGACTGAGTTCTGGTGGGCTGATAAAGCATAAAGTTCATGTTGTTCTCCGGCAAGACAGGACAAGTGTTTTCACTGCTGTCATCTGACAATATGTAGCTCTTGGATAGAAAGCATTTGTCTTTATCCTTATCCATTTCTCAAGGGCCAGAGCTTCAGAAGACAGATCATGTCCTGGAGAGTAGCTGTAATTAGTTTCACCACTGTATCACAATTCATGGTGCTTTCTAGGACCCATGCATGTTCTCAGTTTAAATGGGTGTGTTAGCTGTACCCTATGCACTTAGTACCTTTGGAGTTTAGACAGTTTTCTGTGGCTTATGTAGACGTGCACTGCTGCCTAGGTTTATTCTTTTAGATGGAAAGACTATTGCTTGGCTCTCTATACTGTTCTGCTGGCTACTCGTTATATCTACCTTGCCTTGTGTTCAGGAACTAGGGAAGTAATCATTGGTAGATTCAGAGACTTATAGGCCTACTCTGGAATGCACTAATTCCTGAAAATTCTTTAGGTTCCAAAGGATTAGCGTTAACCAAAAACTAACTCTGAAAGAAGTCTTTTTCCCAGGATACATATACTTAGTAAATGACTCTATTTACTTCGTTAAAGCTAAATAGAAAAAAGAATTTTGCCATGTACTTGGTACATTATCACATGGTCCTTTCTAAATGGTATTTATCCTCCTTTGTTGTATTTCAGAGACTGAGTTTTTGAAGATATTCAGGGATAGGAATTGGGTGAAAGATGGCACCTTAGAGACTCAGATACTTATACTTTTTTTAAAAATTATTATTATTATTATTAGTTACATTTTATTAACTCTGTATCCCACTCCCTTATTCCCTCCCAATCCCACCCGCCCTCCCTCATCTCCTCCCTGCCCCTTTCCAAGTTTTTTAAAGATTTATTTATTTATGTATACAGCTTTCTGCCTGCATGCTAGAAGAGGGTACCAATCTCATTATAGATGGTTGTGAGCCACCATGTGGTTGCTGGGAGTTGAACTCAGGACCTTTGGAAGAACAGCCAATGCTCTTAACCTCTGAGCCATCTCTCCAGCCCTGACTGATACTTACACTTTTTAAGATGTTACATCCATCAAGATAGACCTTAGCTGGCTGCCTGTCTACATTGGTTAGGATCCATCAGCCACTACTTACAATCCATGCTGCTCCAGCTGCTCTAGCATGACTTTGGCTGGCTGTGTCTGTGCTAATTGTTGTGCATATTTTGCTCCCAGCGCGCTTGCCAGGTCTCTGCCACCTTGGGTCTAATCATCTCCATTGAAGTCTGGAAGCTTGTGACAGCAGAAGTACTCCAAAGCTTTCCCCTATTTCATGGGGCATTTATAATAGACATTTTCAAGTATGCTTTTTCTCCCATGTTCTCATAGCCAAGATAAAAGGAGCAAACCCAGGTCCTCTGGTGACAGAGTTGGGGTGGGTGAGCAGGTTGTGAGAGATAACTTAATGTGTCTGTCTGTTCTGAGTGTTGGATTCCCTCCTCCACATTATGTGAGGAATTTCTGGCATCTTAGCTTTGCTTAGTTTTTTGGCCACATCTAAGTCCAAGTTTCATCATGTAGTTGAGAACATTATTTAGAACTATCCCCAGCTGTTTGAGTTAGCATTGTGAATCAAAACTCTCTTGGGGATCTCAGTTCAGCCTGATTTCAATTATGGTCGCGTTTGTCTCTGGTTTAACACCTCTAGAATCTTTTTGATCCCACAGTTTTCTCTCTATAAATTAAAATCTTTCGGTGCCTTTTCTGTGTGAATTACGTGTAGAGGCTGTGACCTACGAATAGAATGCTGCAGGCATCAGTCATAACATCTTAAGGTAAAATGCTGCCACTCGTGGGTAAAGGACTGCCACCTCTTCTGGTGCAGGATTCAAGAAGTTGGGGAGTTTCTGATTCTTGACTAATCCAAAAGTTTTTGTCATGATTATTGGCCTCTTTAGCTTCTAGACGTGAGGGAGTAACTGGTACTCGGCTCAACTCGCCTGTATTTCCTGCTGCTATGTATGAGTCTGCCCAAAATATAGCAGCTTAAACCCACTTCAGGCTCTCTTTAAGTTGTTTCTCCTCTGTGTCTCTGTAGGACAGGAATTTAGGGAGGGCTTTGCTGGGCTTTGGGATTTCTCAGCAGTTACAATTAGGTGGTGGTGAAGTGGGTGCTTCATGGAGCTTAGGATACTCATGCCCATAGAAGTCCTCCACACTTAGAATAGCTTGAGAGCAGCTGGAATTCTTTGTCCTCTTGTAAAGCTTCTCTTTGTGGTTTCTCCTCATGAATTAGCTGAGGGACAATGGGACTGCTTACATGGCAGCACAGGGCTCCAACCCCACATCCAGAAAAGGCTCCCAGCTTTGAAAGGCTCTCACTGTTACTTTTGCCATAGTCCCAAGCCCACAAAAACAAACAAACAACCCCAACATGTTAGCTAAAAGTCCATTGAGAAAATAAGAATAAAGTAAAACACATTTGATTAGCTCCAACTTTTACTCAGAACTAATGAGCCTGAATCTGTCCTACCTGTGCAGCAGTCCTGTGGCAGACACCATCCTGACAACTGACCAGGACTGGACACCAGAAATTCCCTAGTTCTCCGCCTCGAGGATTGAAGACACCCAAGGCCGTTTTCTTTCCTTCAGCTATCTAAGTGAATTTGGAAGCAGCTGATATGCCTCTCACATGCACTCCTTCGTGGTTACCCTGTCACTCCAGGCACAGAGCCCTGCGCTTGTAGGTTCTTTAGTCTCAGGCACCGAGAAGGCAGTTCCAGAATTCTTTCCTCCCCGAGACTCATGCGCTTGCCAGTGTTTATTCCTGTCACAGTTGTGCCATCTTCCAATTCAGCAGAGAGACTCAGTCACAGATTTCCAGGATATAGTGCAAACAGTCACATCTGCCCGGAGTGACTATGATGTTTACCACAGACCAGAGTCTGCAGATAGAACAGAAAGGAACTTTAAGTGAGTCAGCTTTGGAATTTGTGGAATGGTGTGGTACAAATTTAAACACCATTCCGGCAAGAGAAATGCTTTTGAACATTGTAAGCTTATTTCACCAGAGATGGTGGGGCCACTATCATATGAAGTTTTGGTTAAATGTTTGTCTTCATGGGTTACAGAATTTGCTCAGATATATTAATAACCATTATATTACTTGCGAATAGAGAAAACTTATGTTCTAAAACACTGAATTATAAAACTTGATGTTTGCTTTGGCTTTCGGGGACTTGTGATTGTTTTCCCAGGGAAACTATCCAGTAGATTTGATTCCATGTCCAAATAGGTCTCACAGTCTGTATTGCCTGTACTATATCATAAGTGCAGAAATGCCAGCATCCAGAGACACTTTGAGAAGTGCTTCCTATATTTAAAAATGCTCACAAAGATTAGGCACCTTACAGACACATCTAACTTAAACTGCATCTAGTGTATACCCTTTCAGGTTGCCATTTTATCAGAAACAGGATGGCAGACATGGGTGAGGTAAGCTGAGGGTCCATAGTAGTAATAAGCAGAGAATTACATCATCAGGTAGACTGGCGGATGATGGACATCAAGGAATGACACTCTTACTTAAACCTTGTAGTGAGGGTGATCTTTAAGTTGACTACCTGGAACCACATGTTCCTGGTGATGGTATTGCTAAGCAGGCTGGGTAGAAGTCATGGGTGAACACGGAGAACTTGGTTAAGTACTGGTCTTCAGCAGCTGCTGTATTGTTGCACACTTGACAACCATGGTTAGGTAGACAGGAGAGAACAGCAACAAATTGTGCCTGCTAGAGTTGTGGCTCCTGCTAAATCCTTGGGGATCAGGCCCCCACTGTCTCTGCAGCTCTGTGTAGGCGTAGGGAGTCAGGACTCCTTAGCTCCTGGCCTTTGGAGCTTACAGTTAGGACTCTTGAGACCCTTGGTTCTAAAGGACTGACAGCTTTAGAAGCCCGTCCAGTGACTAGTGCCTTTTTGTCCTCTTCTGCCTCTTTATCACCTGGCTTCTACCGCAGTACTCTACCCTTTCTACTTCCATTGTCTCCTTTGTTACTACACTGTGCTTTCTTGAACCATTTAACTCCCTCTTCTGATGGGCAGTCCTAGCCATCTTGCTGTTGCTTTTGTAGCTCACCCTGCTGACTGCCCAGCTGTTACTGCCATGGTCCTCTACTGTTCCTGTCACTGCTGTCTGTAGTCCCACATTACTAGAAGCAGGCAAGAAGGGACCACTAAAGAAAATCCTTTGAGGAGAGAGAGAGAGTTGTTTTGTGTGTGTGTGTGTGTGTGTGTGTGTGTGTGTGTGTGTGTGTGTGTCCCTTACCCCACTCACTAAATGAGACTGTATAACCTATTGGGGTGTTTGGACTAATCACAGCACACCTCACATACAAATGCAGCTTTTGTTTGCACCAGTCACGGACCCTCTGCCAGGCTAGCTGGAGAAGTGTCCCCAGCTGGCCTTGGTGATCACCAAGCCTTAGGAAAGCAAAAGTCCTGGCTGAGGCCATGCTTCTGGAGGCAAAACAGTGGTCATTGTCCAGTTGTCTCAAGGTTTTTTGGAGTGTTCCAGATGGCAGAGAGTCCAGTTTTATAGATTACTCCCTTCCCCCAATTTCAATGACATCACAAGTGTTTACCATAAGAACTCAGTTGACATTGACACAAACAGTGACTTCAGCAAACTTGCCAGTGCTTACCAGCTGCCCAGACAAGGAGGGAGAGAGGGCCCCACTTTCTCTCAGTGGGAAGTTGCATCTGTATGTGAGAAGTGGCTTGGTTAAGACATAAATTTTTAACAGTGCCTTTTAAATTGCATCTCCTCTTTTAAATAAAACTTCAACAATTTAAATATAGAACACTTAAAACCCAACAAAACCGTCTTCATGTTGCGGGGCAAGGTCAGGTAAAGACACTTCTCTAAGAGCAGCAGGGGACGAAGCAAGCAGGGACCAATGAGGCATGGCTGGCCTGACAGGCGGGGGACTCCCCAGAGCCTGGGATTCCAGGGACTCAGAGTAGTCCCTGCCTCTCCTGATTCCTTTTCACTTGTGCCGTGTTTGTTTTCCCATGGGCCTTTTTCAGGCAGCCTGTGCTCTTGAGCCATGAAATGAGCAAGTAATTGAAAATACACAGACTATGAGATAAAAGTTGTACATGTGCTAAAAATAGCATTTAGTCACAATTAAGGGAATTTGCTGTTTTTGTTGTTGTTCATAGGCAGAAGAAGTCCTTAGGCGAGAACTGGAGAAAAAGGAAACGCCAAGTTTGTACTGCTTGCTTGGAGATGTCCTGCAAGACCACTCCTGCTACGACAAGGCCTGGGAACTGTCACGACACCGCAGTGCGCGTGCCCAGCGCTCCAAAGCCCTCCTCCATCTTCGGAACAAGGAGTTTCGGGAATGTGTGGAGTGCTTTGAACGCTCAGTCAAGATTAATCCCATGCAGGTAAGACCTCATAAAGCCTCTGGTTCTTGGCATGGGGTTTTCTCTTCATAAATATAGTAACATGTAGGATGGGTTACTGATTATTTAAGGAGAAAATGTACATACAGATTATTTAAGGAGAAATTTGTACATTTGCAAATAAATCAAAACATTTAAAATACACTTTCTGTATGTGTGGATGTGGGTGCACACATGTGTGGGTGCACGTGGAGAGTAAGGGATATATACAGGTGTTGGTCCTCAAGAGCTTGTCCACCTTGTTTTGATCTGCCAGTGTCTCTCACTAAATAGGCTGTGTTGAGCCTCAGGGATCCTGCTGTCTGATTCCCCTGTGTTGGGATGAGAAAGGCATGCTATCACTTGGGCTTTTGTACATGCTGGGCATCAGACTCAGGCTATTGTGCTCCAACATTGTACTGATGGAGCCATCTCTCCAGATCCCTTTAAGCAACCTTGTAAGATATGAAAAATTAAAGGGTGTCTAGAGCTGTACATTCATGATAAGTCTGCAGGAGAGAACCTAGTTTTAAGGGGGAATTACCTTTATTGGTACATAATCATGGTAAAATGATTTTATTAGAGACTGTTTTTTCTCTTGCTGTCAGACTTTCTAGTGCCTTCACAGTTCACCAGTCATGGCTCCCACACATGCACACAGTCTGAATGATTCATCTGGTAGAAACTTAGGTTGCTTCTACCCCTTGCCTGTTAGAAGAGTGCTGCAATGAAAAAACGGTGTGTGTAAAGAGTAGCTTTAGGCGGTGTCTTTTACCCTGAAAAAAATTAGGACAGGGTGGCCAACCTTTTGGCTTCTCAGGATCACACTAGATGGAGAAGAACTCTTAAACCACACATTAAATCCACAAGCAATAGTGAAAGCTTATGAGGAAAAGTCTGTATAGTTCTGTGATATTTGCTACTACAGAGAAGGAAAAGGCCCCCCACAGTAATCCTAACTATGTGGGGCCCATTCAGAGGGCCGTTTAAGACCATTGAGCAGGTCCTAAGTTTGTGATCACTAATAAAGAAAATGAACATATCCAAGTAACAAAATTTGTTGATTTAAAAAAATCATAAATGTAGCATT
This sequence comes from Psammomys obesus, assembly GCF_907164565.1. Taxonomy (NCBI): domain Eukaryota; kingdom Metazoa; phylum Chordata; class Mammalia; order Rodentia; family Muridae; genus Psammomys; species Psammomys obesus. The sequence continues at coordinate 38,463,859 of NW_026585644.1, forward strand.
TAATTATAAAAGCAACATAAACTAGTAGGTTATTTGACATTGCATTTGAAAACGATACATCATTATCTGTTGTGATGGACAGTTGCAATTCTCAGTGAGCTCTCGGAGTGCTTATCAGCTAGCTTGGTCCTGGTTTTACTCTAGTATGCGGTGTCGAGAATAACTGCTCACATGGGCTGGAGCATTGGCCCAACACTAAGGAACTAAGGATTTTAGTTTGGTTCCGAGTAAGTATCTGGAAGTACAGTTCCAGCTAATCTGACACCTTCTTCCAACCTCCTCAGGCACCAGGCACACACATGGTGCTCATACATTCAGGCAGGCAAACACTCATACACATAAAATACAGTATATCTAAAAAGAAATTTGTAAAGTAGTTGCTCATAAATTTTAGTGCTGCCAAAAAGGATGACATGAATAATGTATGATGTTTTTCTCTGTGAAGATAGGAGCTAGAAGAAAGTCCAGGAAAGACAAAGGATTGCAGTTTTCTCTTTAAATTGGATGTTACATTGGAGCTTTATGCATTCCATTTGTAAGTTGGCAGGTAACATAGATCTATGTCAATTGAAAATGGAGTCATGATTATACCAGAATACTGTTTTCATGGAAATCCTTAAATCTGTTTCTAAACTCTGTGTCAGATTGAGAAGCAAGGCTTCATTTTTGTTTACAGGACAATATTTAGCCAGTGGGTCACAATGCATAAAATTGTCTTAACCTGAGTTTGCCATAGTTGCAGCAGCTTTTTTTTTTTTGTTTTGTTTTGTTTTTGTTTTTAAATCTCAAAGAAGCATGTACTCATTTGCATGAGTGGCTAAATCCACTAAAAAATGTTAAGTCTGTAAGCCAGATTTTGTTATCAAGTCTGGCATAACTTTTGTTTGATAACTGCAAGTACATGCTGACATGTTGAAGATTATAAAATCTTTTTGATACTTGACCTTGACTTAGCCTTATTCTTGGGAAGTGATGATGTTACCATAGGTAGCCTACACACCGTTTTTCCTTTTTCTTTAACAGAGCCTGGATAGTTTTAAAGAATTCGTGTAATTGACGATGACTTAATATCTTGTCCCTTATGAAAGTCACAGTATTGGATAACAATTTATATGATGTTACACATTTTTAATACTTTTGGCCATACGTTTTCTTGATGTACTGTACAGTGGTACTTCACTGAATGTGAGTTTTGAGCAGCGACTGCATCATCTTCCACTTTTGTGAGACCTTGATTTTTACCGACCATCTCCCGGGCACACTGAGTAATCAGACATGTGGACAGTGGACAAAGAAAAGCCTTTTAATAGCAGTAAAGAAGCCGTCTTCTCTATGACATTGTATTCATCATTGGTACAAATGGCAAGTAGAGCCTTGTCATCCACCCAAAGAGGAAAAGCATGCAAACACTTTGTGTTATGTTGCAATGAAACTTGGTGAGCTACAAAGCGCATACTCAGGAACCATGTAATCAAGTTGCAGATACTTCATTAAAATTCTCATAATATTGTAAGTAAGTGATTTACTTACAACATTGGACCACATTTATAGCTGTCCTGGGGCCCATACAGGTCATGTGCTGCTTGTTGGACACCTCTGACTTAAAATTGGCTGCTGATGTTTACAGAACTGCCACCAGCCAGGTACCTTTTTGGGTAATCAAGCTGGTATTAAAATCCAGATGATCTAACTGTGGAGCCAACAGTTTTTTGTTTTGTTTTGTTTTGTTTTGTTTTGTTTTTCCCGAGTTGAGGTTAAAAAAATGCATATGTAACATGTAATTTGTCATTTCTGAATGTGGAGTTTATTAATATGAAGTAGGTTCATACTGTTGGGCAACTGGTCTCTACACCCTTTTTATCTTCTGAAACTGAAACTCTTATATCCATTAGCCAAGTCCTCATTCCCTTTCTCTAACCTCTGGCAACCACGAACTCAGTTGCTCTACATTATAAGAGCAGAGTCATACAGTGGTTGTTTCTCTTACGTCTATGTGTGTTTGGCCTGCTTGTGTGTAAGCAAACCACATGTATGTAGTGCCTGCAGAGACCAGAAGAGGGCATCAGATCCTCTGGAACAGGGATTATAGACATTTGTGAGCAGCCCTGTGGGCACTGGGAACCTAACCCTGGCCATCTCCAAGGGCAGCCATTGCTCTTAACTTCTAAGCCATCTTTCCAGCCCTTGTATTTGTCTTTGATGACTGGCTTATTTCACTTTGTTCACTTATTTCACTCAGAGCTCATCCATGCTACATAGATACGAGAACTTCTTTCTTTTGAGACTGGATAATATTGTATTGTGCCACATTTTGTTTGCCTGCCCATCGGGTGGAGATTTGGATTGTTGCCTATTATGGACAGTGTTGAAATGATATGAAAATGGGTGTGCAAACAAACAAACAAACAAACAAACAGATAATGCTTTTTTAAAATTAGCTTTCAAAGAATTAGGTTTCATTATACTATTTTTAAAACAAAATTTAAGTGAGTGAATGTGTGTGGGGTATGTGACAAGTTGAGCTAATTGTTTGCTTTTTTTTACTGAAAAATGAATGCAATTAATATCTTCCCAAACTGGTGAAAAGTCACAGTCTAAAGAATAGAACATTCATGTATAGCGAATCTACTGAAGTTAGTGGGTATTACTTGGCAGAAAAGGTGTGTAATATATAGCTTTGGAGTTAGTTTTCGTTGACAGCTGTACCAACTTAGTGATTCTAACTGAATATGATTATATAACTTCTGCAGATAACTTTGGTTTTCATAATGGGGAAGTGAGGATATATGCTATTGGCTCCCGAAAGGGAGCAATACCAGAGATGGGGGTGGGGGTAATCCCATAATGAAGTATCTCATAACGCACAGGGAAGCCATCTATACTAACTTTTCTATCCTATCACATCAGTAGCATTATGGTTGAAAAACTGTGCTCTAATTTAAATCACTCTTTCCTCCTCTCATATATAAGAAGATATGATGGGTTTGGCTTTGAGGGACAAGTCTTACTTCAGTGGGTAAAGGAGGGCCAGACTGTGGGTACAGCAGCCTAAGTAGGGCCTTGGGAACCAAAAGCTGAGTGTGTGCTGAAGGGATGGAAGAGCTGGTGAAAAGGCCAGTGTTTCAGACTGGGAGGAAATTAGGCCGTGATAGTGGGAATGGTAGATTGGACCCAGGCTATCAGATATCTTAAATGTGGGGCTAGGCTGATTGTCTTTCCTTAGGTTGTTAGGGAACCTGTGAAGTTGCTTTAATGTCATGCTTTGTCTTCAGTGCAAGAATGGGGTGTGCGTAGCGGGAGCTAAGGGTCCTTGTTCTGTGCGCACTGGCTATGAGAGGGGACAGTAGATAGCCTAGGTAGCACACTAGTAATAAGCTGCATTTCACAGGGCAGCTATTAGTGTGGGAGGGATACTAGAACAAAAGGGTGACGTGACAGACTTGATGCCCTTGTTGTACAGTTTAGAACTAATTACTGAGACAAAGAGATGACAGTTGCTCAAGCAGAGTCACAGTATGACAGATACTAGGTGAGGATGCTTTGCAGCCTGCCGTGTGTCTTCCATTCCGGCAGACCGAAACAAATGCCCAAATACACAGGTATTTGGTGCTCAGGTTGTACAGAACTACTACAAGCTATGACTCAAACACCATATACTTAGTAACTTGTGATCCAGGGTTGGATGTCTCCGAAGAAGGAGCCGTCATTACACTGTGCTGTTTTTAAGTGCCATAAGAAAGAGAAACTAGAATTTAAAAAAAAAAAAAAATGCTGCCCACTATTTTCAGATCTGTCCAGAAGATTAGGTTTACTTTGACCTCTAGGTAAACGGAGCGAGGCATCTGCAGAGCATTGATACAAAAATAGAACCACGTGGCTTTGTGCCAGGGATGGGCTGCAGCGCTAACATACTGTTTATGGCGCATTTCTCGGAGAGCTGGAAGACACACACCGTTTATGTCAGTGCTTGTGAGGTTGCCAGCTACAGCCCGTGCACACCCATCTTTTTTCCCCCTCATGAGACTCAAGACACTAGTAAAATTTAATCTTGGACTTCTGGGACTTGAGGGTACTAAAAGCTGAAGAATGTAGGGGAGAAATCAAACCAAATCTCTAAGGTAGGGTTTGCTGACATACGAACCAGTTTAAAACTTGAGTTCAGATTTCTAATTGTTAGTCATTCTTCCTGCTGTCCTTATTTTTATGCAGAAAGCTTTGATATCAAACCAGAATGTGTAGCACAGGAAAAGGAAAATGTTCATTCCTGTCAAGAGTTCCAACCCAGCTCAGCATGTTTTTCCTTTTCTTTATTCTGTTCCTCTCTTTTCAAAAGCTTCCTTTCTCCTTAACTCTTCTCATTGGCTAATGGATTACTCATTTTCTATGGTCATGTGATGTTACTGATGGTATGTACTTGAGTCTCAGATAAACAAGATGATTGGAGAGGGGTGTAGGCTCCCTGCTGTGTGGGTGAGGGGAAGCACAGTGCTGATGTGAGGCGGGAGGTAGTTGTTGAATGAATGATGGGAAGTACAGGGATGGTTAGAGGAAAACTGCTTTCTCAGGTGGAGAAAGAGCTTGAGGAAAAGCATGGATTCAAGAGTTCATATGTCTGTTCCAATATATGCTTGCTATTTTGGTGGCCCATCCAAGGAGTGTTTGTTTTTTAATTCTGTATGATTTTAATTCCATTTTGGGCTCCGAGAGCTAAGGAGAGTGAAGGGAGGGAAACAGACAAGCCTACAACTGCCTGTAACTCCAGCTCCAGCAGATCAGTGCCCTCTTCTGGCCTCCAGCAGCACCTGCACTCATGTGCACAAAGCTGTACTCAGATACACATATACAGAACCTAAAAAATAAAAATAAATCTTAAAAAAGAAAAGACAGCTATATCCAAATGTAACTTGTACATGTGAGGGGTGAATTTTTTTAACACTTCACTTTTTTATGTAGGACAAATGAAAATTAGCAAAATTGGTTTTAATAGATTAATTTCTTGTAATAGTTTATTTCTTTGACCTATTAATACATTTTAGATAAAAAAGTATTAGAAATTCAATCTCATGGGACATATATAACATTTCTAAATTTGTTATAAATTTACATAAACTAAATGAACACTGAAGATGAAGCTAGTTGTTTTAGAGGACCGAAATTATACAAAGTAAGATGCAGTTCTGCTTTATGTATTTGTCAGTAGCTTCTATGTGGTTATTAGTTGTAGTGGTGGTAGCATTTTGAGATATGTCTCACTTTATAGCCCAAAATAGCCCACAGTTCAGTTCTCTTTCCTCAGCCTTCTGAGTCCTGGAATTATGCTTGAAAATTATACTTGAGTATACTTGAGCTGACAATAGTTTCATTTTTGAATATGGGATTTTTAATACATTGATCTTTAACTCACCTAACATGATAAAAACCAACAGTTGATAACTAGTTAATAGATGTGCTTTTGAAAAACCATATATTTTACATCTTTAGGGCTCTTTGTCTCTTTTAGAGGGTTATTGTTTGGGCAGAATGTTGTATGGTCATCTGACTAAACAATATTGAGTGCCTGCCACATACCAGAAGCAGATGTGGGATGCATTAGGCTGTGCCAACCTTTGAGCACGGAGCAAAGAGTTTGTGCTGGAAAATGAAAGGGAGAACCAGTTTGTGAGCTGCTTAAGGCATTGCTTTAGGATTATCTAACTTTATGGATAGTGGATTCCATTATGATTTTGTGTAAATGACCAATATGTCACAAATGATATTGTCAAAAGTTTAACTGAAGAATGAATGTCACACAAGGAGAGCAACAGAACCAGAAAATTTGAACACAGGGGTCTTTCCAGACACTCATACTCCAACCAAGTACCATGCATGGAGATAATCTAGAACCCCTGCACAGATGTAGACCATGGCAGTTTAGTGTCCAAGCGGGTTACATAGTAATGGGAAGAGGGGCTGCCTCTGACATAATCTGATTGGCCTGCTCTTTGATCACCTCCCCCTGAGGGGGGAGCAGCCTTACCAGGCCACAGAAGATGACAATGCAGCCACTCCTGATGAGATCTGATAGACTAAGATCAGAAGGAAGGAGACTTGGGGAGGGGCATGCGTGAAGAAGGGGGAGGGAGGGGCTTATGGGGGAATACAAAGTGAATGAAGTGTAATTAATAAAAAAATTTAAAAAAATCACAAGTGAATATCAGTGACCTTAACAGTAAGTACTAGCAGGAATAGGTTGAAGTTTGTTACAGCTTTTTTTCTGGTTTTACTCTTAGGTTGTCAGGATTGAGGGAAACCTTGCAGTCAGTGTGGACACTGAGCACATGTGTAGATGCATGCATGCCTGTGTATGTGTAGTTCAGGGGACTGAGCCCTGCTACTGACACATGCTAACTATACGTTGTACTTCTGAGCGACATCTCCAGACCCAGGTATTTTTTAAATTAGCCATAAAAGTTGAGGAAGCAGGGAAAATACCTTTTTGCACGAGAGGTGACGAGGTGATGGTGCTGTTTTTAAGCCAAGATAGCTGATTGTCCCCTAGAGCTAACAGCCGGAGTGAAGGCCTATTGTGAGCCAGAGTGGAGCATGCAGATGCTGCTTCTTGGACATGAGGTGAAACTATGATAGTAAGTCAATTCCTTAGGGAACACTGCAGCAGCGAAGAATCTTAGGCAGAGTCCTGTACTCTGGACATCTCTAGCAATTGGAGGAAGGTAGAAGAAAGAACAGTACTGGAGTACAGGTAAAATGGAACGCACTAGGGTCAACACAGCAGACTTGGTCCAAGGGGAGAGAGCCAAGGGGAGGGATCAGAGAAATTAAAGCATCAGGGAGTGATGGCAAATGCCACAAGATTCCTAGAAGGCCCAGAGCAGGTCACTGGCATTGAAGCCCATTGGTGACCTTCAGAAACAGTCTGGGGACTGACGAGTGAGTGGTGGGTGAGACAACAGATTAGCATCAACAAACTGCTTACTTACAGGCCTGTCAGAGTAATGAGGATCAATGTAGTGCTGAACTCAGAACAGAAAGAAGGTTAAGTAAAGCTTTTGAGAAACCAGAGGTCTTTGGTTGTAGGCAGAAATGAACACTCCAGTGGACAAAGGTGGAGTGAAGCCATTGGTGAGGCAGAGTGATAGAGGGCCAGTCACTAGGAGTGCAATGAGAAGAGATAAAGTATTCGCTTGAAGCAAGGAATAGTGCTTTCTTGAGACTGGAGAACATAGTTCCTGCTTGTTAAGCACTGATACCTAAGCCAATATGTAATGTGGATTCCTTTTAGACCATTTAGTGGTATTGAGAGATGCAAATGCTTCTGTTAAGATGCAGACTTGCAATCTTCTGGTTTACATGTGTTAAATGGAGAGGGAAGGGGTGTGAGTCATGTGTAACAAGTGGTAGAATAAATAGACAATGCACTTTTGCTGCCTGGAGGTCAGTGAGGCTGTGATGGTCAGAAAAGCCCTGATGGAGAAGTAAGTATTAATGTGGACTTAAAGAGGGTGTTAGATTTGGGCAGAAATGAAAACTGGGATCATGTATTCTGGGAATGAGAGCCTGCATATGCAAATTCCAGTCACTTAGAAAGCAGAGATCCTTGATGACTGTAGAGTTTATTTTATTCTGCCGTAATAGTAATACAGCGACTGGTATTGCGTCTGACCGGGTTCCAGATGCTGTTTGCAAGCACTCTGTGGGTATCATTAGCCAGCAGCACAATCACCGAGGTCCTTAATGTTTCTACCCCCTTTATAGATGAAGAAATAGAAGTGTTAGTAGTTTGTACCAGCTCCTGTAAATGAGGACTGGAGCTGATATTCAGCCTGGATGTTTGTCCCAGCTACAGAGCTCTTACCTTCCCAGCTTTACCTTTTGAAGACATCATGGCAGGACGCAATCCCATATTGGCCAAGGCCAAGTTCTAGAGAGCCCTGAATACCTTAAGCTGTCAGCTTCGAAATCTTTTCCCTTTAATGAAGAGTTGCTGGGCTCTTGTCAGAAGCAAAATCAAGTTGATTTTCAGGAGCCATCCAGCACATGATACCTACTGAGTCTCTGGAGACCTTCCTGCCAGCCCTACTTTTGCAGGACGGTGCTCTGTGATTTTACCCATCACAAGGCCAGTGCCATGCTCACCCTTCATTTATAGGGGCAAATATTGTCATTTCAGTGATTTTTGTGTCGTTTTGAGACAGGATGTTGCTGTGTACCCAGTTTGGCTTTGGATTTGTCATATTGGGACTGAGCCTCCCTAATACTGGGTTTATGGGCAGGTGACACTATGCCTGGCCATTTTAGTTCTTGAAAGGATTAAAATATCACTATTTGAAATGTAGTCCGATAGTTTCTGTGTAGTAGAAGAGTCAAGGAGGTTGGCATTCACATTCCAAGGGGCAGGCAGAGTGGACGTATGTGAATAATTTGTACAGAAAAAAAGTCTTCCCCAGTTTACTTTCTTTCTCACATTGGTAAGCAATGAGAGAGAGAGAGAGAGAGAGAGAGAGAGAGAGAGAGAGAGAGAGACAAACTGCTAAGGCTTAACTTGCACAACTGCCAAGAGACTTGAGCCGTGCGATACCATCTGGGCTGTAACTGAGACTAAGTAGAGTGGGGAAGGCAAAACCTTGCTGCCTGACACCTAGTTCTGAGTCCTAGGAACCCCAAGCAACACGGCACAGGCCAGTCTATTCTGTGTTTGCATAAGGTGGAGATTCTAGCCCCTGTATCATTCCACCGCTGGGAAAAACAGAACCAGCAAATGTACGGAGCTAGCACAGTCCTGATCCACAGTGTGTGATAAACATGGGACTTTTCTCACTTGCACATGGGAGGCATGAGTAATGGTTGCAAATCACTGTTGCCCGTTATCTGTAGCCCACAGGACAGTGAACCTACCGGGAGTCTCAGGTGCATGTGACTTGAACACCTGCAAGTTTTCTAGAAAGAGCAGGCTAATAACAGGACAGCTGCAACCAGATCCAAACAAGAAGGGAAACAGCATTAAACAATCGGTAGTTGGCCTACAGTGAGAGAAAAACGGAGGAAACTATCCTCTTAGGGAGGTCATAAAACCAACAGGATAAAGCTTGTGCATCTGCAGTGAAGAGAATCTGAGATTGCGGTGCACATATCTAAGAAATGAGCATGAAGCATATCTTGGGAAAAGCTGCTACCAAGCAGTGGTTGCCGTGATCTTGAACTTGGCCCAGGGTGCTCACTGTTTGTTGAACTACATTCAACAGTTTATTTGCATTTGGGCCATGGGACTGGTGGGGAAGCAGAAGGCAGAGAATGAACAATGGGCTAGGTTGGGGCTAGATTATGTTGAACTTAGTACACGTGACAGACAGACAGCCCTGAAGGGACTTAGTAGAAAAATGTGAACCTTGGTTATTATGTGGAGGCCCCCCGCTCCCCCCCTCTGCCAAGGAAGAAGATCTGAGTAGCAAATCAGCAAACTGACCAGTTTTTAATTTCAGCACTCAGGAGACAGAGGCAGGCACATATCTGAGTTCAAGGCCAGCCTGGTCTACAAAGTGAGAGTTCCAGGACAAGGCTATGTAGAGAACCTGGTCTTGAAAAAACAATACAAAACAGAAAATTATGATATCCAAGCAAGTATTTTCTCTCTGTGCATGTTTCCTTACTGTTGTAAAAGTTATCTTTACAGATATAAAAGTCATTTTATCCATTCTCTAGTGGCGCTCTATGATAGCTCTTAGATGGTTCATTTCCATTTCAGGTGTTAAGTTTACAAAATACTGTAGTTGTTCTCATCACAGACTGCTCCAGGAACTAGTAATCGTGAAGCTTTGAGTAAACTATTTTCTCTCCAGGCCATGTTTTTCTATTTGCTTCCTTTGAATTGATTTCTAAGGCCTAATTGAATGACACCCCCTACCCCCAGCTCTTCAAACCTGCTGATTCTGAATAGTTTTTATGACCAGTGTATTTATCCTACCACTAGATGGCACCAGCGTACCTCTGAACTGTATCACCTCTGGAGCATCCCAGAGCCTTGGAGTTATAGCCTGGTTTACGCCCCCACCCCCAACCTTAATACCCAGGGTCTGAGGCTCAGAGGTGAAGTATTAGAGCCACACAGGTGCTCAGAGCCTCCTGAGTCAGCCACGTCTTCTCACTCTGTTGTATTCTGGGTGGCTCTGCACGGGAAATTCTAGCAGATCTTGTTCCCAGCCAGTCATGTTGTTGTTGTTGGTCTTCTTCTTTTTAAATTATTTAAGATATTTAAGCAATCATTACTTAAATGCAAGCATCACTTCACCCTAAATAAGCAGTTGTTCAGCCTTTGTGTTTCTGCATTGGTTCCCACATACTGGACTCTGGCTTCCACAGGGCATGGCCAATGGTAGCGTGGCCTCCTGGCTTGCCCCAGATGTGTGAGCTCGATAGAAATCTTACTAGAGCCTCTCTGCCAAGTGGTTCCTGGCCAAACCCTTTTAACTCTTCTCACTCTGAACAGCCCATCCCCCTGTTGCTGCTTCTCTGTTAGTCTGCATGGCCCACCATAGTGGGCTGGTTGGAGGTGGTGTTTACAGGAAGAATAAGGAAGCCCAAAATAGCAGAAAAAAGCATATTTAGGGTCTAACCAGCACCCTAACGAGACAAAAGGAATAAGGGAAGCTGCACATTTTTGCTTAGAAAGGTGGGCACACCCGCAGAACCTTATGAGGCTCTTGAGTATGCCAGGAGGCAAGCAAGAAAGTTCTGTATGTCACTAAAGGGCTCATTACTCCAGCTGTCTCGTTAGCATGGTTTAAGGAGAGTTCTTCTTCCTGGGGTGATCCTGCCTTCCGGAGAGATGGTCCCTTAGCCAGGTCTTTGGATTAACTCTAAAGCAATACTGAAAGTCCTGGATACGCACCAGATCTAAAAGACTTAGTAGGAAAAGGTGGATATAAAATATCTCAAACATTTTATATATTAACAACATGTTGAAGCAGTCTCATTTTGGGTATCTAGAATTAAATATTATTAAAATAAACTTTTAAAAAGATGTAGCCACCAGAACGTGTAATGAAGCTATGCACCTACCCTTGGAGCTTAGAGAATTCACCTGTACTTTAAGGACTTGCTGGAAGGTCTTGAGGCTTCTTGGTTTCTGTATTAAATGTATCTTGTATTGCTGTATGTGCGTGCATGTGCATGTGTGATTAACTCAGCATGCATATAGAGATCATCTTTCGGTCCGGCCTGAGTGTTTCAGCCTAGCTACTTACAAGCACCCCGGCTGTGCCTCTCAGAGGAATGCGGATCTATCGATATGGGCCACCGCACCAGCTTCAAACTCATGTTAGGTCGTCAGGCTTGTGGGGCAAGTGCCATTTCTTGCTGAGACTTCTCACTGTCCCTACCAGTCATTATTGACAATGGTAGTTTAAGTAATAATTTAAACATAAAGTTAAAGAAATCCCAAGGATTGTCCACAGTTCTTCAAAATCTAAAGCCCTCAACTGAGAAATAAAAAAATTAAGACGATGTAGTGAGTCAGCTCTTAGCAATTGGGAGACCCCAGAGTTTAAAAATGAGAGCTCTGTGAGTCCAAGGGCCAGGATGCTTAGAGGTCTTTGCTTTCAAGGTTACCTGGTGTTGACAGATGCAAGCTAGTAGTTAAATGATCTTAGGATTTCCATTCCATGCAAATTGCTAAAATAACTGCAAAAAATAACCAAAGGTAAAGGATACAAGAACCATATTAATACTTTATATTAGAGTAAGTTATGTGTCTACATTTTCATTAAAAAACTTTAATGTGCTGAGTATAAAACATTAGCTGGTTTTTAAAACTTAAAAGTGAATAATGACCTTCATATGACCAGTGTGGGTTAGAGCTATATTATAAGTGCTGTTATTTGCTAATCTTTTCTGAAGAATTGAAAATTGAGGTTCATTTGTGTCTTGATTTTTTACAGCCTCTTATTTATTTCAACATGTGGGGAAAAATATTTATTTATTTTTGTGTGTGTGTATGTGTGTGTGTGTTTGTGTTTGCTGTTGAGGCGCAGACAGGATGAGGTAGCCCTCATTCCAAGTGACTTAGAATTCATTGCCCTAACCTGCCATCTTGGAAAGGACCCCTGCATTATAAATATCACTTTGTATAAAAAAAAAAAAATAACTGCTGGTAAAACTGTCAAGGAAGCGGGTTATATTAAAGTATGTCTGTGACTCTGGCACTTGAGAGGTTGGGGCGGGAGGATCCATGAGTTTAAGACAAGTTTGGGTGCAGAATGGGGCATTTGTAATATACCAGAACCAAAGCCAAGAAAACAAACAAAACCCAAATGTGTTTGTTTCAGAGATGTTAAGAACAAGAGTGTACCCTAGAACGATGAAATGCAGCATGAAGGTTTCAAAGCTGAACTTGTTTGGGAGGCAGGGACTGCTTTTATGTATTGTCACATAAGTTAGGTCTGGACTTGGGTCCTTTTAGACTGTGCCACATTTGGGGAAAGTGTTTTGGTGTCTTGCATGGTTCTTTTCATTCATTCTGTAAGTAGCCAGGTGAAAACCAAGTGGGACTGCCTTTGTGTTCAGGGCAGAGAACTTGTGCCCAGCAAGACTCTTTGCTCTTCCTCCCACCCGGTGCACACCACCCTCTGCAGCCTTCACCCAGCTTCTACCAAATCTGTTCTGCATGAAGGAAGCCCTTGGTGGTCATTTATAGACTCCTGTGAAGTCAGAGAAGTATTAAGTTGCCTGAGGACATTTGCTTTGGAAGCCTTAAGTATCAGCTAAAAATCCTTATCTTCATAGAGAACTTTCAGGTCTCTATGCCCTCTGTGTGGAACAGGTTTTTGTGGGGCAGGTGTTAGTATAATGTTCTTGTGGAATGTATACAATTTACCCTTGTTCATTCAAATGCTGGTTTCTCTCCCCCACTCTCTGGTTTCAATCCAGACATTGCATTGTGATGCTTATTCTAAGCATCACCTGTCTCAAGTTTGTGTAAACATGCCACCATTTGCTCTCTGTGTTGTCAATAAAACAACCAGCCAAATGCTGAGCAATGGAGAGAATAGGTTGGGATATCCTGGTCCGGAGGGGAGGAGTAGGAGAGCAGAGATGGGCAGGAGAACCACAAGGAGAGATGAACCGGACCTAAGATGTGACTAAAAGGCAGGTATAATGTGGGAAATCTGAATGGGGGAAGTTGTGTGGTCTTGGAGGTTTAGGATTGAGTAACTATTACCCAAGCATTGTGCTCTAGGTTAATTAAATAAATCCTAGTCTCTGGTGATTTGGGTATACAGCTGGTTTAGGAATAACCTCTGTTTAACTAAAAGATAAATCAATAATAAATACTAATAATTAACAGCAGGCAGGTTAGGGAGGAGGGACTGGAGGTAGCTCCTCCTCTGCTGGTTGGGGGCGAGTGGCACAGATTCAGAGTCTGTCATTTCCTTTTCCACTGCTCTCTCCCTGCCTTTGTGCTGCTCAGTCTGTAAGAAAGTAAGCTTCCATTCACCTTAGGCTTTGTGACTGCAAGAAAAACAAACTTAACTCATAATAGGTGCATTTCTAACTAATGCCATTGAATTTTTACCAGCTATAGCTCCTTTGACAGGGTCTACTGAATTTTTAGGAAACCAGGTGATATAAAGAGTTCTTTTGTAGTTACCTGTTTTCCAAATCTAAGCCAGATTCTGACCCTATCCAAGTTTTTTGCAGACATGCCTATACAGATACATGCTAGGAGGTTGTTCTTGGTTAAATAGTGGAGATTATCTGTGGGAATTGATGGTGAAAGCAGAACTCTGTCCTTGTGTTTGTGGTACACTGCTCAGTTTCGAATCTGCTGATAACTTTGTAAAGGTTTTTATTTACATCATTAAGTCCAGGTTTAGAATACCAGACTCAAATATAAAGGATTATAAACAAAGCTATCCATTGCCTTTAACTAACACCAAGTGTATAAATAGTATTAATATTACAGTGCTTTCATTGTTATAATAGGTTTGACATTTTCATGGTAAATTTTATCTCCACTAAATTTCCTACAGTTAAACTCAATACAAGGCAAATATTACATAGTTCTGAATCTTGCACAGAAGTATATTCCTCCATAGTATCTTAAATGCGTTCAGACTGTAGCTTTAAGTGTGTGTATGTGTTTGAATAATTTTGACTTTTGATCTTTGCAGCTTGGGGTTTGGTTTTCTCTAGGCTGCGCCTACTTGGCCTTGGAAGACTATGGGGGCTCAGCGAAGGCATTTCAGCGTTGTGTAACCCTAGAGCCTGATGTAAGTTTGTTTGACCCTTTTCTTTACTTCAACTCCTTTGTATTCGTTTAAGTTAGCTGAATTGTGCTATACAGCTTAGAATAGCAGTTGCTTTGTTGGTGGAAGTGCACATTTGATGGGAAGTCACACTCAAGGTGTGTGCTTTATAAGTCAAAGTACTTTTTTGAGGGAATCATAATAATAGTTATGGCTTTGTTTAGTAAATAATTTTGGTAAACATATTTTGAGCTAAAACTAGATATGACTGACTAGTACAATAAAGTGTGCTGTATCTTTTATCATTTATAACTTGCTGCCTGTGTTCATTGCACTACTAGAAGGTAATTGTTTTAGTGTGGAGTCACTTTCTGTTTAACAGCATTGTAGAAATGATAGTTCACAAACAGTGTATCTAGTTAGAGTGATACTTGAGTGCTTTAATTCAGAGTTACAACGTTGGTATATTCTTAGAGCACTTTTATAACCCTAAAAAGAAGCCTGGCTCCCGTCACAGTCACTCCCTTTCCCTCCCTCCTAACCTTCCCTCCCCAGCACTGGACAGCACTGTCTTTATAGGGTTCCAGCTCTGGGCATTTCATAGAAGTGGACTTAGAGGCTTGTTTCTTCTCTTACGTTAGTGTTTTACAGCCGCCCGTCTTGCATCTGTGCCCATTAACTTTTTATTGACAGCTAGTGTTCCAGAGTTTGGGCAGGTCACGTGTACCCACTCATCAGCGGGTGGCATTTGGATCCTCTCTGTGTTGGTACACTTCTCAGTGCTTCTGTTATTACCATTTATTTGCCAGTTTCGAGTGGACTTGTGTTTCCATTTCTCTTGAGTATATAGTAATGGGAGAGCTGCTGGATCATGTGGCTAAACCTTAGAAGAACTGACAGGCTTACAGAGGACTTTTTAATATTCTTGCCAGCAATGAGTAAGGATTCCAGTTTCTCAACATCCTTGCCAGCACTTGCTACTTTCTCTTTTTTAATAGCTGTTCTGGTGGGTGTATCTCATGGCTTCAACCTGTGTTTCTTTGATGGCTAATTATGTTGGATATCTTTGCATTTGCCTAGATTTAGTATCTTCCTTGGGGGAATGTTTATTCATACCCTTTGCCCATTTAAAAATTTGTTTTTGATTGTTCAGTTGTAAGGATTCCTTATGTTTTCCAACTATAAGGCCCTTATGAATTGTGGATAATGCCCTCCGATTCTTTGTGTTTTTACTTTTTGAAAAGATTTATTTTACATATACAAATGCTTCACCTGCATGTATGTAGGTGTGCCATGTGAATGCCTGGTGCTTGCAGCAGAAGAGGTCAGGGGGGGCATCAGAGCTCCCCTGCACTGGAGTTACAGATGGCTGCGAGGCACTGTGTGGGTGCTGGGAGTCAAACCTGAGTCCTCTGCAAGGGTGATAAGTTTCATGACTGCTGAGCTGTCCCTCCAGCCCCTTTTCACTTTTTTAATAGCGCCCTTTAAAGCACAAACATTTTTAAGTTTGTTCTGTGTGTGGATGTTTTGCCTGCACATCTGTCTGTGCATCACATGCCTGCCTAGTGCCCATGGAGGCCAGAAGAGGGCGTCAGGTGCCTTGGAACTGGCATCACAGTAGTGAGCTGCCATGTGGGTGTTGGAGATTGAACCTATGAGCAACAAGTGCTCTGACCTGCTGAGCCACCTTCCCAGACCCTCAGCTGTTTTACTTTTAAGACTAATTTAGTGAGCTCGAGTACACATGCACATGTGTGTGTGTGTGTGTGAGAGAGAGAGAGATGTGGGGGGGGGTTTTATGAGTGCCACAACACCTGTGCAGAGGTCAAATGACAGTTTGTTGAAGTCCATTCTCTGCTTCTACCATATGGATCCAGGGTTGTCAGGCTTGGCATCAGATGCCTTTACCTGCTGAGACATCTCTCTGGCCCTTAGTTTTATTATTTATTTATTTATTTCTTTATTTGTGTGTGTGTGTGTGTGTGTGTGTGTGTGTGTGTGTGTGTGTGTGTGTGTGTATGGTGCATGTGTGAAGATCAGAGGACAGCTCTGTAGAGCTGGTTCTCTCCTTCCATGAGTTCTGGGGATCCAGCTCAGGACCTCAGGTTTGTGTAGCAACTGCCTTTACCTACTGAGCCATCTTGCTGGCCCAAAGCCTGAATTTTTTTGTATTTGTTTGGTTGGGATTTTTGTAGACCAAGTCTTGTTATTGTCTGTGCTGACCCTGATCTCACTGTGCAGCTCAGGCTGCCTGGCCTTGAGGTCGTACTGAATGCTGGGATTACTGTACTGCCCTGCCCAGTGATGACATCTAACTCATCTGTGCTTTTTCCTTTGTTTCTAATCCATTGCCAAAACTATGATCTGATGAATGAAACCCCCCACTTTTTTCTTTCATTATCAAAGATTGAACTCAGGGTTTTATGTGGGCTAGGCAACTGCTCTACTATTGAGTTATATTCCCAGCGCTATGCCTACCTTTTCTTCTAAGAGTTTATGTAGTTTTAGGTCTAGATTATCTTAAGTTTTGTGTATGGCATAAGGAAGGGTTCCAGTTTTATTCTTCTACATGTAGGCCTCAGTTAGATTCCATCAGCTATTGTCTCTATGTGTGCTAGCACTAGTCACAGAATCTTTGAGGTGGGGTTTAAGAATGAGTATGGCCAGGCAGTGATGGTGCATACCTTTAATCCCAGCACTCAGGAGGCAGAGGCAGGTGGATCTCTGAGTTTGAGGCCAGCCTGGTCTACAAATTGGATTCTGACATCCAGGGCTACACAGAGAAACTGTTTTGAAAAAACAAAATAAAACAAGATGATGAGTGTGAACACTCAAATGCTGCTTCTTCACAATTGTTTTAGCTGTTTTTTTTTCCTCAGTTTTTCAGGTTGATTTTTATTTTGTTTTGTTTTGTTTTGTTTTGAGACAGAGTTTCACTCTGTAGACCAAGCTGGCCTCGAACTCACAGCGATCTGCCTGTCTCTGCCTCCCGAGTGCTGGGATTAAAGGCATGTGCCCCCACAGCCCTGCTTTCATGTTGAATTTTAACATCAGCATTTGTAGAGGTATTGATAAGGGTTTCATTTAATCTGCACAGCACTATTTTACCACCATGAGTGTGGAAAACCTAAAACCTCCCTTCTTAAAGACTATCAACCAAATGCCCTCTCTCCCTTTTTGTGTGTTGGGGGAGAATGTGGGTGACAAGGCATGCATGTGGAGGTCAGAGGACAGCCTGTGGAACTGATTATCTTTTTCTACCTTGTGGGTACCAGTGATTAAACTCCAGTTGTTAGGCTTGGCAGTGGGCCTCTGACCTGCTGAAGCATCTTACGAGGCCCTTGCTGCTTCTTCCTTCTCTTCTTTTCACCCTTCTTTCCCCTCTGCCATCCCACAAACATGTGATGCACATGCTCTATGACAGAAGAATGGGATTAGCCACAATCTTACTGCTTTAGGAATCAAGTCCAGGCCTGCATCTGACCATAACCCTTATTTCATTCCTTAGACCATTACTGTCAGTATTCCACAAAACATCTTCCATGGGACTCTTAGGAAAATTAATGTTTGTGATGCAGACTGTTTCAGATGTTTGCTACCATCCACAATGGACTCCGTTCTCCAGCTTTCTAAATCGTCACGCTTAGTCTTTTCAGTGTGCGTGTAACCCCTTATAGTTGGTTTGATCTCTTTCTCACTCTGTGTGTTTACATGTGTGAGTGTTTATGTACCTGTGTGTGAGTATGTGGAAGCCATAAACTGGCATCATTTGTTTCCCTCAATCATTTTACATGCTTTTTTTTTTTTTTTTTGAGACAGGGTATCTCAGTGTCCTGGAGCATGAATTGCTGCCTCCAGGGCAGGGGCACAGACACATATCACCACACTAGGCTCTTCCTGTGGGCTTCTGAACTCAGGTCCTTGTGCACATGCAATGGCATGTTACTCAGCAATTCATCTTTGCAGCCCCTGCACTTAGCTTTTGTAAATGTCTAAATTGCTAACGTAACTGTTTTTTGGGGTCTAATAAAAATAAAGAAGACCATGCTCGATGGACTGCAGATTTTCCAAGTCCCCTCTTTCACCTCAAATGCAGAGAAAATTGTGTATTTGAAATAGTGACCGACTGTCACTCCATTTTCTTTTTTGTCCTTTAAGTGCAGTATAACTTAAGCCTGCACCCAGTATCAAATGAACGGTTTGGACAGTTTTTAAAAATAAGATGTTGAAAACTCCAGTATCCCTAGGAGCTCCCTCATGTCCTCCCTCTTGTCACCATGAATTTCTCCTGTGTCCCTTAATAGCTGTACTGTCAAGGTTTTCTCTGTACGTTATTCCATATCTTTGTATTAATTAAATTGTACAGTAGGAGTGTATTTGTTCAGATTTCTTTGACTTGGGATATATTTCAGATTTTGTGTGCTGCTAGTTGTAGTAGCAGCATTTAGTTTTTTTCAATGCTTTGTGGCATCCAAAATGCATGCATGCCCCATCCTGTTGAAGGTGCCTGCAATTTTTACTGCACAGTCTGAATAGCCCTGCTGTGGACGTTCCGTACAAGTCTCTGTGTGGACATAGTTCATAAAAACCCAAGTTGACATTGCTTGATTCTGGTATAAGAACTGCTGGGTTTAAATATATGTTAGCAGAACTTAAGAGAAATAACTGGATTTTGTATGTTAACTTTGTGTCCTTTGGACACATTTTCCCTTTGATGTATAATATCTCCTTATTATATCTGCCCCAATGATTGCTCTTTTAACCTTTTTTTTTTTTTTTTTTTTTAAAAAAGCAGTATTGGTATTATTATATTTCTTTATATGTCTTTCTTGGGGGCTTTTAAATTTGGGGGGTTTATGAACTTAAGTGAGTTTCATCAAATTTGAGAATCTTTGGTCATTGTTTCTTCAAATCCTGTACTGCTTATCCTTCTGGCTTTGTGGTGATGGTGATTGAACGTGGGGCCTCACACATGCTATATGCACTGTGACTGAGTGGCCCCAGCCTGCCTTTCTCTCTGGCACTCTAATTGTCAGTATTTTATACTACTTACGGTGTCTGGCGCTGTTTCCAGCCTCATACTTCCCATTGCTTGCTCTGCCTTCAGGGTGAGAGATGGCCCTCCCGCTGTCACTTCCCACAGGCCACGCAGAGTACCCCTGAGCTAATTGCAGATGAAGACTTCGCAGTTGAAGCATCTTCCTTCTGTCCCGTCAGCGCTGTCATGTACTCAGGTCCCCAACCACCCTCTCATTGTGTTCATGTTTTCCAAGGCTTTGAGTGTACATTAACAGCCATTATCAAGTCCTTTTATGTGTATGCCATCAGCTCTTGCATTTTTGTTCTATTTTTATTTTTATTAATCTTTCCTTTGGTTATGGGTGAACTTTTCCCCTTCTTTGCATCTTTACCAATTTATTTGGCCCTCCCTTCCTCTCTCTCTCCACCCCTCGTCCTGGCTATCTGTCTATCACCTTTATTTCTGTCTTTTTGTTGAGACAGTATCTTTCTACATAGCTCATAATGGCCTTGAACTCTTGGTGTAGCTCAGGCTGACCTGACACTGTCCTCCAGCCTCTGCCTCCTGAGTGCTGGGATTCATCCCAGCCTGACTCTGGCCTTTTTTTTTTTGTTGTGCCTACACATTGTGTCAGGTTGTTACGTCTGCATTTAGTCATTTTCCCTCAGGAAGACTGAGTTTTATTTTGACATTCAGTTATTGTACTAGGACAGATCTGAGATTCTTGTTTTCCAGGTTGTAGCAGTCCTTCCGTTAGGAGGACTTTCTTGGACTGAGTGAATGTCTTGGTTAGGCAGGGATAGCTCTGCTCTGCTTGGTCAGATCTTGAAACTCCTGGTACTGTGTGACCTCCAGAGTCTTCATTCAGCACAGAGCATTTAGACAGATTTTTTTTCAGGCCTCAGAAAGTCTTGCCATGTAGTAAAGTTTATTGCCTAGCCTAGGACTCAGGATGCTTCTGGAACTCTCCGGAATGTGCTCTTGTACCTCTTTTCCATGGCATTTTGCTGCATATTCCAGCTGCCTTCTCAGCCCTACAGTCTGCTCCCATTCTTTCATCTCAGTGGATTTGCTTGCTGTTAGGTGTCTGCCTGTCTGTGTGGGATCCTTAGTGTGCCATAGCCAGAGGCTGTACTGACTGCTGAGACACTTTCTCCTCTCTGGGGTCACTCCTGGGCTGTTGCTGTCCGACTTCCCCAAACAGTTGCTTATTTTGTCCACTTTGGAGATTTTTATGGTGAGAAGGCTAGCCCGGTACTAGCTTTGCCACATCTGGAGAGTGCAGTCAGTACATTTAAAATCCTATGTGTGGCAGTTAACTATACTTTATTTAAAAAATAGAACAAGGTAAAATTAATAATAACATTCTTATTAGAATCAATATTTATATAAGTCTTGATTTGACTTGAATATATAATATAGACATATTCATTAAATTATATTGTAAAATTTCCAACTATTTTATATGTCAAAATTTGAAAATAAAAATTTAACTAAACTCTAAATCAGTGCTGTGATAGCTATGTCATTGGTTTAGATTTTTAAAAAAAATTTTGTAAGGCATAAAAATAAAGCCTAATTTAGTTTTATGCTTTTTTTCCCCCTTTCAAATACATTATTGAAAATTGTGTGTGTGTGTTTTTAAGGATAGATACCAGACTAGGAAAATGGATTATATTTGGTTTTAGCAAGTATCTTACCTAAGAACATTCTCTAACTGAATTATGTATTATTTCAGAATGCCGAGGCTTGGAACAATTTATCTACTTCCTATATTCGATTAAAACAAAAGTAAGTACATGTGATAAATGTGGAGATCTTGGTTTTCCCCTAAAATTAGCTAGATTTTTTTTTTAACTGAATGTTTAAAATCTGTGTCTGGTTTTCTTTTCTGTCCTTGTACATAAGTTAGAATAATTTAATGAACCTTTGAATTCTAATTGTGTAGTTATATCTTGAAAACATTTAATGTATAATGAAGTATACATTGCAAATAATGAAATAAATATCTCCTGAAATTGTTATTTGCTGCCAGAGTTTTTCACCCTAAATTTTACTACATGGTAAAAATAAAAAGGCCTTTAGCTGGTCAAGTCAACTGGTAGTTTTCTCATTAATTGCATGTCTTAAACAGTTTTATGTAAATATGTAAATATGGGTCATACATATGACCCAATTCTTCTGGAGATGCGGATTTAAGAAATAAAAAAATCTGCAGTATTATTGTAAAAATTGATTAATGATGCAAGCTATATGTGGTGGACAGCAAACGAGAATGCAGGGGAGCTGTGACAAAGTAGGTGCTGTCTCTCAGAAGAGAGCTTCAGAGATGCTTGTCTCGTACTGAAGGTTGATTTGAAGAATGTGTGGAAAGGACAGAGGATGCCTTGTGGCCAAATGTAGAGTGGCATAAATGAGTGGGTTACTTTGGATGTGGATTAAAATAGTCCAGGTGTAGAGTACTGTGAGTTTTCTCATGAAAAGGGAGGATAGAAAAGTAGGTCAAGGTCAACTCACTGTGTCTTGTAATCACCTGACTGATACGTTGAGACCATATTGTTGGGAATAGCCTGAGATTTTGGAGGGGAAATCAACGAAGAGAGGAACTTTGGGGAAGATGTACCAGGAGGCAGAATAGAGAGAACTGGAGGCTGGGAAATCAGATAAGAAACAATCCAGACATGAGATGACTAGAGTGGAAATAAAAAGGGCAGCTGCCAAACACAACAGCCCAATGGGCTACTGACTGGCTATGAAAAGTGAAGGATACAGAAAAGAGTTGTTACTGCCAGAGCTTTAATGCAGTAATGAAAGGAAGAGTTTCCAATTTTACTTAGCCTTATTTCAGACTTGATATCTGTTGTGAAATCACAAGATGTTTCTGAAGGTATTAAAACTATTTTACAATTAAGATCATACATTAAGATCATGAAATGCTTCCTCTGCTCTTGGATGACAGTCCATATAAATAGGGTTTGTTCTCTTTAGAATAACACTGTGCTCTTGGTTATAATGCTTACTGGACACCTGTTGCTCTAGGGCAGCAGGTGTCTTGGTTGTGCTGGGATCTTGTCAGTTTTTTCTGAAAGCCTAAATAATTTTGTATATAATGAGACGCGCTCTCTCTCTGAGATTCATTTATTTTTACTCTGTGTATATATGAGTCTTTGCTTATATGTATGTATGTGCATGCTTGGTGCCCACAAAGGCCAGAAGGAGGGCATTGGAACCCCTGGAACTGGAGTTAAAGATGGCTGTGAGCTGCCACGTGAATGTAGGGACAGAACCCAGGTCCTCCTCAAGAGCAGCAAGTGTTCTTAACTGCTGAGTCACCTCTCCAGCCCAAGCCATGAGGCTCTTAATACTCACCATGTCTTTTATCATTCTTTGTAGATAATTCTCAAATATTGTTTGACTTCTTAGTACTTTCTTATTGTTCTGCTGTCCTGTGAATAGATTTTGTATAAAAGTAGATGTGCAAAATCCAAGGTTCATCATCCCCTTGTTCTTGCCCAAAATTTCCTCTTTCATTTGTTACTCTAGACACAACTAATACTTGATTCATGAAAATAATTATTGCTTTCCTCAAAACAATATTTATGCTCCAATATTTATCTGTTCTGTTGTGACCACTACAGTGCCCTTTTCACTTTTCTATCTAATTTCCCTAGGTATCAGGGCCCTTGGAAACATTTCCCATGTTGTGTTTAACTTTCATAGTTTGGCTTCTCCACCATGTGTGCTGGATAAGCAGTGACTCCCAAGATGCAGCTTCTTAGAAAAAAGCTGTACTTACTAAGAAAGAAGCCCAAATGATTCATTTCCATGTTTACGTGTGTTCATGTAGAGGGCGGATGACAACTCTGGGTGTCATCTTCAGAAACAACCATCTACCTCCTTTGAAACAAGATCTCT
The DNA here is from genome assembly GCF_907164565.1 of Psammomys obesus. Lineage (NCBI taxonomy): Eukaryota > Metazoa > Chordata > Mammalia > Rodentia > Muridae > Psammomys > Psammomys obesus. The sequence continues at coordinate 38,487,031 of NW_026585644.1, forward strand.
CATTGGTACAGAGCTCACAAATTAGGCTAATCTGGCTGGCCAGTGAGTCCCTGGGATCCTCTGGACTAAGGGCCTCCTACCCCCAGCTGAGATTACAAGTGGACATCACATACCTGTGATTTTTATGTGAGTTTGGGGATGAAACTCAGATTCCTGTGCTTTCAAGATAAGTGCCTTACAGACAAGCCAGCTCCCCACTCCACCCTTCATTTAAAGTGCTGGGCTCAGGACCCTGTGATTGGGGGAAGAGAGATGTCCTTTTGGCATTGATTATTGCTTGTTGAGTTGCTCTCCAAGAAGCTGACTAGATGCCCACTCCTTTGTAAATGGAAGAAATGAGAAGTCTCAACCCAACTTGCTATTAAATGGGAGGCCATGGTAAGGGATGGGGGCTGTGCATAGAAACAATTTGTTTGATTTTGATTGTTAGAAAACTATTTCTGTTTTTCTTTTTGAAATTCCATTTATTTTTGCAAGAAAGTTCTTGAAGTTAGGATCAGTCCATAGCCACTTAGTCTTTGTACACGTAAATATGTTTGATTTTGCATTTCCTTTTGCATGTCAAGTTTAGCTAGTTATAAAACTTTAGGCTAAGTGTTAATTTCACTCAGCATGTTAGAATATTACATATTGCTTTCTGTCATCTTGTTGCTGATGAACTACCCACTGTTTCCCAGTTGTTATTCGTTTGTAAACATTAGGATATCTTCATGTTCTGTAATTTTACTTTATATGTCTATGTTGCTTAGCATATGCAGTATACTTTTTTAACCAAAGAATTTGGATTTGTGCTTGGTTTTACTCTGGAATTTTTATCAGATTTATACCTAAGTCTTATTCTTCTGTTTCCTCACACTTCATTTATTTTTTTTAATTTAAAGTTTGGCAAGCTCTTCACTATTCTTTTCCAGTTCACCAATTTTCTCTTGAATTATATATAATCTGGGATTAGACACACATTGAATTTTGTTAATTTTAGCTTTTATTTCAACTCTGAAATTTCTAGTTGTTTTTAATTCACATTTCCTTGGTCTTGGTTTGTTTCCACCTAGTTTTGTTTTATAGTGTAAGTCATTGCCTTGTCTCTGTCATGTTTCAAAACAGATACTCTCAAAGGCTTAATAGCTTACATCTTTTTTTTTTTTTTAGCTTACGTCTTAAAAAAATTAGTAGCATACAAGAATAAAATGGTCTCATTATGTACATTTCAGACATTTGTTTTTGTTGTTTCTCCCTTCGCTCCCCTCTTCCCTCTTTGTTCAAGGACCATTCTTTATGCTTTTTTGTCATGTGTGTTCTTCTGTATGCACACCCCTCTGCCTTCTTAACACCTCTTGTTCACTTCTTTTTTTGAGGGGGCTGGGGTTCGAGATAGGGTTTCTCCGTGTAGCCCTGGCTGTCCTGGAACTCACTTTGTAGACCAGGCTGGCATCAAACTTACAGAGAGCCACCTGCGTCTGCTTCCCTGACTGCTGGGATTATGGGTGTGTGCCAATGTGCCCGGCTGTGGTTTCCTAGTTTTGATAGATTACTTAACAGTAACTTAGGGTCTGGAGTGATGGCTCATGGTTAGGAGTGCCCTGGCTGCTCTGGCAGAGGCCCCGGGTTCAGTGCCTTGTGCTCACAAGGCTGCTCACAGCCATCTGTAGCTCAAGTTCCAGGGCATCTGATCCCTTCTTTTTGCTTCCACGGACACCAGGAACATTGATAGTGCAGAGACATACAGGCATGCAGAACTACCTATACACATAAAATAACAACAACAAAACTCACCTTCATTTTAGTAGCTTATACCCTTTGAATAATTTTGTTGACTGTCCCATCCTTGTGTAGACCCCTCTCGCCCAGGCTGTAGAATGTTGTGTTGTGGGTTTATTTAGAGTGTAAGCAGTGTTTTGACTTCCCTCCTGCCCTCCCACTGCCGTTCTTCCCACTGTTCGTCTTGCAGCATTGCAGCCATACTTGGTAGATCTAGGTTAGAGGGTAGAACTTAAACCGGCCTTTTCTTGGGGCCATACTGAGAGTGATGCTTATTATAACGTCCTTGTTAGCTGCAAATACATTAAGGAAGATGTATTTCCATAGAGTGCTATGTGTCCCTCAGATCATTATTGAAATATACAGGGAAGCTTGATGGTTTTGGATTATTTGGGCATCTGATGCCCAAGTGATGTATTAAAGCAAGATGGAAGAGTGGCCATTCACATTCATGTTCATATGTACATGGCCGTGTTTTTCCTAATTGAAAAGACTGTTGTTTCTTTCTTTGAATTTTGACCTTCCACAGAGTCAAAGCTTTCAGAACGTTACAAGAAGCTCTCAAGTGTAACTACGAACACTGGCAAATCTGGGAAAACTACATCCTCACCAGCACTGATGTTGGGGAGTTTTCGGAAGCCATTAAAGCTTACCACCGGCTCCTGGACTTACGGGACAAATACAAAGATGTTCAGGTAGGAGAGTCCCATTTCATTATCTCAGGTTGGGTTTATACTGGTCCTCTATTCTGTGATACAAGCTTGTTTTTCTTTAATGTTAGGCACATGTAACATACGTAAACAGCATTTTTGTTCTTTAGTCAGCCATTTCCAGTTACTTATAGGTCCTGGCAATTTTTTGTTAAGTGTATTGGTGCCATCAAACAGTATTGCTGCAGCTCAGTTATGCAAATCTGACTTATGGTTTACACGTGTACTGCCAGTGTGCAGAGACAAACGAGAAAGTTCTTTGCATTACTTACCACTTTGGGTAACTCTGTGCCTTCTGTGGCTTGTGGTAGTAGGAGTAAATTCTGTACGTGTTCATGCAGCACGTGCCACATTCGTTCTGAGGCTTGATAATCGGCAGTATTTTGTTTACAACACTTAAGAGATAGTCATTTTGGCAAGATGAAGTCCTTCTTGAAGAGAGGGTTGGAGATGTGCATCTGCTGTGTTTGTTGCCCAATGGGATTAAATGAACAAGATCTTTTGGGTTGGATTATAATAGAAACAGTGTCCACAGAAGTACTCAGGAGTTTAGGGGTTCTGAAGTGAGAGGGCTTGAAACAGCTCTTAATTCTTTAGCTCTTGTAAAGGAGCATATTTTATTTTAAATGATTGATTTAAGATTATAAAGATGATACAAAGCAAACACAGAAGTAACAAAAATATATGATAATACCTTGCAGAACTCATAGCATAAATAGCCCTGTTCTAAATACAACTTATTGCGGTCCTGTGTTTGGCTCATATACATGTCTTAAAAGCACAGCTATTAACTAGCCAAGTTAACTTTAAGTCTTAGGTTTACTGGAAAATGTGTTCAAATAAAACTACCCACATGGAGAAGAGATACTAACTTTCTGTTGGTTCTCCTTTTCTTCCTCTTCTCCTACCATCTTTTATTGTAAATATTGTAGATATGGTAAATATTGTAGAAAGGGGATTGCATTTTAGAGTATACAGATTGCTTTAAATTCAAGGCTAGACTGAGAATGTAGCTTATTGATGCTACATTCTTATTGATGCTACATTCTTATTGATGCTACATGCTAGAGCACTTGCCTAGCATGATGTAGAGGAAGCCTTGGGTTTGATGCCCTATATCAACCTATCCATCCATCCATCAATCAGCGAAATCACAATTGGTGGTGTAGCGAAGTTTTTTATCCTGGAGAGAGCAGAGCTACCACAAATCTGTGTGTCCCATTAACATGGCTGAAATTCTCTGATTCAACAGTTCAGGTGCTGATGATGCTCGGGACAGCCTCAGCCTATTTGAGCCCACTCTCTGTACTTACATATTGTATATTTCAACTGGTTTTTAAGGTCTTTCTTGACTAAGAAAGATGTCAGAAACTTGTTTTTAGAATCTTAGGGAAGGTGTATGTCATTTGTATTAACATCTTTTCCATTTTACACTTGAGATTAATTTTCTTGCATGTCTACAGAGAGGTACAGGAGACGCAGCACTGCTCACTTACATGTCTGCGCTCCCTGCACTCCAGTGTGCTTGTCCATTACTGTAAGTGTTAACGTTTGAGTAGGAGATGTCTTTAGAGGTGTGTGTTTTGAGCACTTTGTCTACAGCTTGCAGTACTACTTTGAAGGCCGTGGTGGTTTGAGGAGGTGGAGACAGGCTGGTCAAAAGAGGTTATGAAGGATGGGTCTTAGAAGGTTGCATCAACTTCTGGCTCCACTCTGTTCTATCTTCTGGTGAGTGCCTTCTGAGGTGTCTCTGCCCTCCATTCTTCCCTCTATGAATGCCGTGCCTTTGGTGAACTGCGGTCCTTCACAACTGTGAACCAAAATAAACCTTTCGTCCCTACGTGGCTTCTGTCAGGTATTTGGTCGTAGTGACCACAAAAGTAACAAATACAATCAGGGCAAAAAGGGACCTTGCTGGGTTTGTATGTGTGTGAGGACAGTTTATTTCTCTACTGACTTGGCTGGATTGACTGGCTGAGAAGGCGTTGGGATCCTCCCTTCTGCCTCTGGAGCACTAGATGTACAGGGTGTGTTGTGTCTGGCTGTTTATACGGGTGCGGGGTTGCTGAGCTAGCTTCCGAGCCCTAGAAAACTGAGATAAACTTCACAGGGTAGTAAGTAGAGGGCAGCATTAGTAGAGGATCGCAGTGGAGCCCTCTTGGGCCCGGCTGGATGGACTCCCATGCCAGTGCTTAAGGAAGTGAGAGGTTCCCCTCCTTTCTGTTAGAGATTAACATGGACGTCTCCAGTGGCATTCTGCTTGTCAGTCACATTGGCTGCTTGGCCAAGACAGCTCCCCATTAATGGCCCTAAGTAGCTGAGTTAAGTCAGTCTGATACCATTTTTCTGCTGTCATTTGCCCCTAATTTGTCACTAATCCACTTTCTTTCTGGTGTGAGTGGGACTGCCCGTCTAAACCTGTCCCTCAAACTAGTCATCTAGTCCCATTCTGTATCATTGGCTCTCTGGGTTGGCTTTGAGAAATCCAGGGGGAAAAAAAAAAAAAGTGATCTTTCTTTCATGTTTGACATCAGCAGAGGTTAGTTTTATAAAGGGAATCTAGGTGGCCCATTGCAGTGCCTTCTCCTGGAAGAGTTTAGCAGCTGGATTTGTGTGGTCATGGGTATGTAAGCACAGAAGGCAGGGACTTTTTTTGTCCCTGCTACTCATTCTTCCCTGCTTTGTAAGGAACATAGGGCAGGCCAAATGGGACATGGTAAAGTAACAACTCACAGTTACTGAAAACTTACTGTGTGTTGGGTACTATTCTGGTACTTTGCATGTATTAGCTCATTTAATAATTCTCACAGCTGTGTGGAATAAATTTGTGCTGTCGTAGTCTATATGTAACTCTGGAATGTGTGTGTCTCCACTCCCTGTCACTTTTCTTATTTTGAAGGAACTGATGGTTTAGATAAAATAGCCATTTGAAAGTTGTTTTGAAAAGGCATTTCTTTTATATCATAAAGAGTTAAGAAGTCACCATGATAATGCAGATTTTCATTGACTCTGGTCTATCAGTTATGCTAAAACTGACAGGTATTTCAGAAAAAGGCAAGAAAGTGGTGGAACAGTGGTTGAGAAGGAAACAGGTTCTGTCTGGATGATTCCTGTCCCAACAAGTATAGTGGCTGAATGGGAGTGGAAATGTTTGAATTCCCCTTTCTAGCCCATCGCCAGCTCCTGAGCCTCCCTTTCCCTCGGGAGTACTTGTTACTGATGTGGAGGGAGTACTGCCATGTTTGTCTCGGTGTATGGGCTAGAGGAAACAGGAGTCACAGTGCTAGGATCCAAAAAAAAAAAAAAAAAAAAAAAAAAGCACTCTTGAGAGCGATTATTTGATTCTAAAGATAAAACGTGAGTTGTTTATTTGGTGTGTTTTATATCAAATCAAAGTCACTGGAATTACCAAACCATTTCAGGAACCTTTTTCAAGTAACAGTAAATGGACCTGAGAAGCATATTTAAGGGTATATTGAAGTGTGTTTCAGAAAAAGAACAAGAAACCTAACTATAAGTATCCAGGCACAAATTGACATGCTTTAACTCTTATCCTGTGGTGCTGATGATTGAACCCAGGGCCTCGTACATGCCAGGCACGTGCTCTGGCACATTGAGCCACATCTCCAGCCTTAACTTTGATCTTAAATGGATTAAAAAAAATGTTTTAGTGGTAATATTTATAACTTCTCACTCCTCTAATCATATAATTTCTTTTTCTTTTTTCTTTGTGTGTGTTTGGGGTGGAGGGAGTGTGGGCAGGGTCTCTCTACATAGCCCTGGCTGTCCCAGAACTCACTGTGCAGATCCACCCACCTCTGCCTCCTGAGTGCTGGGATTAAAGGCATCTGTCACTACACCCGGCTTCATAATCAGTTTTCAACCACAGCTGAATTGTGTTGGTTCCAATTTAGTTTACTAAACCTATGTATATCCTTAGTGCATTGTCTTATGGGAACTTTTATGAAAATTTAGACGCTTATTAAGCATGAATACTTATTTTATGCGTAGGGGTGTTTTACCTACATGTATGTCTTTGTACACATGCATGCAGTACTCATGGAGACTAGAAGAGGACATTGGATCCCCTGCAACTGGAGTTACAGAGCTGCCATGTGTGAGTGGCCATGTGTAAATTGCCATGTGGGTACCAGGAATTTGAACCTGGGTCCTCTGGAAGAACAACCAGTGCGCTTAACCACTGAGCCATCTCCAGACCTGAAGCTTAAATATTTTGATAACTTTGAAATTTGTTTTCATTAAAAGTTGAATGTTTTGGGGGGCAGTAAAGGGTAGCCTTTGGATTCTTGAGCCTGCCCTCCTGCGGTCCCACTGAGTACACTGGAAGATCAAGCAGTTCTGCGAGATGTATACGAAGTACTCTGAGAAGCATCAGGTGCGCTGCAGGTGGCAGATATGGAAGCTGCTAGCTTGTGACCACATTTGTACTCACTGGAGAAATATTACTGGGAATGTCATTTCTTGGTAGCCATTAACCTGCTCAGGTCACACTACCCTCATTAGCAGCCTAGAGAACTCTTACTCAGTTGTAGAAATAATGAGGGAAGAGCATGTCTCTTTGTGTCTTGGCTAAGCTCTGTAAACAGCTCTCTATAGAAATTCTAATGTCACTGGTTAGTGATCCATGGGTAGGATTACTTTCTAGTGGTTGTCATCACTGGCACAGAGTCACGGTGACTAGCGATAGGCTCTAGCATCTCCACCCTTATGGCATAACAGTGTCAGCATGCATTTCAACTTCTAGTCAATGTGTACCAAGGTAGATGGCCAGGAATGTTTTTATTTTGGATAAAACTTAATTTGACTCGATATATTTGGTAGCAGTTGTCTTTCAGAAAAATCTCTGATATTCTTTTGTTTGACACTATTGACCCCATTCTATTTTTATTTGCTTTGAAATTCTTTTAATCTATTCTTTCCTGTGTATTTTTGGTGGTTCTAACCCTTATGCTTTTTTATAAATATGCATTATAGTGATTTAGTTTTTTCCTATATAAAATGTATAAGTTTGTATTTTCTTTAATATGGACAATGATGTAAACTAGATTCCCCCCCCCTCCTAGTATTTCTAAAAGGAATAAGTAGATGGATGTAGTGCCTATATAAATTGTTGTTGTTTTCTTCAGCCTTAGTTTTGAGTGATGTATAGATTGGTAAAACTCCAGACTAACATTCTGTAATGGTGTTACCTGAGATGTTTTTATAACATCTGTACTTTATAACATGTGTTTACATACATACTTTTACTTACTGGTCATTAAGCCTGATTTTTGCATTCATAATTAGTTTTTGTTTAGTTTCCAGGTTTCTACTCTGGTGAACAGCTGGGTGCACTAATCCTTGAGCATAGCTTCCTGGGCAAATTCTAAGTGATCTGCATTTCTTTCTGTTTTTTTTTTTTTTTTTTTTTTTTTTTTTGAGGGATGGGGAGCTTGAGACAGTGTTTCCCTGTAGCCTTGGCTGTCCTGGACTAGCTTTGTACACCAGGCTGGCCTTGAACTCACTGATATCCTCCTGCCTTTGCAGGGGTGCTGGGATTTTAGGCTTATGCCACCATGCCTGGCTTTTCCTGGTTTCTTGAATTTAGTCTTATTCTTGATAAGTTGGCAATCATTTGGAAAAGGAATTTAAGTTTTATACATTAACATCTTAATTTGTTTGGGGAAGTAGCAGATATTGAGTGCTTAGCATGTTCTTGCCATGTTAAGATTAACACAGATTATCTTTACAGAGTACACAGTATTTAGAGTGGACACATCAAGATGCAGGCTATTACGGTGAGGCCCAGAAAGTGGATGTAGATAGTGGGAATTGAAGGATAGAATGACATGAAAGCATGCCTTGGTGCCTGAGGAAATATTTATGGGAAGTATGTTTCCTCATCAGATTAATGTGCATATGAATTGTTTCTAACAAAGTTTTCTTGAGATATAAGTTACCTGCAATGAAGCGTATTTTTTAGCTTCATGCATTTTGACCATTATGTATTATAATATAGCATAACTCCCATTTTCTTCACTGCAGAGGCTTCTTAGGTCCCTTTCTAGTCAGTTGAGTCACCACTTTCCCCAACTAAGTGACCACCTTCAGATTTTTTTGTCATCACAGTTTACTGTTGCTTTTTCTCAAGTGTCACATGACCATCACATAGAGTTGTATACCCGTGGTATTCTCTGTGTGGATTTCTGTTTGATATTTTCTTTGGAGTCATGAAAAGGTACTATTGATGGGCATCAGGGCAGGTTGCCAAACAAATTAAGGTCTTAGAATAAATGATGATTGAGTATTACCTGAGAGAAAAGAGAAAGGAAACAGATCCACTTTGTATAAATTACAGCTTTGGAAAAGAGATGCTATCTCCATTTTACAGCTGAGGAATCTGAGGCTCAGCAAGGTAAGCTAATAAAGTTGATGTGTTTTAGCTGACAGGCAGGAAAAAGGGAAAGCCAGGGTTTGAGATATGGCCTGTTTAACCTAGAGCCGTGTGTGTGTGTGTGTGTGTGTCTGTGTCTGTGTGTGTGTGTGTGTGTCTGTGTGAACACATACAAGTACTTGTGTGTGTGTACAAGGGTGTGTGTACACTTGTGCCCATGTGCCTGTGGAAGCCAGAGGTCCATGTTAGTTGTCTTCTTCAGTGGCTGGTCACCTTGTTTTTTGAGACAGGGCCTCTCACTGAACTGGGTCCCGTGTACTTGGCAAGAATAGGTAGACAGTGGGCCCTAGGGACCCTCCTGTCTCTGGTTCCCTGGCGCTAGCATTACAGGTGCACAGCCCCTCCTGGTGCACAGGTGGAACTCAAGCTGAGGGCTTCTCAGTCTGAGGCGAGCACTTTTCAGCAAGCACTTTATGGGCTGGGCCATCTCCCTGGCACTGCTCGGCCCCAGCTCCTTCGAGCTTTTTGTTTTTGTGGTTAGTGAGCAGGGACACAAAAGAAAATGCTAAGCTTCTATCTTCTCCAAACTGGGGTTTGGGGAAGCCAAGAATTCTGGTTATCGGTCCAGGCTGCAGCATCTCACTTGGAGACCTCTAAGTGGAGCAGAGTTAGCCAAACAGGGAGGTAGGAAATTGCTTCACTTCTGGCCTGAAGCCCTCCTGGAAGTTTATGTAACAGGACCCAAGGTAGTCCTATTCCTTCCTGCTACAAAGACCTCCAGGATTCAGAGGGCTGAACTCTGTGCAGCGGTCCAAGATTGTGATGAGATTTGGCTGAGGACTTCAAGGCTAGTGGTAGGGGCGAGGATGAAAATGCTCTTTTGCCAACATTCTCCAGCATTTATGTTAGATTTCCCTCTCAATTATATGTGAGGCCTTCAGCTTTCTTCAGGGATCAGTGTGGTCCCTCATTCACGTGCACTTGTACATTCCTCAAGCATGGTCTGGGGTAGAGGTGAGAAATAGGTGTAGGGTATAGGATCAAAGCAAACAACAGCACAAAGCCCACCAAACCCAAATCTGTCAACTAAGAGTCCCTCTTTCTGGCAAAACTTAGTAGCTGTGAATGGTGCTGTAATGCCTGTATTGAAGAGGTTAAGGCAGAAGGATCCCAGTTTGAGGCCAACCCAGGCTCTGTAACAAACAGGACCTATTTCAAAAAACAAAAGTACACAAAGAGGAGAGGGACAAAATTGTAGCATTGTCATGTTTTAGAAAGTCAGTCTAGCCTGAGCTCACAGAAATCTACCTGCCTCTGCTTCCTCAGTAGGTTATCTTATACCTTAAGAAACTATAAAGAAAAACAAACAGGCACAAAGCTAGCAGAACCAGAGAAACTATAAATATTAGAAGAGATAAGTGAAATGGAGAATAGAAACAGTAGGGTTTTTTTGTTTTTTAATGATAGTGACATTGACAAAGCTTTAGCTAATAGACTAAGAAAGAAAGATCATTGAAATTAGAAAGAGAAATAGGAACATTGTTATCAATTTTAGAAGTTAAAAAGGATGGGAAGAGAGTACAGCAGTGAGCCACTGTTTGCCAACAGGTAAGATAACCTGGATGAATTGAAGGAATCCTATTAAGACCAGGTCACAAAGAAGAAAAAAAAATATGACTAGATCTGTAAGTGGTATGCAGGTGGAATCAGCAATCAAATGTCACCTAACACTAGAAAGCCTGGAACCTAGTGCCCTCACTGCTGAATTCTATCAAACAACTAAATAACTCTCCCCACCAAACTGAGTTTTTATGAGATTAGTATAATCTTGATATCAAAGTCAGAAATAGATACAAGGAAAGAAAACTGCAGTCTCAAATTTCTTCTGAACAATTATGTAAAGTATCCTCAACAAAATATTGTCAAGCCAATTTCGCTTCATAATTATAGGGGTGTAGACCACTACTAAGGTAGACTTATTCCTGAAATTTGAGCATCACTTAGCATATACACATCAACATGATACATTAACAGAATGAAGGGTCAGAAATGTACACAGTCATTTCAATTGCTAAAGAAAAGCCTTTTAAAATGAAATTCAAGGCCTTTTCCTAGTAAGTCTCTAACAATCCAGGACCAAAAGGAAACCACATCAGTTTAACAAAGTCACATGAAGTCACATGAAAGAACCCCACAGTGATCAGTGTTCTCAGTGGTGAAAGACTGGACGCTGCTTCCTAAGAGCAGCTATGTCTACGGCCACTATTTCATAGCAGTTGGGGTTGTTGCCAGAGCAATTAGACAAGAAGAACAAATAGAAAGAAAAGAGAGAAAGAGATGAAAGAGAAAGAGAAGAAGCCAAAGTATATATTTGCCAATTAGAAGATCTTACATACAGAATCTTACAAAGATTATGCAAAAACTGTTAGAACTAATTTAATTTGTCATAGTAACAATACAGGGTCAGTCATGTCTTAAATATTAACAATATCTTGCTATCTTGGTTACTTTTTTTGTCAACTTGATAGGAGCTAAAGTCATTGGGAAGAGAAAACATGGTCTCTCTGTGCAGTCTTGGCTGCCCTAGAGTTTGCTGTGTAGATCAGGGTGGCCTCAGACTCACAGACATCTGCCTGCCTCTGAATGAAATATAACACAACAATTTTTTTCTTTTGTGCTTTCCTATCTTTATCAAACCCAAGGTTATAAAATCTTTTATATGTTTTTTTTTAGGATAACATACAAATTGATGGGCTTCATCATATGTGTCATTTGCTGTCATTCCCCTCTTCCTCAAAATGTCACCCCTGCAGCCCTCCATGACTGATTCTCCAGTTTTCCTCCTCCTGCGAACTTACCACATGAATTCGTTACCACTGCTTAACAAAATGTCTTTTTCTATTCTTTACTGCAGTAGGCACACGTATTTACCATCCCAAGCGTCTTTAGGCATAGAGTGGTGTGGGATACATCAGCAGTGTCGTACAGTCACCCTCCCTCCCCTGGGGACCCTTTTCAGCTCTCGCCAAAGTGGTCATCTCGTCCCTGAAACCACTCCCTGTTCCCCTCCCAGGCCGGCTGTCCTGCTCTGCGCTGCCGATTCTGGCCACACTCAGGGCCTGTGTTCCCTGTGACTGGCTTAGTTCACACCACAGTGTCCTCAAGACTTATTAAAGTTGTGAAGTATATGTCATCACATCCTTTTACTTTCCAGTTTTAAGGCTGGAGTATTCCATCAGATGCACAGACCACCTTCTGCTTTTCTGTTCATCCACCACATGAACTGTCTTCTGTCTCATCGTGGCTCACTCAGTGGTCAGGGGAAACATGATAGTGGCACAGTGGTCAACCTTGTTTCTCCTGGGAGTGCACTTAAGGGGGTATTTGAGCTGCTTCAAGAACCTCAGGTCTTGGGCTGGAGGGTGGGTGGTATAGCTCTTCTTTTTGTGGTTGTGAGTGCCTCTCAGCACTGCCCTCTTGGCTTTCAGGGCCTTTGCTTAGGCTTTGGCCATAGGAAGCCAGGATTCCCTTCTTCACTTTCTGCGCCATCTTGGCGAAAAGCTAGACTGTGCTTTTGATTGAGTTAGATAATTTTATTTTATTTCTCTGTCCCATATTTATCATAATGACCTACATCATTTTTTTAAGCACCAGGCTTCAAATTTTTATTTAGATTGTTTAATGATATACCAAATGAACTCCAAATGGACTAACTATATGCCAAATACTTTGTCTCCTAGAAACATTAAGAATAGAAGAGAATGCTTACTAAAGTTCTTGAACCCTGAGGCAATAAAGAAAAACTGTAAGGAATTTTTATGACCACATTAAAAAAAACATGTGACAAATACTTATAACAAATAGGAAAGGCAAAAAGCTAATAATATCTTTATGATATAAAGAGTTAACATCTGCTACAGGAATGAAGGGGAACTGAATGTAGAATTCATGAACAGATTCAAGTCAATTATGAGAATTTACTGCATGATAATGTCACATTTTAATATCTGTGGGATAAGAATAGAATATTCAGCATGTACAAAGTGGTTGGCCAAACATTAAGCCCAAGAAGTTAAGTTCTGCATCAAGCTGTAGATCAGAATACTTTCAACTGGACAAAATATTTCACTTGGAGTTCTAAACAGAATGATCTTGTGTGTAAGTGTGGACTTGGGAATTAGCCTGAGTCTGTCTCCCGCTTGTCTGCAAGCCACTGGCTGTGTGACCTTGGGCAGGGTAATTAACCACTTCCTGCCTCAGTTCCCTAAGATAGGGATGAAACACCGTCTACCTCACCTGTGTGTTGGGAGGATTAAATGAGTTAATACTTGTAATGGGTGTGGCCTGGTGCATGCAAATGCATTTTAAATGTTATCATCATCATCGTCAAAGAGGTAAAATATAACAGCATCACCGGGAAATATGATAGATATTTTAATGAGCTTGGGGGCGGAGGAAACACATAGTCATGAAATCATAAAAGATCAGGAGATTTGATATTTCAAACTTCACATGGGAATACTTGTGGACAGTGCATGAAGTATGTGGTCAGCAGCCTTAGCGGGGACGGGCTGTGAGGGTGCCGTTGTTCTGTGGCTGCCAGCACTGAAGCCAGGCCTGGCTGGGTGTCTGGGAAGGCTTATGTAAATGTTCTCCATGTTGTCTCCTTAGAGCTGCTTCATGAGTTTCCTTGTGCTACTGCAGCAACTTCCCACAAACCTGGTGTCTTAGGTAGAAGTTTGTTCTCTTGGTTTGACTTTGGAGTCCAGAATTCCAAAATCATGTTACTAAACGTTCTGGGGGTGGGGGAGCTTCCTGGACCTTCCTTCTCTTATACTGTTGAGGCTCCAAACTCAGCCATATCTGTACTTCCTTCACTGTATGTCTGAGTCCTCTCCTTTTACAAGGAAGAAATCAATGGGACGACCCCAGTCTCAGCTGCAGGATGTAGGGAGCACCGTAGTCCAATAGGACCTTACCTTAACTAACTATGCCTACAAAGACCCTATTTTCCAAGATCAGTCATATTCTGAGGCCCAAGGTGGACATGAATTTGGGGAAGCTGTTTTGCCACAATTTTATACTCCCTTTGATGGAGAAAATAGCTGTAGGCCTGACTGTGAGAGTGTGGTGTGCATCGAGGAAGTCTCAAGAACAGATCTAACACCTTACTGGGAGCTGGTGCGAGCAGCAGAGGTGCATGGTACCTGGAGGGGAAGCCAGAGAACCCTCAACTATCATGACCAGGGCTTTCCTTTAGTTGGCACTGTCAGTGGTTTGGATACCTAGGAATAGCAGAATGGTTCTAAGGACAGGAAATGGCTATCAGGCAGCAGAAGATTGTGTGCTTGTAGCATGTGTGAAGCCCTGAGTGCAATCTCCAGCACTGGGGCGAAATAGGAGTTGATAGAAAGATAGTAAATTTTTAAAGAGTGACTGGTAGGGCTAGAAGATGGCTCAATGGGTAAAGTTGCCTGCTAGCAAGGCTGGCAACCTGAGTTCATTCCCTGGAACCCACAGTGCATGCAGTATACACACACACCACATGCACACCTATTTTAAAATAAGAGGCATGCATTTAGTCATTTGTAATACTGAGAGAGAACACTCAAACACCAGGCCATGAGGAACAAATTGGAATTTCTAAAGAAGGCCTATTGTTTGCCTTTAGGAGATTATAAAATTAAATACCAAGATAAAAATTGTGTATACGGGTATGTATTTAATCAGGGGGAGGGTTCAAACTCTTATTAGATCCAGAAGGGTGTGCATACCCACACAGGGTGTTCACAGACGAAAGAACTCTTCAGTGTAATTGACCTAGTGTCAAAGAAAAAAACAAGTAAACCTCTCTTTATAATAAAATCTCCAGAGAGTAAATTTATCCCTTTAACATGTCATGGTACAAACAGAAAAGTATCACTGGGTACATTTACCTCTTGTCCTAGGGTTTGAAAATTAGCATTGTTTTTAAGTGTGTGAAAATAGTTTAGCCAAGAAACTAACCAAAGGCCCTACTTCCCTCTGTTCCAGCACCTCTCTGCCCCCTCTCCCCAAGGGGCCGGCTGACAGGGTGTGTGACCACGCCCTCAATGCCTGGCCATTGGCTGCCAGCCCGCTTGAGCACTGCTGATCACTGTTCTTCTTTGGACACTGACTTTCCCTGGTTTGGGAACTTTTTGCTTCTTACCTCACCAGCTGCTGTCTAGCCCCTTTCTCAGCCCCTCCCTTTTCCTTCTCTGTGTCAGTGCCCCACGCTTGGTCCCCTAACTACTTTTCTTTTTTGTAGTGAGGCTCTCAGGGGCGTTCATTCATTCCTTCAGTCTCTCTGTGTGGTAGATAATTCTGAGCCTAAAGCTCTTCCTTATGGGTTCAGTTTATCTTGGACTGAGTGCTCTTTTCAGGTGCTCTGGTTGTTCCCTGTTGTCTCATGTTTCCCTCAAAAAAACTGGCAGTTTGACTGATAATGTGTATTGGTGGGAGAGGCTAACACCCAAGACCGAACTGGAGCCCTTGCTGAACTGAACCATAGAGAGTACTCAGCCCTTGACTGCTCTTTCTATCACTAGTTAACTGGTTCCTAGCTCCCAACACTGCCAGGCAAATACTTTCCTGCCTTCATCATCTGAGCAGTCAGTTTACTCTAGCTTGTGGAAGATCCTTGAGAGAAGAGCCAGGCTGCCTGCCCTCTCCCCGACAGCTAGGATCCTGCCCTGGTGTGCTCCCTCAGTCCCTGGTTTGCACTGAGCGTGCACTGCTCTGTTTCAGTTGGGCCATGCTGATGGCACATGACATATCGGTAGCAGGTGAAAGAAAAAAGGCCACATTGCACTAATTTTCCTGCCATCTCTGAACCTTGACACCTCTCCCCTCCCTCCCTGACTGCTCCTGTTCTTTGTGTTAGTTTCCTTCAGAGCCCAACAATTGGCTGCTTTTTCAAGTGGTATGTGGGGCTGGGAGTCAGAGGAGCTAGCAGCATGTGCTAGTTTATAATGAACAATAAAACTGTTTTACATTGGGGAAAAACAGGGTCAGTGTATATTAAGAAAAAATGTTAATTCTTGGAAAGGGAATATATTTAGCTCACAAACATTTGGAAAAGTTTAAGGCAATGGTGAAGTTTAATTTCAGTGATACCTTTAAAAAACACCTTTCATAGAACACATTTTCCCTTTCAGTGCTGGTAATACAGAGTAAAGTGACCATCTCTGTGTAACCTGACTGTGCCCTCTGGAGTATTTCCAGTTCATGGGATCCTAAAAATGTTTATTCCCTTTAATTCCACAATTTAAAAAAAAATTCTTTTACTGCTTCCTTTTTTCCCTTTTTATTTATTTTTTTGTTTATTGCAATTTATTCATTTTGTATCCCAGCTGTAGCTCCCTCTCTCATCCTCTCCCAACCCTTCCCTCCGTCCTCTTTGATTCTATGATTTTGTTCTTGAAATTTTAATCCAAGGGAAGCTTCAGAATGAGAGAGGTGTTTAGGTACAGAGACGTGTGCTTGGTGTTATTTATACTTCTGCTACCAGCAACGGACCACACATGGAAGCAGCCTGCCTGACTGCACAGGCTGTGGTTCTGAGGCCCAGGGAATAGCTTGAATCTGGTAAGAGCATATGAAAAAAGAGAGAGAAATTTAATATCTTAATGTTAAATGTCAAAGGTAAGATAAAACAGTTTATGTAGTGTATTATAAAGCTTACACACAATAAAGATGAGTAGGCCTGTATTCAGCCAGTTGACAAATGGGAATTTTGTTTTCTCTTGTTTTATATTAGCTCTAATGTCTGAGGAGAAATTTTAATTAAGACAACTTAGAAAACAAAAATCTGTCTCTGGGTGATTCTAGATTTAGCAAAGAACAGTGCAATGCTAAAAGTTTCTAGCTTATTATATATTTCATAAAAGTGAAAGACTCGGATAAGGAGAAGTAGGGAGCTGTGCATTGTTAAGTAATACGGTAAATATTCGAGAGCAGGATACAGGGTTTGGATTTTGAGTTCAAATCCATACATCTCCCCACATGTATGACTTGGAGAGGTTCCAGTTTCTTAATTTGCAGAGTGCACAGAGAGCACATGTCACTGACTGGGATGAATGTGCACATAGGGCTGGGCATGTAGGAGGCGCCCTGGTTGCTGCACTGGCACCATCTCATCATCTTCACCAGAGCTCAGCCTGGTTGCTGAGAGATGGCTCAGGGTTAAAGTGCTTGCTATGCAAGCACGAGATCCTGAGTTCTGTTCCCAGAACCCACAGAAAAACTAAGCACAGAGGCACACGTCTGTAACCATGGTGCTGCAGGGTGGTGCTAGAGATGGGCAGATTCCAAGAGTTTGCCAGCCATGCAGTTGAACTGAAACAGCAGTGAGAAATCTTTAAAAAAAAAAAAAAAAAAAAAAAAAAAAAAGCCAGGTGTGGTAATGAATTCCAAAAGTAGGCAGATCTCTGTGAGAGTTCAAGGCCAGCCTGGTCTCTAAGAAGAGACGAGCTCTGGATTCAAGGTCATGACAAAAGAACCCTCTTGAGGAACCGACAGTGGTGGCTCGCCTTCTGTTTCACTTTGAAAATGTGTAATGCAAATAAGGACGTATTACTCAGTGTCTGATGGCAGAGCGGAGCCCTGGCTCTCTTATTTGGTGGCTCCTAGCTCACTATTTCCTTCTGTGCATTTTTAAAGGTCCTTAAAATTCTGGTCAGGGCAGTGGTTAATGGTATGACTGACCGAAGTGGAGACGTCGCCTCCAGCCTCAAAGGCAAGCTGCAAGAGTTGTTTGGCAGAGTAACTTCAAGAGTGACCAGTGATGGAGAAATCTGGAGACTTTATGCCCAAGTTCATGGAAATGGGCAGAGTGAAAAGCCTGATGAGAACGAGAAGGTCAGTGCCGGGCCTCTGTCTTTGCCGCCACAGGGACCGTAGACCTCTGTCAGTGCTGGGCCTCTGTCTTTGCTCCCACAGTAGAGTAGGCCTGCCTTTTTGAGTGAAAGATGAGATCAATCTGAAACATAAAGCTAATATGCATAAATTCAGCATATGTGTGTGTTGTACGCACATGTGCACATGTGTGAGAGAGCAGCCTCAGGTGATATTTCTGAGGTGCTATCCACATTTTTTGGATACTGGCTTAAAATTTATCGAGAGAGCCCAGAGAACCCCAAGAATCCCCTGTCTCTGCCTCCCCAGTGATGGCATTACAAATGCATGCTGCTTTGTCTATCTTTTTTTTTTTTTTTTCTTAAACCACACTATTTTGGGGATTGAACTCAGGTCCTTGAGCTGAGAAAGCAGCTGCTTTGTTGACTGCGCCATCTCCCCAGCCTTCAAATTCAGCCTTAAGTACTTTGAATTATGGGCATGCTAAGACAACATTCGTCATTTTACATCTCTTGAGCTTTTCTGCTGCAGTTGTTCTGTTTCCTGCGGAAGGGTCTCTGTCCTGCTGCCGTACGGGACCTGCAGCCGCCAGATGCTGGAGTCCTTTACCTGTGCCTCTTTGCACAGGCTCTTTGTTAAAAACAAAACAAAGACTGTTGAGATCTGAGATGAGGCTACAAAATGGAACAAATTAACTAAAGAGATGGGAGCAGGAAATGGCAAGGGCTTGACACTTTGCAGGGCGTACCTTGCCTTCTTGAAAGGCAGTGGATGGCCAGTCCCTCTCCATCTGTGCCGCTAGCCTCTGGTCTTCAAGCCCCCAAGAGCCCGGAGTTTCCAAGGTTGGGCTCATTGTTTTGCATTTCTTTTCAAAACATCCACAGCAAATCAAATGCACTCCTTGTGCGGGTTTGGAATTAGGCACGGTACAGTTAATCTCGGGATGCTTAGTTGTTCTCCCTCCAGCATGCACAGCTGGCTCCCACCATGGCCCTGTCAGTTCTCAGAACACATATCTCATGCACACACTCCTACTTTATGTCCTTCCATTTCCTCTTGATTTTGTACTCTTTCCCAAATAAGAGACTGAGACTTCTGAGTCTCAGTCTGAGACTTCTCCATCAAGATTTTTAAAGATGAAACAAAAGAGCATTTTAAACACTGTTAAATTATATACCTGTTAGCCACTTTCTACTTTCCCAAAGATCATGCCTCAGTCTCCTACTGCAGTCTCTCAGCTTGATGGCCGGAGGCAGTCTGCACACTTCTTACAGATTTCCAGGCCTGGCTTTCACAGTTTCCTGGTTCTGGGAAGAGTGGCTGTCCAGATACGGCCTTGGTTTCTTGAAGTTGTTTGTTGCTATTGGATGTGCATCCTAGTCTCTCTTTGAGGTCGTTACAGAGATTCTGCCTCACAATACAGATGCTAAATTTTCAGTTTGGAATTAGTTCCATATGATTTCCAGGAAACAATTTGAAATGTGTATTCTACTTGTTGTTTTGAATGTTGTTCTTTCTTGTTTCCTAGGCATTCCAGTGTCTCTCAAAGGCGTACAAGTGTGACACACAGTCCAGTTGTTGGGAGAAAGATGTTACAGCATTTAAGGAAGTTGTTCAAAGAGCCATAGGACTCGCACATGGTACTTGACATCCATATCCAATTCTAATGCATTCTTCACTGATAAACTAGTGTCAGTCAGAAATCACGTTCTATTGCAGGTACTTCCTGATTACTTCAGTGTATTTCTACTGTCGTATTTCATTCAGAAAGATCTATACAACACTGTGGTGTAATAGATAAAATAGGACAGAGGCTTAAAAACTGCTTGAATAAGTGACAGAGTTACAACCCTTAGAGAGTGAAATAGTTTTACTACCAAAAAACCTTTACTCCCCACAAAGCCTTTCTTGATTATGTTGTATTAAGGAAAATCATTAGCATTTCATTAACTTATAGTCTTAATTTATAAATGGAAGTGCAAAAATAATCAAAATATGCATATCTCTGGAGTATTTAGCATTATATGAAAAGCCATGGCATATAAAAAAATACAGAATATAATCCCTATCTTGGGTAATTTAGAGTCTAATTTGGAGGGGAGATATTCTTACCTATAATAAAATTGTTTGCTTGTTAGATAAATACAGGGCAGGCTTAGGTCACTCTCTCATTATGAAAAAATACCAGTTAAATTCAGCGGTGCATTATTGCATTGACATTTGAATGTGGGTATGAGATACCCTGGAATACAGTTCCAGTGAGTTAATAAAGTCCTGGCAGCAAGAACGGAGTTCCAAGGACTGTGAGCCTCCTAGTTCTCTGCCTAACTGTTACTGCCCCTGCTAGTGACAGCAAGTAGAAGCCAGCAAGGAACAGTGAGAAGGACAGCTTGGGAACCAGGGACACTAAGGCTTCAGGATCACCTTTTCCTCATGCTTGCTGGGTGATGTTGAGTCAATGACTTAATTGCTCTGGGCCTTTGTTTGGTTGTAGGTAAAAATGGAAGAATACCTACCTATGCTGTTGGGAAGAATCTGCAAGAGCATTTCATTACTTAACAATATGTTACAGGTCGTTTAAATACAAACCTCTACCATTCCCACCCGATTTCTTTTGAAGTAGAGGATCTGGTTTGATAAGGAACTGTTTGATAAGGAACTCAAAAGACAAAAGTGAGGGACAGGGATAAAGTTTAAGTGCCTATAAAGAAGTCACAGAACATTCAAGTGGTTCAGAATGGGCTTAGTAGTTAATAATTCTGCCCATGGCCTTTCAGATCTGTGACTGGAAGAATGTAAAATGTCCAGTTTTTGGACCACCTAGAACTGGCAAATAAGGTAGAGGGCTGAACTCTGGGCTGGAAGATAGAAAGTCGGAGGTGATTACAGGAGAAGGCTGTTTTGGAGGTGCTGCAATTCTGTGGCCTGTGCTGGCCAGGTGCGGCTCAGTCCTTTGCTTTGGCCTTTGTGGGTATGGTATTATGTGTTGGGAGCCCCCACTGACGTGTATTATGAGTACATTTAGCAGGGTGGGATTTCCTCTGAAGAATGTCTTCTCCAGTTCAGCTTGCCCTCTGTAAACATCTCTGTGAACAGCCAGCTCTGTGATGGTCAGACCCACATAGTTTCTTTCATCACCAAGTGCTGGCTTTAAGCCTGTCCACCATAACTGTGCAGGTCGGAGAAGTAATCCTCTTCTGGCAACTTTGTACAGGATTTAAGCTGTTGTTGGTACCGTTTCCAGAGGGTGACTCTTGGGGAAGAATGAGTGTCTTTTCTCTGGGGTTTGCCTTCTTGAATGGGTTATGTGTTGCATTCCAGCATCACAAGCATGTTTGAGTGGATGCTTTAAATTTGTGACAGTAACTCTACCTTTGTCTTTGTTGCATTGTACACTGGTACTCCAAGAATGAGCCAGGCTTCTGCTACTCCCTTCCCATTATTCGTCTGTCTTCCCCCAACACTGTTCCTATTGAAAAGGAAATATGGCAGTGTGTAAGTCTTGGTGCCTGATGGATTGCCAAGGGTAAGCATTGCCATGGGCTTCAGCATGATGGAGACACCACGGCAGTCATAGAGTGAGGGGACCCTCCACTGCAGTGCTGCCCGGGGCTGTTTGCAGCTTCAGGAGGACGGCCATGTCCAGTCATTGCGGTTCTCTCTGCCCTCTCTGTCACCCCCACCTCTGTCTCTAAAGCCTTTAGAAGTGAGATTGAGACGGGAGCTAATAGAATGTGTGTCCTCCTTGCTTCTTGTTTTCTTCAAAATGAAAATTATGTTTATTGATTGATTGATTTTTGAGACACGGTCTATGTAGTCTTGGCTGGCCTGGAATTCAGTCACTGTGTAGACCAGGCTGACCTTGAACCCAAAGAGATCCTGGGTTCTGCCTCTGCCTCCTGAGTGCTAGAATTAAAGGCATGCACTACCATGCCTGGCTTAAAAAATGAAGGACATTTTAAAACTAGAAGAGCTACAGGTGTTTCTAGTATAAGCTGCTAGGCAGGAAGCAAACTGTATACCTTTTTTTGTGGTGACAGCAATGCCTCCCTACTGAGAAAGAGAGTCCTCATTATCTGATTGTCTGGGCCTCAGAAAATGGGCTTAACATTGTTAACTAGTGTGCATCCGACATGAGGCTTGTTCACGTCTAATCGTTATTCTGAAATAGAAACATCAAGCCCAGTTCTTGCCATCCACGGATATTAATTACTGACAAAGGTATTTTGCCAGGCTGCAGGCTGTTTCTTCTGATTGCTTAGAGTTTGCAGCTATGGTCTGTGACATTGTAGTTTTAAGATAGGACCTGCTTTTGAATTTAGTGAACATAATTAAAAAATATTGTTCTATGTGTGTGGATGTTTTTCCTCTATGTGCACATTTGTGTGCAGCCTGTAGCGTGTAGAAGAGGGCATCAGATCTCCTGAGGTGAGGTCTAGATGGTGTGAACCACCAGGTGGGTGCTGGTAATTGAGCCCTGATCCTCTGGAAGAGCAGCAAGTACTCTTAACCCCTGAGCCATCTCCAGCTCATTAACTTAATTTTAAAAAACAGTGGAAAGATCCCGGCACCTGTTTGTGCAGAGTTCTTCAGTTGTTCTTACAAGGCATTAACAGGCAGTCCTCCTCCAGGGAGGAGTGTGCTCATTCAGAGTGACCCATCTCAGAGAAACAGGCTCCTCAGCATGCTAGAGGCAGAGTTTCTAGGGATGAGTGATTTCCCTCCTGATGCCAGATGAGCCTGGCCGTGGTTACACTCCTTAAATGAAGACCTGCAGATTGTTGGTGCCAGTTCTTCCAGAATGCTGTAAGATTTGGGTATAAAAATGCAGCAAGCTTTTTAGCGTGGCATATCTGGCATGTCGCTTTGCTGAATCCTCCTTAGAGACTTGGGACAGTGGACAGCCACGTGAGATGTACTGCATCTGTTTTGCTCCTCTATGTGTGCCTCGCTTTCAGTAAGGCTTTGTTTGTTTGCTTGGCTAACTCATTAGTGTGTGAGCACATGTGTGCTTGGGTATGTGCATGCACATATGTGTGTGGGATCCCTGCCTGTGTAACTCACCCAAATGCACCATGTTTTTCAAAATTCTCCTTAGCAGTGTTTTTCTATATGAAGGATGAAGGATAGAGGGAGTGTAGCTCAGTGGTAGACAAGTGCTTGCCTAGTGTGCTTAGGCCTGGGCTTGATTTCCCCATACCACCACCGAGAAAAAGGTGAAGGGAAGAGCCAGAGAAGTGAAGACTTCTCAAGTTATTATTATAAATTCTTAGTAGATAGCTGCTGTTGTATCTGTAGATGATCAGTTCTATAATGCTTTCCCTATGTTTATCTTGCAGTGGCTATAAAATGCAGTGAGAACAAATCCAGTCCTCAGGAAGCTGTACAAGTACTTTCTTCAGCACGGCTTAATTTCCGTGGCTTGTTATCCAAAGCAAAGGTGAGAATGACCTGTGAGTTCATTAAAACTGTGGGATGAAAGGTCATCAGCCTCATGTCACTACTGCTAAAAGAAAAAGAAAAAAAGGTGTGCTTACTAGTTTCCCATGGATCATTCAAAACTGGGGAGAATTGCCTCATGTGACTTTAGAAGCATCTTTTGATTGTGATGGGGACGGTGTCTCTGGTTTTATATCAGAAAATATGCTTTTTGTAGTTTTGAATTGGGTTTGGCAAACTGAATTGCCTTTTACAAAGTGAAGGTAGTAGAGATTATCGTTAAAGCTTGTAGCAGGCTTGGTTTGCACAGCTCTTTCTTCTGTTGCCTGCTTGGAGACTTCAGGAAATCATCTACTGGAGCCAGCCCTTCCTCCCACCCCCAGTTAAACAAACAACTGTCTTATCAATACTAGCACATGCACAGAAACTGTAAAGTTGTAGTCAGTTTAAAGAGACCTGTGAGAAGTCACAGGCCATTTAGACCATGTCCTGTCAGGTCAGAGCAACTCCTCTGTCCTCAGCACCTGGCCACTGCCAAGAATGGCATGAAGGCTGTGGGTGGAGCCCAGGGAGCTGTGAGTCAGGAGCCTAGGAGGAGGAGGAGTTTTGATTCCCAGCAGATTATTCATTCTTTCTAAGCCTCAGTTTCTCTCTGCTCCTTCCTCACTGAGAAGGAATGTAGATCCATGATGATTTTGTAAGTACTATGATTTCAGGTTTGGAAAGATGCTGTGGGTGTTCAGGTTCTTTGCCTACAAGATGTTTTTTTCTACTCAACACACTGCAGCAATGTTTATGTTAGTCTGTTAGGATGTATTATTCAACAGTACAAATCTATTCAAGATGTATAAAATATGTATAGCAAGCCAAATAAATTATATGTCACAGTGAGACACATGCCTGTTAGATGCAAATGTATGCAAACCTACCTTTCCTCTCTGCCTGTGTATGGTCATAAAATCCTGAAGCTGATTTTCTTGTTTGCATTTCCTGACTCACTAGGCTTCCATAGTAAATAGCATTTTGTTTGGATGAATGATGCTCATTCATCTGAATACTATTATATAACATTGACAAGTGCAGTCAACATTTAAGGCAGTTGCTATAAAGGATAAATGAGGGGTTTGAACCTAAGGCCTTGGCCACTCTAGGCAAGTGCTCTACTGCTGTGCTATAGTCAGCTCTTGAATCTGTAAGTTCAGGAACACTATTTGGGTTTGTTACTTAATTATTAGGCTTGTGTTTTTCTGGGGTCTAAGCAAACGCTGCATTGCTGCTGCGCTGTTACAGTCACATCATGCAAAGGGCACTGGGATTCTATTCTGCTATATTGATTCAGTACTGAATCTATATTGCTTGGAAGGAATTTTCATCTTTTGATGGTCATACTGTTTTTACATTGCAGCAAAATTTTATAGATGTGGCAAGTGGAGAAGTCTCTGGAGAACTAGCCAATGAAATAGCAGCTATGAATGCTCTGGAGGCAGAGCTGCAAGACCTAAGCAACCAGCTTCGAAACCGGTACTGACTGTGACAGAAGCAGTTTGTGGCAAAGGCACTTTTGCCTTCTCGAATTCTTCCAGTACCCATGTATCTGAAACACAGGATACTGATTTTTAAAATAAAATTATTTGCTGGCAAACATACTTATTTTGTGATGCTTTTGGATGCTTTCACTTCTGAAGTTCATTAAACAGGATGGTGGTTTGTACCTTTGTCTAGTTATTGGTAAGTTCAGTTGCGTTCTCTAGGCATTCCAGCACAAGGAGGCCAGCACAGGGTTCCTCAAGCAGCCTAGCATGAGCACATCATTCTTTGGAAAAACTTAGTATAAACGGGGGAGCTCAGATACTACAAGCTTGTGGAATCATTAGCCTGGCTACATTACTGTCCAAAAATGATAAAAGAGTGGACTTGGCAATGGAAACATTTACACTTGTTGAGACTTTGTGTTTGTGTCATAGACACAGGCTTGGCTGAGGTGGAAGTGTGAGTGTGGTTTAACTTCAAAATCAAGAGAGCGCAAGCAGAGAAATGATATACCCAAATTACCACTCCACCATCAGCCACTAGGATCCAGGCTCTTAGCTCTTCGTGGCATATAATGTCAGCTGCCCCATAGCAAAAATGCCAGAGTGAAATGCTTTTTTAGCCATGTTAGTGGAAACAAATACTGAAGGCGGCAGCTGAGCTTAATAATCTCTCTATAAAAGTCAAAGTGAGGAATTCTTAGATTCTGGCTTGAGTTGCTCAATTTTGGGTCCCATGCATAAATCACTTGTCCCTTGTATTTTTCCATGTTTTTATTTATATGATGTGAATAATTTCCACTCCTAGTTTCTTTCTGGTTTCGGCTGCCTTTGGAATCTAACATTTTATGATCCCTCTTCATAAAGTAGTCCCAACACCTTAAGAAATTTCTTTCATAAATGGATTTTGCTTATGAATGCTTACCAATTCCAAACATCCCTTAACTATCTGCTTCTCTTTTCTATAGTCATACTAGCCTTAAAGAGCGGGGTGGGGGGAAAGTATGTCCCAAAGTTTCTCCTGTAAAAGACAGTATTAGTGAAAAACTGCAATAAAATGAGGTGGGAACAGGAGCTATGATTTAGGGTCTATTTAGATCTTTTAGGGAAGCCATTGAGGAGTAGGGTGGGTGGGTGAAGAGTGGGCACACAGGTAGTGAATGGTTGATTTTGGGTGCCAGTGGATGGATTGAGAAAGTTTTAACTGAACACTTCGTCAGCACCCAGCTGGGAACCCTAGTGGGTAAAAGAGAAACAGGAAGAAAAGAAATAGCCCAGAAGGACAAGGGTTTCTGAAATCAAGTGAAAGAACCAATCTGTTAATTTAGTCTCCTTTTACTTCAGGGTGGGATGGCTGATGGGTTGGAGTAGTCTCAAGCCACATTGCCAAGCAGTCATCTCCTTTCTGGCATCTTCTCCAGAGCTGTGCTGGGTCAGTCTCTCTTTTGTCAATGGGGTGTTTGCTCAAAAGAGAACTGTTGACGTCTTCCTTTAGAGGTCTAGACCAAGAACAAAAAAGGTGTGGCATGGTGGCACAGTCTCTCCTAGCTTCAGCTTTTGCAGTGAGGACCACTCACCTGAGTCATTGCTGTCATCTTATGTGCTCTGTGGGCATCTGTCTTGGCTAAATACTCTTATTTCCACATGGCTTAATTTTTGTAGTTTTAACTTTGGTTTTCTAGTATTGATGCCTTTTTTTTTTTTCCTCCATAATCTTTCTTTCCCTTTGTCAACTTCAAGGAGAGAAAAAATGCAATCCCAAAGTGTGGATAACAGCTGCAGCACTAAGTCACCAAATTCTTATGATTCACCAGCCATCACCTCTCACTCTGAGTCCTGTCAAGTCAGTTCGTGATTTTTCTAGGATTTGCAGGGTGGTAAACTCTGGAGAGAGAAATAGATTCCAAAGCCTGAATTTTCCCTGCTGCTTGTACTGGATCTACAAAAAATCAGTTGTTTTATTTTCTCTATTGAACAATGAGACACCTTGACAGTTTGCCTTTCTGTTTGTTTGTTTTGAGACAAGGTTTCTCTGTGTAGCCTTGGCTGTCCTGGACTTGCTTTGTAGATCAGTTTGCCTTTCTTTACTCAGAGTTCCCCAAGAAATTCTTTGAGGCTTTGAAAATAGCCTATGATTTGTTCAGATTATTTATTAATAAATTCCTTGTCAGCCTTTTCCCAGAGGATACATGTTTAACCAGGTTCCTAAGTGCAGAGGAGTGAAAATGAACTCCGATGAGTAAGGATCCCTTTTCGGTACCCAGAGCCAAACCTCAGGGTGCTTAGAGAGCTGCTGCTGAGTCTGGTTGAGGAAGTGTGTGGAGGGCTCAGAGCCCATTTAAGGCTGAAACCCGTGGCCCTAAGTGAAGCCTCACCATGATGGCGAGATCCCCAGACGTTGAGGGAAATGGCCCATTTTCTCGTGTACCCAGACCAGCTTTCCATGCTGCCTTTTGTGCTCTTAGTGCTCCTCATTCACAGACGTGAGAGGCAAGTGAGCATGTGCGGCAGTCCACCTCCCCTCCAGACCTCGTCCAAGGATTATGACGTAGTCACCTGTCTAGCTAGCTGGGGCTACTCAGGACCATTTAGCCAGTTTATAAAACTAGTTCTAGTCTCACCAGTTTAAAGCTGTAGTCAAACCTGATGAAAAGGGTTTGATTTTCTTTCCCAATCTGCTTCGGTAACATCCGTGTCGATCTAAATTGCTGTTTAGATAAGGCAACTCTACTCTACTGGCCAAGAGTGAGGAATAAAATCTGCTAGGTGGATGCCACACACTTCGTCTCTGCCTGCTCATTCAGCAGGCTCTAAAGTGAGATGGCAAAGAGCCTCTACTCTGAGGGAGGGTGCCGTGCCGCAGAAAGACGGCCGGATTTCACACAACACGCAGAAGCGCTTATAAATAGATGGATTTCAATCAACATGTAGCTTATTCAGGCGTGCTCTCAAATATAGTAGCCGCATTCATTAGACAGACATTTCCACTAATCCCAAGACTATGCTAATAAAAGCGTAATCCCTGCGGGCTGACGGTAGCCTTTCACTTGGTCTTTCACAGCCAACGCCTAATAATAATCATGGCTGCGCCTGCTCTTCACCGAGTGAACTTAAAAGCTGAGCTGATCTTGAAATGTTTCCTTTGTCTTTTCAGTGGGCAGTCCTTTAGATGTATGACTTGCAGCAAAGGCCACTTAAAACCTGTTCTGTGTGGTTGTGTGTGCATTCTTGTCACTCGGGTGTGATTCACTTTCTTCACCCCCTGATTGGCAGTGTTGGTTCCCAGAGTGTTTTATTTTTTCCTTTGACCTTAGGATAAACAACAAGTTAATCCATTCTGTGACTCCTTTTGTGGTATGGTTCTTGACTTTCTATGGGCAGTTTTTGCTCCTGCTTTGGGCTTGGCTTTGTCCAGCGAGCACTGTCCTCCTCCCACGTTATTCAGCGCTAGCTGTAATTAGTTCGCTTAACACAACACCAAAAAATTTTCCCTTGCCAGTGATGTCAGATCTGCCTTCCTTTTTATTATTCTGACTTATAAACTGCAGTGACCCGTGAGTCACCCTCACCATCTCCTGGCCCCGTGCCCACATTGTGATCTATGAAAAGGGAGCCCTGCCAAGGGCTACAAGGCGGAAAACTGATATTATTAAATGGTCTTCTGAGCAGTAACTCTCAGCCATTTTTTAATCTTTTGTGATGTTATTGCCAGAACGGGGGTGGGGAGGGCAGATCACAGCAAAGCGAAGGAGCTAACCCACGCATGGCTAACTTTTTCCAGACCGAGGGCTCAAATGAGTATCAGTGTCTATAGACATTATTCCACAGTGCTGCTTACGCACTGACATGTGCTTTCTGAGGACACTGGTTACCACAAGGCTCAGAGACTGACGACCTCTCAGGCCTGTGCTTTTATCCATAGCTGTGTAATCAGTCAAGAAGATGCATCCGGGCTTTGGAAGTGAGAAGCTGCAGTAGAAAAACTGCAAGTAAGAAACCGTTTGATGGTGAGCGCTGGCATAGCCCTTGCTGTTCCCTGCTAGGGATCCCCATGGCGTCTAGTGCTGCTGGGCCCTGGCACAGTGCTGCCGGTCTCCCAGCTTCCTTCCCCTGTTCCTGGGCTGAAGCCGAGGAGAAGGGAAGGGCAGTAGAGCACAGTGGATTTGTATTAGGCAAAGGAGGAAGGAAACCCAGTTAGAAGAGTAAAGGGAAGAGGTGGTAGGGATGGATGACGAGAAGGGAGAAGAGAGGCTGGGGAGGAGGTCAGGAGTAGGGAGGCTTCAGACAAGAGTGGAGAAGTGGGCGTGGATGGTCAACGCATGGTGTTGTGCATGTGTGGGTGGGGGCAGTGCCATGGAAGTACAGCTAATGTGTTACAGGTCTTCAAAGGTAAGGTAGGCAGTTGGCTAGCCGGCCTTATTGTTTCCTAGATGTGACCACATCCGAGCCCCTGGACCTCCCTGAGCCTCAGTTTCCTCAGCTATGAAATCCCCCCCGTTTGGAGGCCAGACAGAGTTATCAGATGACCTAAGTGAAGTTTTCCGTGAGCAATGAAACAGCTGCTGGTACGCTCAAGAGAAAGGTCATTGTTGATGGCCTGTTGGTTCTCAGGGGCCGCGAAGCCCCTGGATGGCTCCAGTTTCTGTAATCCCTGCTGTGCGGTGGCTGGGGGAAACGGTGGGGGTGGTCCATAGCCCAGCATTTTGAGAGACAGTGGTGCAGAATATCTCAGTTGAAAGCTGTGTGCCTTCAACTCTATTTACTGAACCCATCGGCCTCTAGGAGGTCTGGTGCCAGGGCTGATAAAGCCATCCAAGAGTTCTGCAGCTGCCTGGACAGACACAGGCTTATTCGACAGCAGTGACCCCCTCCTCCTCTTCCTCTCTCCCTCCCTTTCTCCTCCCCATCTCTCAGTCCCTCCCACTCTTCCCGGAACCCTTTCCCCTAACAAGGCCCCCTTGTGTCTTTGTTTTGGTTGTTGTAATGACCCACTGAGTTTAATTAGGGTTGCTTGCAGGCACATGGGTGTGAGGTTATTTACTGAATCATGGATAACAGACCAGTGGCTGTGCCACTGAAGAAAATGACTCCCTGTCTGTCACCCAGCAGCCATTAACTGTTGGTAGCTCCCCGGAGAGGGTGGGGCCTTTGAGTCCCTCCCTTAGACCATTCTGGAATGTTGACACAGACAACTGTTAAAAGGTCAGACTACCTTCAAGTTAGAAGTTGTTTAAAGACACAACAAGGAAGTAGGTGCTCTAATCCCAGCTCTTGGGAGGCTGAAGCAGCGGGATTAGATGTTTGAGGTCAGCCTGGGCTACTTGGGGGAGACTTTTAGCTCCAGAAAGACAGTGGGGTGTATGTGTGTGTCTGACCATTATAAGCCAATAAAAAGAGATAAAACCAAACAACCCAAGTGAAAAAAAAAAAGTGAGCATTATGCTAAAAGAAGCAGCCAAACAGAAATACAAAACAAATGTTTAGGTGCAATCTTGAAAATCAAAATCAGAG
This sequence comes from Psammomys obesus, assembly GCF_907164565.1. Lineage (NCBI taxonomy): Eukaryota > Metazoa > Chordata > Mammalia > Rodentia > Muridae > Psammomys > Psammomys obesus. Next base: position 38,517,249 of record NW_026585644.1, read on the forward strand.
ATGACCACAGACTCCACTAGTGGTTGAGTGGTGGTGCCTCCCGAGGGCTCTCGGGGAAAGGAAGTGACTGCTGGAATAACAGCTTGATGCAAACACTCTTCTACCAGCTCTTTAAGTTACGTAGACCCTATAACCCACCAGTTTTACCATAGACATTCCCAAGGGCAGATGTGTCCGTATGAGCACCGTGGCTTTCACAGAGGCATGTCACAGCAGCGTTGTCCATCAGAGGCCCTGGGGAGAAGCCGTTCACCTGGCCACCAGCTGCAGAACTGGTGGACCAGCCACACGGTAGAATAGTCTACATCGGTGAAAAGGGATTTCCTGCAGCCAAAGCACATCCATCGGGATCTTTCAGATGTGTTGAACAAAGGAAGGCAGACGTGGGGAGAGAATACGCGTGCAGCGTGTCTCCTGCGGCCCTCACAAAAGCTCAAAAAGCAACGGGACTAAGCCACGTTATCTACTGCAGTAAAGAGGGAGGGGCAGTGATGACCACAGGGTGAGGTAGGTTGTTCTTGTGGTTCAAGTGGGTGATGGGAGATTCGTGAAGGGCCCTGGGGAGCAGCAAAGTCACCTTCATTAACCCGGGTGGTAGTTACTGTGGTTCTTTAGCCGTGAGTCATTGAGCCAAATGTGTGCTCTGTTCACAGTGAGAAGCTTCAAACATGAAGAGCAGTGCGCCACACTTAGCATGATCTCTGGAGTTTTGAGGTGAGATCTGACAATATAAACCCAAACTGTACTCCACAGGATGAATCCTCCCACCCACCCCTATCACCAAACACCTCCTTGAAGAGTATAACATTTTACAAGATGGTTACTCCAAGACAAAAAACTGGTATTGTTTGACACTGTGTTCTAAATTCTTTGCTTTAGTGTATGTCAGTTCAGAACCTGGGCCTTTTCCACGTCGGTGTCTGGGGAAGTAGTAGGGGCTGGCCTAAGGGAGGCTGAGCTTGCTCATCTTAGTGACCGAAGCCAGCTTCTCGCATTTCTTGAAAAGTGTGGTGTTGACATGTTTAATATCCTGTGGCATTTCCACCAGGCTCTGTAGTGTGATGGAAAAAGTCAGCAATAATGTCTGAAGGCCACATCCACTAGCAAGGCCACGAGACACGGCACTTCACAGCCCTGACTGGGTGGTAACGTTTGTCCAAGCTGTCTGAGAAGTACTGATAGCAGGAGCCACACAGCATCAGTTACAGGGACAGCACTTACGTGTGCCTGGATGGTCCTTGAACAAAGAGGATGAAATATCAGCCACAACCACATAGGGGTTGATAAATCAAAGCCCAGTGCATTACACAAAGGAAAAAGATAACCCTAAGGTCTGAAGCTTTTCTGGAAGAATCCCAAGAATGTGTATAGCAAGGGGATGTCTCAGGGCAACCCCCAAATAAGCTGCCGACCTATAGATCAAAGGCAGCGTGTTTTATGAGCCGTCATCGACGCTCATCCTACTGCCCTTCTCCTGTTGTCCCCCCCTCCGTCTGTCCTCACTGTTTTCCTCCAAGAAGCCCAAATCAGCCCTGACAGCATTTGGTTTCCCATCTTCAGGAATGTGGCTGGTACATTCTTTATGTGAAGAAAGCACTCCCGGGAAGGGTACGAAGCAGACAGAATGAAGAGTATCTTATTTCATCCCCACAGAACTACACAGTGTCCAGAACCTGAGCAGGGCTGAGGACTTGAATGGAAGCAGACTGGCTGAGCTGAGTTCGGTGGACAGCTATGCTTGCAGCTGGGGTGGGGCTGTGGGGGAGGGGCGGGGGTGCTCTCTGTGAGCTGGCCTTCCTTTCCTTCCTCTGTGATTGCCCACACAATAGAGCCCCAGTGCTCTAAGGCAGCGTTCACTGACACGAGGCTTTTTATCCTAGATTGTGAGATTTCCGTGGAGTAAACTGCTTCCCTGCACGGATCCCAAGATCTATAGGTTCACTTGGCCACAGTTATTTTAAGATCCCTCATCAATTCACCGTGGCCTAGGAATTTTAGTAGTGAAATACTAATGTGACAGAGAAGCCCCCCAGGATGGCACGGAGTGCCCCCTGCCTCAGGCACTCACAGTCCCATGAAACCCCTTTCCTTGAGGACATTGGTTTTACAATGAAATACTGCCAACGCTGAAAGGATGTTGTTCCTCCCATGACAAAGTGACGAAGACTCAGCAGCTCCCTGTCTGCCCTTGATAAACAAGGCGTCACGTTGGAGAGAACCAGCAACCTCCAGAGTCCTGAAGGAAGGGACTGAAGTCCTACGGTGCATTGGCTGGCTACTGCCAACAAGCACTAGAACAGACTTAGCAAATCCACCCACAAGTTGATCCTTCAATCAAGAGCCTAGGCCTGCCTGAGGCCAGTGAGGTACCCTTATGGCAAATATAGGCTGGCTCACCCAGCCTCAAAAACTCATGTAATAAATGTGTGTTGTTCTAGGTTGCTAAGTTCGTCTTAGCAGTGTGTTATAAAACAATAGAGAGCTAACACTGAGTTCTGTCACCCTTGCCCTCCTCCCGCATAATATATTCCTTAAGAGTCATTAACAACTACAGGAGTCTGTTTTACCATTTCAACCACTGTGGCCTGAGATGCAGATTAAATTCAGTGTGCTTTTGTCTTGTGGCCTATTGCATTGCAATCTGTTAACAGCCTTAAGAATCATCTGTGGGGCTGGAGAGATGGCTCAGAGGTTAAGAGCACTGGTTGTTCTTCCAAAGGTCCTGAGTTCAATCCCCAGCAACTACATGGTGGTTCACAACCATCTATGATGAGATCTGGTGCCCTCTTCTGGCGTGCAGGGACACAATGCAGGCAGAATACTGTATAAATAATAAATTAATTAACTTAAAAAAAATCTCTGTGGTGTAGAACACAGCTGACGTTCTCCGAAGCACGGGCTTTTCTGTACATGTGTAGTGTGCCTGTGAACCACTTCCCTGAGCTCTTACCCCATTACATCACTTCCTGCTGATACCTCACGATTCTGCCAAAAAGATGGGGTCCATCATCCTTCATGCACTGGAGCTTGCCCTTCCCTTTATCTATCTTCTGTCTTGCTGCCTGTGAAAGTTGCCAGTCAAAATGGCAGCACTTGTGTCAGCCCAAACAGTAACAACAACAAAGAAAAAGGAAAAAGAACAAAAAGCTGCGAGTGGGGAGGCCACGCAGGAGTGCTCTTCCTTATGCTTGCTTGTCTGATAGTAACCACCGACAAAGGGTGTGCCAGAATTCGTCCTCCACACAGGCCACTGCAACCTAAAACAAAAGTATATCTTCAGGGACATCTGCCCAGCAACTGTCTGTTGCTCATTGTGGCCAAAGATTAATGTTTCAAAATATCTGATGTAACTCCTCATTTTTGTCTCCGAAAACTTCCCCTGGCCTCGCCTCCTTGAATATGCCCATTGTTTTCTGTGGCATGGATACTCCCACCACAGTGCTCTGCTCTCCCCAAGTAATTGCCAGTAGTTTTCATTTTTTAAATAGACATGACCTTCACGATGTCCTCTCTTTCCCTTTTCCCCTCTCGTCTGCAGTGGAAAACCCGCTTCTTCAAGATTGCCTCTTCCAGGCTTCTCCAGGACTCAGTCCACCCCTAAGCCAGATGTCATCGCTCCACTTTTTAACCCTCCCACACCACTTTTGGTCTTGCTTTGAGTGGGGTCTTATTCTGACCATCATCCTGAGCGGCTTCCTGCCCTGTCTCTGCCTCTTCTGGTCACTCAAGTAAGGGTCATGGCTCTCTGAGGTTTAGAGATTGTCATCTCTCTTTCCCTGTGTAGCCCTTCCTCTATCTAGCCAGCCTTGGGATAGTCACTCAGGAGTTTGTGCAGTTGCTTTTGGTAAATCTCGTGACGTGGTACACTATGCTGCCTGGTGTTCACACAGTCTAAAAAGGCCAAAGGACTACGAGACCCAAAGGACCTTCTGCCTCATTTTGAAGGCGACTAACATTACTAAGAAGCCCCACAGTAAAGAAATAGGGACAGCCCAGCTTCTGGCTTTCCATGATGCTGTGATGGGGCAGAAGGTTTGGAAATGGCCCTGCCTGCATCCAGTTCATGCTAGTGGATGATGCATTTTGTTCCCAGATGCGAGTTTGTCATGCTATAGTAATACATGATGCCGATAAAGACATCTGTATTCCCATTTTTCAGTTATGGGTGATTCTAGCATGGTCTTACCTGTTGATGACTTTAACAGACACTGACAAGGGACACAGATCCTACTGGGAGCCACGGAGTCCCCCTTCTCCCACTGAGAACCCCATGAGAAAAGTTTGACAGAGCCCCTGTCCTCATGGAACATTCTGCTCAAGACTCTACAGTCAAAACTTAGAGACTCAGCAGCCTTCGGCAGACTGGTTGTCATTTAATGAATGCTAAAGAGCCTCTTCTCTGGGTCAGGCGCTATGCTTTATGCTCAGGGCACAATACTCTATAAAGTGTTCTTGTCCCATGTTTAGGTCTAATGTGACTCTAAACACTGTATTAGGCCAATGTCATGAGTGCTGAAACCCTCTGTCTACAAGCCACTCACAAACCCTGTTACCCTCTGTCTACAAGCCATTCACAGACCCTGTTACCTACTGTCTTATTTGACATAGCCTGGAAAGGAAGGGATAAGTTATCTCACAATGCAGTTAGCTAGGAATCAAGGTATAAAAATCCAGTTCACACTTGAGTGTGTGTATGTGTGTGTGTGCTTCTCCTTTCCTTTTCTTCCCCCCACCCTAACTCACTGTCTTGCCAGCAGCCCTCTCTGCTAGGTCTTAAGGTGAATGAGGCACACTCCCCCTCCCTTCCAGGATGTTAGCAGAGGGTGGCAAGACAGAGGTCAGATGCAGCTCATGAGCTGATTAATAAAACGGACTCCAAAGTGTGTGGTGAATTCCAAATGTGGGCCAAACTTTCAATCTTAATTTAATAATCATTTTTGCCTAAAAGACTGTCTTCCTTCTTCCCCACCCTTGCCAAGAGATGGGATGATTTCCTCAAGGTATTTTTCTTTTAAATCGTGTGTGTGTGTGTGTGTGTGTGTGTGTGTGTGTGTGTGTGTGTGTG
>NW_026585644.1:38522323-38562372 GCF_907164565.1 Psammomys obesus
GTGTGTGTGTGTGTGTGTGTGTGTGTGTGTGTGTGTGTGTGTGTGTGTGATAACAGATGCACTGCCTTGCCTGGGTTTTCCATGGGTTCTTGACTCAGTTGGGGTTACTACTGCTACAGTGAAACACCATGACCAAAAGCAAGTTGGGGAGGAAAGGGTTTATTTGGTTTACACTTCCAGATCACTGTTCATCACTGAAGGAAGTCAGGACAGGAACTCATACAGGACAGGAACCTGATGCAGAGGCCATGGAGGGGTGCTGCTTACTGGCTTGCTCCTGGAGGGCTGGGCCCTGCCCTCCCACATCAATTGTTAATTACAAAGCATGCCTTACAGGCTTGCCTACAGCTAGGTCTTAGGGAAGCATTTCCTTATTTGAGGCCCCCTTCTCTCTGATGACTCCACCTTGTGTCAAGTTGACCCAAAACCAGCCAGCACAGTTCTACCCATTCAAACTCCGGCCATGACAAGTGCCCCACCCATTGAGCCATCCCTACAGCCCTTCTGTCTGCCTTTGTTAACTGAGCCTCAGAGCTATGTGATCATGGGTCACCCAGTTTAGAGAATAAGAACAAAGGCCAGGACAAGTGCCTGTGTGCTTTTGTTTTCTCAATGATTAGTGTTAAGATTCCGTTTGGGGTCTACCGTGAAGCTAGGACAGTGGCTGCATCTGGGAGAAGTGTTGTCTACACCCGAAGGAGTCTGCTGTTGGTGCACCTGGGGGTCACGGCATGTCCTTGGTGTGCTTCTAGGGCTCTCTCAAGCTGCCTCATTTGCAAGGTGTGGGAAGCATATCTCCTTGCCCGGGCTGCATGCAGAAGGGTGCTCACATGCTGGGCTGCCACAGGAGGAGGGGAAGTATTAATCGCCTTCCTCTGTTTCGTAAACTAGAGAAGGCACAACTCAGAAATTCTGAGAACTGTTTCTTTCCAGCTCACACACTCAACCATCACCACCATGCCCATAACCCCAGCACTCAGGACTCTCACACAGGAGGGTCACCTTTTCCGAGTCAGCTGGGGCTCTCTAGTGAGATCCATGGGGAAAAACAAAAAGCTGGCTTCTTCCCCAGTGGCCCCGGCTGCATAGAGCTGTTCCTTTGTCCCTGTGGGTGCAGTCGAGAACATTTGTTCATTGTATCTGTCCTTACAAGAGCTCTCTGGAATCTTCTCATTTACTCTGGATTACCTTGAGAAAGAGCAGGGTGTTTATGTTGGCCCGCACAGCCAGAAGAGAGCACGGGTATGGATGCAATATGTATTCAGTCATAGATGGAGATGTGAATATTTTTGGCTTACGAATTGATTTTCCTCTGCTACTGTACTCACGCCAAGGAAGCCCCAATTACAGCGGGAGTTTCCTGGATTAATTAATTCACCTGGATGGCCTTCCTCTCCTCCCTTCCTGTAGGTCCCTTCCCAGGAACTTGTTCTTCATTATCCAGAGGTCGTTAAGCCAGGGAGCGCCTGTTCCGGAAGTGGGCTGTATTAGGGGCACACAAAGACACAGGGGCTGAAGGAAATGGAAAGTACCCATATGCCCTCACTCTCTCCAATCCTTGTCTGAGGGATACTCTGTCCTAAGCAGGTCTTGGAAGTGTCCACAGAGTTTTTTTTTTTTTTTTTTTTTTTTAAAAAGGCAATAAGGAGGAGAGGGTCCTCAGGGCAATTGGTGGACAAAGGCCTCACAAGTGGAATTTGCTTTAAAGGCTGAGAGGCATAGCAGAACCAGAATGGCTTGGTGGCACTAGACGCATTTGGTGCCACTTGGTGGCACTTAGGACATGGAAGCATTTGGAGAGGCAGCCCAGGTCAGTGGGTGTGATGGCTGATGTTGGTATACCAATATCAACTTGATATACCTGGGAGGAGGGGCCTCAGCTGCAGAACTGCCTCTGTGGGACTGGCATGGGGGACTGCCTGTGGGCATTTTCTTGACTGTTCGTTGATGTAGAAGAGACCTTCTCCCTGCAGGTAGGTGGGTCTGGGCTGCATAAGAAAGTTAGTGCACATTCATCTGGGAGCAAGCGAATGGTAGCTTTCCTCTGTGGACTCTGCTTCAGTTCCTGCCTCCAAGTTCCTGCCCTAACTTTCTTCACTAATGGATTGTTACCTTGAAGCATGAGCTAAAATTCTTTCCTCCTCAACTTGTTTTTCTTCACGGTATTGATAAGCACCACAAACAGAAAAGAAAATTAAGGTTTGAGGTGGAGAAGTGTGGAGAGACAGCCAGCTTGCCAGGCGGTGGGCAGGCACCTCCCTCCTGGAGCATCTCTGCTCTGTGGGCCCGTGCACCCTTTTAGATAAGGAGCCTCTCCATCCAGAGAGCATCAGACAAGGGGCCCTGGCCTCAGCCTGGGCCTCACTCACAAACAGGGACTGGTCATCACTTCTGTGGCATTTGCAGCCTGGTGCTGTGTCTAAGAACCATGCTGGCCGCTCTTTGATGTATCTGGAGAGTCTGATCAGTTGAACAGGGCATAGGATCTATAGGTTGTGAAAACACAAGAGCAGCACTGTGCCCTTTGGGTACTAGGTACGGTACTCTATTGAGAGAAAGTGAAGGGAAGGAGCAGTGGTGTGCCAGAGCAGGCTCCCACCTGTGCATCGGAGCCAACTGTGAACCTCTTCTCAGCTTGGCCTTGGTGCCTCAGAATCCACCATGGTGAGAATGTTTGCCCTACGGAAGCTGGACCACTGAGAGTCATGACTGTTCACTCTCTGGAATGCCAGTTGCTTGACAGCAACCAGAGCACCCCTGTGCATTTATGTGAATGAGCTCTCATTTAATTTAATCTTCACAATAAAATTTAATTAAAGGAAGAACATTTGATAGTGTTCTGATCACTTTCAAATGTTATCTTGCTCTCAAATACCCCGTGGGAACAGGGGTGGTCATTATCCCTGTGTGGGAGGAACAGTGGCTTCAAGAGGACACGCTGCCAGGAATGGGCAGCCCTGACCCTGAACCCATGCTCCACTCCTCCCTGTGCCCTTCCTGCCAAAGCAGAGAGTGCCTTGACAGTCAGATGTTGGGTACTGAGCCAATGTCCTCATCACTCAAGTTGGGAGGCCAGATCTGACCCTATTCTCAGATGTCCTTTAACAGGAAGGTTTTTTTTGTTTGTTTGTTTTTTGTTTTTAATAAACGACCTTCATACTCCATCTGTTTTTGTACACTGACTTATTCTCAGACTAACTTCAGGGCCTAAGTAGGCAGGTTCCACAGTGGCCTCCAACCTGAAGGGTTTATTTTCTAAGGGGACCAGGAAATGTATCCTTGGCTGACAGGGGAATAAGAGCTTTAAAGAGCTACCCCATTAAGTCCCTAGCCAAGGCCAGGGGGACTTCCAAATATGTCACCTGTGCTGATTGAGGGAGCAGTGACTGTTCTAAGGAATTTATGCCGCATGGAAAATATCAGAAGTGAGGAGCTGTTTCTAAACCAGTGCAAAGAGCAGCAGATTCAACCAGCACGTAACGACTGCCCACTGTGGAAGCGGTGGATCGTGGGGAGGAAAGGGGAGATTCCCAAGTCACTCGGTGTCTCTTTCCATACCTCTGGGTATTTGTTGGGATAAAAGCTAAGTGAAAAGCTGGCTGTGTCATGGAGAAATCACCAGGGAAGATATTTCTGAGGTAGAAGGTTTCTTGTTTGGGGTTCGGGCAGCTCAGGCTGTCCCATGCATGTGAATAAACACTGTCGTGGTGTGTCTCCTCAGTCCTCATACAATATGGTCGGGACCTGTGATGAGGTGCTGAGGGCTCAGTTCTCATGAATGCTGCTGCTCGGGAGGGATTAGTTATGGCAAGCGTGGGCTCATTGCGGATGAATCCAGGCCCCTTCCTTTTCTCACTCATACGTGCTCTCTGGATTTTCTGGCACAGCATGATGTATCAAAATGCCCTTTCTGGATGCATCATCCATTTTGGACTTCCCAGTCTTCAGAACAATGTAAAACAAATCCCTGTTCTTCCTAGGTTATCCTGTCTGGCATTCTGTTCCGGCGGCACCATGAGCGAAGACAAATGCCCACTCCGATGGCCACTCTCAGAATTTTCACTTTCTGTCCCGCTCTCTGATTCCCATCTGGAAATGTCCACACAGGATGTCAAATGGTACTTTCTAAACAACATCCTATGCATTGATCTGCTTTTTGTTTTTGTTGTTGTGATGAAATATCCTTTTCTCACTTACACCATGCCCTCATTCCTGCTCTTTCCCCCTTCCTTACATCTGTGTTCTCCTATCCCTAGGATCTCCCCAACACACAGCGGCCCTATGCTAGTTTCTTGATGTCTACTGGAACGCCAAGTTAAACAAATCTAAAGATTTGGTGCTAGGATCCATATATGAGATGTGAGAATGTGACATTTGTTTTTCTGGGTCTGGGTTACCTCACTCAGTATAATTATTTTGTAGTTCTTTCCATTTATCTGCATATTTCATTATTCTAGTTTTTACAGCTGACCAAAATTTTATTGTTTATAGGTACCATGTTTTTATTATCCATCAGTTGATGGGCATTCTGACTGCTTCCATGTTCCTAGCTATTGTAAACAGAGAGAGCATCAATGAACACGGGCAAGCAGATATCCCTGTGGTCAAATAACCAAGTCCTTTGCGTATGTGCCCAAGAATGGTATCAGATGGTAGATTCAGTTTTAGAGCTTTTGGTTTTGGTTTGGTTTGTTTTTTTGAGGACCCTTCTCACCGATTTCTATAGTGGCAGTACTAGTTTACACTCTGACCAGAAGAGCAAATTAAGGTTTGCTGTGGAGAAGTGTGGGGATAATTGTCATTTGTTATCTTAATCTTAGCTATTCTGACTGGGATGAGAGAACATCTCCAAGTAGTTTTAGTTCCCATTTCCCTCGCAGTAAAGACTCTGCACACTGTCTGAAATATTTCTTAGCTATTTGTACTCTCCATCTGAGAACTTTCAGTTTAGCTCTGTAGCCTTTTGTTTTTTTTTCAAGTTGAAATGTTTGTTTTCTTTGTGGTTAGACTTGAAACTCTGAAACCTTTGAGGAAAAAGCAAGGTGTGCACCTCACAGTTCAGGCTCATTTAACTTTCTGACCAGGGTCTGTGTCTGGCAGAGTATCTGACCAATAGTCAACACGTGGGAACGTGGGACAACTGTTAGTTGACTGAAGACGGGACTACAGAACGGCGGAAAGCTTTGCCAGCCTTACGCCGGACAGAGGGTTAATGTCTAAGATGACCCCTTCTCCAGCTGTACTCCTCACTCTCCCACGCTCCCTACCACCCCCAGAGCTTGGATCTAGAACCAGTCTCGTCGTTCTAAGATGAGGCAGCGGCTGCTTGTGTAGAGCCAGAGTGTTGTGACTGTTGGAGTGGGGTCATCCTACCCCAGCACCTCTAGGTGGGCGGGTCCCAGGTGGGCTCACTGATCCTCCAGGTGGGGAACTCACCTGGGGAGCTGTGATGAGAGCAGCCACGCCAGGGACTCAGACTGTCAGAGTCATAATGTAAGAGGGAAAGGAAGGCAACTAGGATAAACACAGAGGCCGTGGCCGGATGTTCCGGTCGGAACAGGTGAGTTCACGGAGCCGAATTCCAAAAATGCAGCCCAGCGGCTACCAGCCCGTCATCATCTGGGAACCTGCTAGGATGCACAGCCTCTGTGCCCCTTCCCTGACCTGGCTAACAAGGGCCCAGGAGCTCCTGTTTGTGCAGCCAGCCCTGCACAAAGGAGGCCACAGCCTTGCCAGCTCTTACATGTCTCTGCCCACTGACTGCGAGAAGCTCAAAGATACATCCACAGCCCGGAGTATCGTATCATTTATTGACTATTGTTATATTGGCGTGCAGGCGATTCAACTGCTCTGCCCTCAGGGGTCTTTAGGGTCCTGATAACTGTTCTATATCACCACCTACATCCTATGTCATCACCTGCCGCCGCCAGGTGCACTGGATATAACCCACCTGCCATCCTGCCCCCCTCCTCTTTCTCACTTTCTCTCCCTCCCTCTCTTTGTCTCTCTCTAGGGAGCCCTCTTTCTCTCTTCTATCCTCTTCTCATGCTCTCCCACTGCCTCTCTGTCTCTCTCTGTCTTCTCTTTCCACCTTCATGAGTCACTCAGGCCCTAACTCCTTTCCTCCTCCCCCCTCAAATAAACCTCCTTGTATCAGACCTGTGGCTGGGGTGCAACTCCATGTCTGTTATAACAGCTGTATAGTAACATATAGTAACCAAATGTTTGTAAGCATCAGTAAATGGAAGGTACAAAGATCTTTCTCCCCTTTCATCCTCCCTCTCCTCTTCCTTTTCCCTCCCTTCTTCCCTTCCTCCCTCCCTCCCTTTACCCTTTCTCTCTTCCCTCCCTTCACCTATTCCTCCATTTGGGACTCAGATTTAACTTTCTGACCTGGCTTTGTCACTGTATACTTGTGGACATCTTGACCAGCTCACTAGTTTCTTTGGACATATTTCCAAAAAAGAGATACTCGGTGAGTGTACTGAGCTGAGCCCTTACAGTGAGCTAGCAGGAAGTACGACTCACTCATTCCTCATCCTGACATGACGCAGAAACTCTTATTCCCATTTGACAAGTGAGGACCTGGAAGTCTAGGATAAACCAACTTTCTGGAGATAACACACTTGTGTGTAACAAGAGGGGATTCTGGGAACCTGGTGGTCTGCTCCTGAACTCTGCACACCTCCTGTTGGGACACAGCGGGAGAATCAAGAGCCTGGATGTGGGGATTATGTACAGTGACAGCTGCACAACATGGGCCTGGCATCTGTCCCCTGCTGACCCTCAGTGAGTTCTTTCTCCCTCCCTAACGTGCATAGAAATTATGGCGTTAGGAACAGCATACATCCTAGCAGAGATCCATAGAGATTTTTCTATAATATGATAGAAATTTAGTTGCCTTTGCTTTTTCTCTTTCAAATTTTCTTGTTCTTGTGGCATGTTCCTCTGTCCTAAGAAATAAAATGAAAATATTATAACTTTTAGAAAGCCCTCTTTCTTATTTTTTGGAGCTCTCTGTGGTCTTCTCTGTCCTTGAACTTGCTCTGTAGCTCAGGCTGGTGTCTGACTCACAGTTCTTCTGCTTCTACTAGGATTATCCCCTTGACAGACTTTGATCTGGCGTCCAGTAGCTGCAGGAAAAAGAAAAAAGGAGCCTCCAGAGCCTGAGCTGAGCTCCTATTTTGCAAAACAGGTAACTCTACCTCTCAGAAAGCAGCAACCCCCAGCCTTGCCTGCCACCACAGTGACCTGAGGGAGACCTGCACCGGGTTCCTCTCTGTGCCTCCCTGGTTCCACTGCATCCCAAACAAACTTCTCAACCACAAACGTTTCCATGTGTAATGAAATAGCATGGAAAAAGTGTATGGATTAGAGACTCCTGGTTAATGACTTTCTAAGTCATTTCCCCCAAAGTGCTTCCAAATATAGAAGACTTACATAATGGCAAATAGGGCTGCGATACCATCCGATACCTTCCTTCATGAGAAAGGAGAAGGAATTCCCAATCCCCAGGGTGCCCCAGCCAGACTCCTGGGCTGCCTTGCTAATAGCAGCTTCACAGCAGCACCTACCCAAGGATTCTTTACACACAGGGAAGGATTCAAACGAGATGGCAAACTTATAAAAGTGACGGTCAAAACCCTTAGAAAAGATTGGACTTCCCGTGGCTCCTCTGGACTAGGCTGTTTGGAGGTAGAGACTATCACCAGAAATGCTGTTCTTGTTTCTCTAAAGGGGTTTAGCCTTAGGTTTGTTAACAGTTGTTGAATACATACCTGTGGTATCTCTCCCGCCTCTACCCCCACCTGGCAACCACAGACCTGTTGGGCCCAAGGAACAAATTGAAACCCATCTCCATTAGCTGGACTTCACTAAATGTAATTAAGGCCTGTGATTGCCAGGTTGCTCGCTCTGTAAGCTGAAGGTGGCTTCCAGGCCTTTCTGCCAAGCCATCATCTCAGCGGGGGAGGGAACCGGCTGGAGTGCAGGAGAGGCGGGGCCTTGGGATACTCGCATTCTTTATTTTCAATACTTACTGGATTTTTATTTGTATGCGTGTGCGTTTTTGTGAGCGTATGCTACATGCATGTGGGCACCCACAGAAGCCAGCACAGGGCACCAGATCCCTGGGAGCTGGAGTAACAGGCGGCTGTGAACTGTCTGATGCGGTGCTGGGAACTAAACCTCGGTCCTTTAGCAGAGCAGCAAGTGCCCCTAACCGCTGGGCCATCTCTCCAGCTCTCATTACATCTTTTTAATGTTCCGCTGTATTCATCCTCCTGTAACAAGCAAAGCAGGGCCTGGATTTGGCCCCGAAAGGAAACTCTACAACATACCCAAAATGCCCAATCGAATGGAAATTATGAACTGATTTCTTCAGTACCATAGCTGCCAAACAGAAGAATTCTAGTTCAGGCTAGATTGGGGGATCCTTCAGAGGTCCAAACTTACAAGCTTAAAACTTAGAGGTGCCATAGGAACACAGGGCCTCCAGAACAATGGCTGGCTCTTCACCAACCAGCAGAGAGACATAGTGCTGTATTGGATATGACTGAAGACTGATGTCTTATATTGTCTCTCACTCTATAAAGAGCGTGGGACTCATCCTTAGAAAAACTACCAAGGAACTCTGGGTGTGCTGACTTAGAAAGTCCAAGAAGTGTAGAGGGAAAGGTTTTCACACTATTTTAAATTCAAGCTTTATATGCAGATGTATTAGTGGCCTGGCATCCAAGCGCTGAGAAACACCTTTCTGTTCCCTCATGCAAGGCCTCTCACACACATATCCCTTTGGGGTTTGGGTTCTACATTTGGGAGAAAGTTTATAGTAACACACCGAGAAGAAGGAAGAAACGATAGGGGCAGAAAGGATGGAAGCTAGGCCTGTGCTTCAATGGCTAATTGGTCCATGGACATAGGGCCCTTTGTGTTTCAATGGTGCTTCCTTGAGTGTACCTGATGGAGCATCCGAGTTTCATTGTAGAGTACCTCGAAAGATGGGCTGGCTGAGGGAAGAAGGAAGAAACAAAGAGAATCGTCCATTTTAGGCTAATTGGCTACTGACTAAGATTCCCTGGGTACCTTCAGACTGATAGCCTCCTCCCCTGTTTAAGGATGTGCTGTCCAAGAGACTGAGGGCTGCATCACAGACCCTCTAGTTGACCCACTTATTTGTGTCTCTAGAATGTATTAAAACTCTGAGGACAGAAATGTACCTTGGGGTCAAGGGATCAAGGCTCACATGGACAACCTCCAAGGAGTTAGGGTATAGGTGGTCTGGAGTTACCCGAAGACAGAGGGTGGAATGCTGTGCACACTCTCTCTGCCTCTCTCTTTCTATGCACATTGGTCTGAGGATTTTTTTTTTTAAACAACAGCTCAGAAAACAAAGCCACCAGCAAACCAGGTGTTATATCTCACTCTTCATTGTTAACCAGGAGTCACTTTTGTTTTTGTTTTTGTTTTGTTTCAAGTCTGAACACTCCAGAAAAAGGGCCGGGTCAAGCTTGTGCCCCTGGAGGCAGATGGCCTGGTCCCTCACGGGAGCTGTGTGGCTGCAGGAGGAGAGTCTGATTCCAGAAAGGACCCAGCAGCCAGGCTGTTTGTGTCCAACATGGCACCTCCCGGGACATGTGAGGTGTGTGGGGAGGGGCAAAGAGAGAGTGACAGAAAGAATGTGGAACTGGAGGTGGGGAGGGATGAGGGTCATTCTGTAGCGTTAGCAAGCTAATTGAAAGGACATTTAGTTCTGCTCTCGAACTATGGTGCCCCAGGCCATACATTTCTTGCCAACTTCCTTTCAACCTTAATTAATAACTTTTCCTCTTTAAGTTCTGTCTGAGCGAGTTGGCAAAGTGTAGCAACACTTTCTGTTTATTTGTGCTTGGTATAGCTGGAATAATTCCTAGGAAGGGCCCCTCCCTAATCTTTTTGTCTGTAAAGTTCTATTCAACATAAACCATCTCTTAATAGGCTAATTGTAGTAGTATCTGCTGGTAGAATCTGTGTCTTGGTGGGATGGACGTAGCTTTCAACTGTGGACTCTAGCTGTGAGGATAATGGAAGACCTTTGCCATCTCAGGGGTGAACAAAGGCCTTAGCAAGGAGGTGGAGGCCATGGGGACAGGCAGTGGAGATGATCGGAGAGACTGCGAGCGTGAAGGATGACGAAGGCTGCGACACACCGCTCGGCTCCATTGCCTGCTGCTGTTGCTCCTTCAGCTGCCAAGGGTTTAATGCTGGACGCCTCTTCCTCGGCATGGCCTTGGCTGGGGGCTCTGTTTCCCTTGAGGTTGCACTTCTCCCCAGCGTGGCCTGAAGAAGGCTCAGGGGTTAGCTAAAGGTCTAGCAGTCTCACCTCGGTTGAGGGAAATTCTGGAGTTCCTTGCCAAGCTTGGTCTGTAGGGACTGTACCAGCGTTCAGCCTGAATTTGTGTCTCCATCATTAGCGGGTGTTGCAGAGGGCACTCCCCAAAGCGCCCATCATATGAATTTCTTCATCCTCAGCACCTACCATGTAGGATGTGAAGGACTTTTTCCGCTGCGACTAAAGCCATGTACGTGTTGAGCAAGGCGTCAACAAGCCAGGCTCCATACGGTTCAGTCCTAGAGTTGAGCTGCAATGAACTGAAGTGAGTCTGCCCATCCAGGAACATTTAAAATGTAACTGAACTTCACTTGTTCTATCAGGGTCAAGATTTGTTATTACAAATTTCCAGAAAAGCCACGTGGGGCCCATTTGAGAAAAGTGTAGCACATACAGCTAGCTAGCGGGGGTGGTTTAGGAACCTGTACGGTTCAGGGCGATCTTGGATGCATAGCTGGATTGAGGGGATAGGAGCTATCGTCAGCCTCATCAGAGCCCCCGTCCCACCCCCATTCCCATGTGGTGCCAGGGCCTGTGTTCTTTTCCCCAACCTGGCTCATTGGTTTAGTTAAATTTCTTCTCTGGCATCCTCAAACGCCTAAAAGTGTAATAATCACTGCCACGGAACAGCATGCAGCTTCCTGTTGTGTGACAGGCCATATTAATGTTTGACTTATAAGTCCCTGTGTGTCCCTTCTAATGCCTCCTGTACTAGGGCTGTCCAGAAAATCCAGGACCCAGAGGATATTTATTATTGACACACAGTTATGGAGCCTGGGGGATCCCCAAGACCTGCAGTTAGTGAGGCAGAGGCCCCCCAGGGACAAAGCTGAGGTTCCCATCTGAGCCCCAAAGCCCAGAAACCAGGGGTGTCAATCAGGTACATTCCAGTCCAAAGTCAGCACATGCAAGACCCAAGAGGAGCTGACGTTTCTGCTCGATCCAAAGCTGGGAAAAGTAGCAGAGTCCCAGCGCCAGCAGAAGAGTTGCTGCCTCTTGGTAGATTTTCTATTGATTAAATCAATTCATAGACCAGGAAGAAGCCAGTATAGAAATAGAAGACTTGAATTCTATTTTAAACCCACTAGACCTAACAGACACCTAATAACACCAGAACACTTCCTTCTCAAGTACCCGTGGAACATTCTTCAGGATAAATCACCTAGTAGCCCACAAAATTCGCTTCGGTAAGTTAAAAAGAACTGACAGTATGGTCTCTAATCATAGTGGATGACTTTAGAAATAAAGCATTCAGACAACTCAGAAACATTTGGAAACTATTCATTGCACTTCTAAATGACCAAAGGGTCAAAATGAAATAAAAATAGAAATTAAAAATGCTTTTCAATAAGCCAAAATGAAGATATGACGTAATAAAACTAATGGGGGTGCAGGTAGGGAAATAAATAGCACAAACACCTATATTTTAAAAAGAAAAATTCAGCTGGATAGGATGATGCATGCCTGATTCCAGCACTTAGGGAGACAGAGGCAGGTGGATCATTGAGTTCGAGGCCAGCCTGGTCTACAAAGCCAGTCCAAGTCAGTGAAGGCCACACACAGAAACCCTGTCTTGAAAAAAACCAAAACACCCAAACAAAGAAACAAAAACAAAATGAAGGAAAAATCTCAAATCCTTAAAGTTTAATCTTAAGTCATTGTTAAAAGAACACAGACTAAAACAAACCAAAGGTAAGGGAAAGTTAAAGAATTATAAATTAGGGAGTTAGGGGCCTGGAGAGACGGCTCAGCTGTTAGGGCCGAGTGCTGCTTCTCCAGGAGACTTGAGCTGGATTCTGGCACTCACATCATTACAGATCTAGGGAGATCTGACACCCCTGGCCTCCTCAGGCCCTTGTGCTCACATGCACATATGTATGATTGAAATTAAATGTTCAGCATAGCCTGAAACGGGTTCTTAGAAAAAACTGACAAGATTGACATTTGTTAAAGCTAAATTGACTAAGAAAAAGAAAGAGGACACCACAGTCAATAAAATCAGGAATCAAACTGGAAATGAAATGTTACCATCACTTTTATATAATTTAAGAAAGGAAACCTATGAACAGCCACATGCTAATAAATTCTATAACTTGGACAACATGGACAAATTCCTATTAAAAAAGAGACTTCTGGCCATAAAGAGGCTGAATAATCTTTTCATGTCTAGATGGCTGCATGAGTTCTCCTAAGTAGGGCTACGCTATATGACTATACAAAAATAAAGACATTAGGGGCTTCCTGGGTGTGGCTTTAATGACCTGCTACCTAAGTTAACCTGCTTACAGGAAGGGGACCAGACAGAGGGCAGAGGAAGGCCAAAGGGAGGTAGCAAGGAAAGGAACTGCAAAGGACAGTGATACATATTTGAAAGCGTCATAATTAAACTCATTATTTGCTAACTAAAAATGTTTTAAAAAGTGTGAAAAAAAAATCTGCTTATAGACAATGAACAGAGTTTTGGGCACGAAGCTGACTACTTCCAGAAAGCCGCTTAGCTGGAGGTTTTTGTGTCCAGGCTTTGTGTCTTGATAAATACGGAGGGTTTTTGAAGAAATAACATGCTGAGTTTGACTTAGTCATTTATGTCTTTTAAAACCCATGACCACGAGATATGGTCTTGAATGACGTGATAGAGAAAGGGTACATTTCAGAGCTGAAGTTCAGGGATGGGTGGGCTAGGCTGGTAGGAGCAGATTTAGGAACTTAATTCACCACTTTTGCAGTTTCCATGGTGCCAGGCTTGCTTCATAGAAGTAACACCCAAGGCTCCTTGAGGAGAGCTTTCATCTCTAAAGCCAGAGAGCTGTGCTCACCAGTGTCAGCAGGAAGGGAATGGGTTTGGGAGTAGCGGCGTCTTCTTGGTATGCACATCTCACAGACTGGCTCTGCAGTGTCGCATGCTGACCACCTCCCAATGGACACTCAAGCCCCAGTGACCAGAGGACTCTGTCCCTTTCCATAAACATTGTGCTTGTTGAGCAGGAGAGCTGGCTCATCTGTTAAGAACACTTGCTGCTCTTGCAGAGTACCCCAGTTCAGTTCCCACACCAGGTGGCTCACAGCTCAAGTTTCAGGGGATCTAATGCCCTCTTCTGGGCTCTGCGGGCTACTGCACACATGTGGGGGCGCATACTCAGGCACAAACTTAAACATACAAATATTAGGAAAAGATTATACATCTCTTAGAGAGTAGAGTGCATTAGTGTCTTTGGAAATGCTGTATAAATATTGTATATATATATATTGTATAAATATATGTATAAATATTGTACTGTATAAATATTACAGTTATTTTGATCTCAGTAACCTAAAGCTACTGCCAGCAATGACAGAGAAATCTAGGACTAGTCTGATAGTATTTTTCTTTTACATCTGAAGGCAAATGATCCTATAAATATCCACGCAAGGATTTTGAGTGTGAATGACTTGCATCACCAGTATGTTGAAAATGGAAACTATAAAAAGAAAGCCTTGCTTTCCTTGTATGTGGATGCCTCTCAGCCCATCCCACATTTCAGGTCTTAGCTGCAGCCTGGGTGTAAAATGTTTTGTTGAGTGGCTTGCTCACCTCTAGTTTTCTGCACACACCCATTTGGCTAAATCTATTAGCAAAGGCTGTTGATGGTTTAAGAAAAATGGAAGGTGTTCATATCTGGCAAAGACTCCCAATCTATGATATCAGTGGTTGCCAGGCTAACATTTCCAACTTAATTGGGAACAGTGAGTGCAATCTCGCTGTGGCTGTTAATTTAGTTGATTTGAATTCCTTTAATTTAATGGAAACAATCTCCGACTAATTAGCCAGTTCCTCCACATGCTATCCTGAGTTGGATCTGCTGGGTGCTTCCCTCACCCAAGCTTCTTAAAGCAAACTCCACAAAGCACCAGGCCCCATCTCTGGCTACATTTCACATCTAGACCTCAAACCAGACCTTCAAAACTGCTAATGTTTATAATCAAAACCAGAGTCTAGCTGGTGCCTGAGCACTGAGATGGAGTTTTGTTTCTCTAGCTCCATTTCCAATGACAAAATGTTGAAGGCGTTTGTTTCCTGGCTGTCCCCGAGAAGGAATCACAGCATTGTTGCAAAGAGAAGTCAATGCCCTCAGAACGGTCCTCAACAAATCAAACTGCACATTTCCCACTTTGGCATTTTATTAAGACTAGTGATTTTCAAGTAGAAAAAAAAATAGTGCTATTTTTTTTTTGTCTGCTAATCCTTGTAGTTTGGCTGTGCTTTTTCCAAGTTTCTACTGGTTGGTGCTTTCGAAGTTTTCTACATGTTCCAAAATATTGCAAGGAACATATAAGGGACCATTTCAGTCATGCCATGTCTTAGGGTTACTATTGCTATGGTGAAACACCATGACCAGAAGCAAGTTGGGGAGGAAAGAGTCTATTTTGCTTGCACTTTCATATTATAGTCTATCACTAAAGGAAGCCAGGACAGGAACTCAAGCAGGGCAGGAACCTAGAAGCAGGAGCTGATGCAGAGGCCATGGAGGGGTACTGCTTACTGGCTTGCTCATTATAGCTTGCTCAGCCTGCTTTCTTATAGAACCTAGGACCACCAGCCCAGTGACGGCCCCACCCACAATGGGCTGGGCCTTTCCCATCTTTCACTAATTAAGAAAATGCCCTGCAGGTCTGCCTACAGCCCAATCTTATGGAGGCCTCCCCCGCCCCCTTTAAGGGTCCCTCCTTTCTGGTGACTCTAACTTGTGTCAAATTGACATGCACATGCCCCAGCCATGTCCCAAACCAGCAGATGTCCCTAGGCAAGAAGAGCAGCCAACAGCTTCATCTTCAGAGATACGAGCCCCTGTGAGCTGAGGTTTAGCCAATTGAGGCAGCGCCCTTCCATCTTGCACTTAAAGCTGCATGTCAGAACACAGAAGCATTCTCTACAGGGCCATGGTAAAACAGGGCTTGATTTTAAGATGCAAACCAAATCTGGCCCGTTTGGCTCCAATGAGAGAACTCTGTGACTCTTCCGTGGCAGCTTGGGTTTCCCCACTCTGCTTCCAGTCAATCCGATGGGCGTCCCTCCTCCACCCAGAGAACACTCTATGCTCATCATGCTCCTACCGGCAGCTCAGATGTGGGCAGCTCCTGACTCCGCTGGGAAATGGGATCTCGAGTCAGTGCCCTCATTGCCAGGGTGTGATGAGGTTTCATGTGACCATCGATAACAAGAGATATTCCACCAGCCACCAGGGACATTGGCCTCCTTGTAGCGGTGAAATGCAGCGGGTGGTCTTTGAGGGTGGAAACTGCTCTTTTTAATTCCTGCTTTCATTGGGCCATTGTTGCATGAGAAATTTGATGCTTAGCTTCCACAGAGTTGGAGCTAAGGACTACCTCTTCACTCTTCTGTGGAAAAACTGTTCTCACTTACCTATTTTCAACAGCCTTTTATTGGATACATCCAGGGAGCAGATAGACCACATTTTCCAAAATAGCCCCACTTAAACAAAATGTGAGGTTTTCTGTACAGGCAATTTGTTAGTTATTCGTTAAACTTGGTCTTAATGCCCTCGATTCTTGCTTGTTTTGAGTTTCTGTCCATGTGGTTCTTCTGGCTTCCTAGAAGGCTGAGGCACTCACTGTTCCCTTAGGGTCTCAGTATTCCCTCGCAGGCAGGGACTTTTTCTCCAGTTTTATAGAGAAGGAAATGATGGCCAGGTTGTGACTTTCTGGGTTTACTCAGCGCACAGATGCTTGGCGTTCACAGCCTGAAACAATTCAACTTCCGATTTTTTTTAAAAAAGATTCATTCTCTGACAATTTCACACATGCCTATGATGTGATTCGGGTTCTTCTGAATACAGTGACTTAGAGCAGGCCTTCTCAAACCTAGATGTGTGCGCAGACCACTTGAGCTAGAAAGGCCACCCATTTAGCTAGTCTTGAGAGATTTACTTCAGACACGGTCCCACTGTATAGACCAGGCTGGCCTTGAACTCACAGAGATCTGCTTATCTTTGTCTTCTGACTACAGGGTATATCACCATGCCTGCTGTTTCTAAGTATTCCATTCTGTTGTATTTCATTCTAGGAGAGGCTTGACAGATACCTAAACTAGATTTCACCTTGATGCTGGAAACTGTGGCTGCTCCCCAGGAGGGTATGTGAACAGGAGTTCTTGGTGAAGGAATCCTTAGTGACCCTTCTAGATAGCCTGCTTCCTCTGATGGGAGGATGAAGAGGATGTGTAGAAGGGGGAGTGGATCATTGTTCTAGAAGTGGATCATTGTTTTGCCCTTGGAGGCCTTCAAAACCAGCTTTGCCACATACCAAGCAAAAAGGCTACTTGCCTAGTAGTGGCAAACCCTTGAGTCCAATCTGAATACTGTCTAGAGCCAGTTTGCACTCTGGAAAGGGGTGGGATTACCTGAAGGTGGCACAGCTATGTGACCAGACAGAAGGGGGGCTGGTGGGACCACGTTCCTGCAGTCTCCTTTTCTTTGCTCTCTGCTGTCCTGTCCCTTTGCTCCCTGTTACTCCCTGAGGCCCTTCATTTCTGAGACAACCAGTTGTGGCTTCATGCCAGCCATTCTGAACTTTTTAGATCAAGAGGGCTAGCCTTGAGACAGTTCTCCTGAGATGGACAGGGGAACACTCATGCCTCGGAGACGGGGGTCAGACAGGAGCTCACTATGTAGTCTTGGCTGGCCAGGAATACCTTTCGTGTTGTACGTGTATGGAGGATAGATGTTTGACCTGCTTTGTCTAGGGTGTGGACCAGGTCGTAGTTCTCTTCATGATTACATTTGTAAGATGTGATCTGCCATCCACTTATTCTGGTCTTTCTGGGGTGTCTTTCCTGGGATCGCCAAGTCAGGCTGCTTCTTGCAGGATTTAGCTCTGGCCCTCCCAGCCTTGCTCTTGAAGTCAGCTGCAGCTGGACCTGGCAAGCCTGGAAAAGGACTGGGCACTACCTGCGACCATGGGGCTCAAGGCCCTGCACACTCCGAATCCAGTGTGGTCCAGTCTGAGTACCACCAGGCTCCTGCCGCTTGCAGCAGGAGAGCCGGCCTCACTGTCTCATGGGAGTTTTGCCAGAGCACGTGGCTTTGCACAGCATGGCTGGGAGGCTTTGGTTCGGCAGCAGCAGCCTCTCAGGGCAGAGGACCTGGGACAGTAAGCGGCCACCCCTCCAAGCCTCCTGCAGCCATTTATTTCACTCTCGGGGTCGTTAATGTCCAAGTAGTAAGCCCACGGCTCAGAAGCCCCAGCACGTTGGCCTCTGTCTGAGTTCATGCCAGACACTGGGGGCCTGCCATTAGCACTGGGGTCAGAGACACACATCCTGCCTCCCTTAATCTTATAATGAGTCCCTTCTGGTGAGGGAGTCCCCTGGGGGTCATTTTGAAGCCAGTACCAGTTATTGTAATAATTCGAAGGCTGGTGTAACATGCGAGGGTTCTGAATTCAAACAGCGAGGAATCCAATCCCAGTCCCCCCCTAATGGTCACAGGGCCCGCTGCTCAGGGCGTGCACGCCGGGGCACTAGAAGATCTTTGTCTACTCTTTGGCCAGGTTGTGCACGCAGGACGGCCTGGGCTCTTCAGCCGTAAAGCACTGACAGGGCTATGGGCGTGAAGTGAGATGTGGAATGCAAAGGGGGCACCCCACACTGTGTGTGGCAGTCGGGAGGCACCCAATAAACACTAGCTATCACCGCGCAATGATACTAAGTAAGGAGCTGGGGGTTTTATTGGAAGCAAAGTAAACATGTCTGCTTCTCAGCCACACAGCCCTCTGGGAAGCCAGACCGCGTTCATAAAGCGCCGAAAACCGCTCGTCCACCTGGTGGCGGCATCCCCAGGCCTCTCATCAAGAACCTGGAGGAAATGAAAAGGCTTGTAATTCATACACTGAGGCTCCTCACGAGGGGCTTGGGGGAAGGGCAGGAGCGGACCAGCACACACTCGGGGTGTTATGCGGGCAACTCGGAGACAAAGCAGGGCTCTGTCCTGTGGCTTGGCTTGGCTCTTTGTCATAATATTTAATTAATTTTGAAATTTCAAATAAAACATTAGAGGAAAGTGTGAAATGTTTGCATCTCGTAGCAAAATGAGCTCGTGTTGAGGGGGTCTGAGAAAGTATCCAAAAAGCATCCCTACTCTTTAAAATGCAGCCAAGCTCCCAGGAACGTGACAGGTACAGGGAGCCATCCTCCAGCACTTTTTTTTTTTTTTTTTTGGCCAACCCGTCGACACCCAGCTATCCCCAAGGTGGCAGCGGCAGGTGGAGCCTTCAATGCCTGCCTAATTGGAAAAAGCTGTTCCTTGCACAGGGCACCCGGTGCTCCAGAATCTTTTTTTTTTTTTTTTCTTTACAGTACTAATGAATGAACCTCGAACAAATAACTAACGCCAATGGAAATGCCAGGCTGCTTCATCCTTGCCTTTCGGCTGGTCCTACAGTTGTCTTCTAGGACACAAGGCACGAATTCCTTTATTCTGAGACGTCCATTTGCCTCTCTGGCTAAAGAAAACTCCCTGGTGATTCTTTCTTCTCGTTTTAAGTTTTCCTGCCCCACTGACTAAATAAAATCTGAGAAGTTAATAAAAGTGAAAAAACACGCTCCTAGAACAGTGTGCGAGTGTCTGGCTTATTGACTACTTAAAGGCTGCATTTGAACAGTTATGGTGCTGAACATTACCACCTTGACGCAGGGTCTCCGCCCTCCTTCCTTGTAGCGAACTACCCCTGGGTGTGCTCAGCGAGCCCAGCACAAGCCTGGCTTTTCCCAGCGCTGAACTGTTGTACTTGTTTTTGAACTTTATCTATGTAGAATCAGACGGGGTGGTGTCAGCTGGATTACGAGGAGAGGTGCTTACCCTGCTAAAGCACACCTCTGGGTAGGTGGACATTTTCAGGGGGGATTGATAGAGGGCGAAGGCTTTCCCCGAGTGTAGAGGACACCATCTAATAAGCTGGGACCCTGGATGGAATAAGCAGTTGGGTGGGACGGGGAGCCAGCTAACCCAGGATTCTGTGCTTCCTGGCTACCTTCGTGTGAGCTGCTCTGCTCTGCTCTTCCACACCCCACCCCGAGGACCTGCATCTGCTAGCTCACTTTTCATGACTGGAACCATCTCTGGCAGAGGCGGGCATGTGGCCCTGACAGGATGGGTCCCAAGGATGGGCATGTGGTTTTGCCCAGCAATTTGGGAGTTCCCAACGGGAAAGGGAATGCTCTCCCTCATAGGCAACAGTGCAGCAAAGCAGCCCCCTGACTCAGGCCGTCCGATCAACTCCTGCCATATAACTGACCAGTCGTGGCATCTGGCATGGCTTATTTAACTTCCCCATCTCATATCTTTGTCTCCTTGTGTGTAAGTGGGACTTGCTCTATTGGGTTATTTCAGAGACTAAATGGGTACCTGGAACCAGGCCAGAAAGAACGCCGTAAGTGTACTTTTATTACTGACTCGGAACTATGAAGGTGCCAGCTGCGGTGGCCTATACGCTGAGTGAAAGAGGAGCATTGAGGTTGCTTTGGCATGCTACGACGTCCATCATAATTCTGAATCTTTGCCATTCCCTCTGCCAGCTTCCCTTTCATTCTAACTGAAAACATCCACTCCTCTTTCATGAAAAGGCATGGACTGATGTCACTTAAAGTGGCCTTCCCACGCTCTTCCAGGGAGACAGCCTCATCCCTCCAGCTTGCAGAGCTGCTCCTGAGAGGCTCTTGTCAGGTAGGATGTGGGGTGTGTGTGGAAGGGGTAGGTGGGGTGCCAGTGTTGGGCACCAGTTTTCTCTGAGATTGAACCATTCTATCCTTCAGGGAAGCTCCTTAAGAGCCAAATCAAAAGAGCTCCAGGAAGTCCCTGAAACTGACCAGATTCACTAGATGCCCTCCCCTTGCCAGAGTAAGCAGAACCAAAAAAGACTCAGAAGAGCAAAAGCTGGTAAGATGACTCTGAGGTCAGATCAGCTGCCTGGAAAAAGCCAAAACCAGCCCAGCTGCCTGACAGAGGTTTAGAGTATCTGAGACACCTGCTGTTGTGCTAAAACTTGACAATAGTTGTAGTAATTCTACTTTAGCCTTAGCCTGTAACCTTATGACCTATGTTCGTTGCCCTAACTATGATGTTCTGTTTTACTAGTCTGGAAGCCTCCCCATCACGAGGCCCTCAGGTCTTGGAAACTCCTGAGACTCCCATGACATTAGACCTAGCCAATTAGCGTAAAGGTCAGAGAGCGCACTGCTTTATCTAGGTAGCCAAAATGTCCTCTTCAACCAATTTTAAAGATCGGAGAGCAATTCTCTGTCTAGATGACCTAAATGTTGCAAAGGTTGGTGTGTGGTTTTTCCCATATAAAAATAGGCCCTGAGAACTGCAAGGGGTCACAGTCTTTGCTCCCAAGTATAGGTGTGTCCCTGATTAATCAGTTTAGAAAACAATGTTCAGTAATCAATTCCTGAGTCTGAGTGGTCTGTGGGCTGTCGGCGAACCCCAACACTGCGAAGGATACTCTCCAACCTGTTGAGTGCCTGCCGTGTGCTCCAGGTTCCCAGCTTTTGTGACCTGTCATTCATGTTGTCGTGGGCTTTGGTGACGCAGCTGCCTGGAGTCATTTCTGTTCCTGTAAGTAACCCTTCACCCATATTCCTATTGTGACCCCAACAAAACTCATTGCTTCACCAACCTGGACTTTGGGGGTATGAGCCCTACCTGGGGTGAGTAGATGTGTTTTGTCTCCCCATCCTCAGGAAAAGTTTGTCCTGCAACCGTTATCTGCAAACCCCATGGCCGCCTGCTAAGACATCATTTGCCCTGTTTGTTCTGTTGGCATTTAGAGCTTAGGTACAAAAGCTTGTGCTGTACTGGGGGACGATGTCGAGAGAGGGAAGGGGGAGTAGAGAAGGAAGGAAGTAAGGAGGGTAGAGAGGGAGGGGAAGAGGAAGGAAGGAAGTAAAAGGTACAAACAAATGAAGGATTAGTTCCACTTAGTTGAGGAAGGGAAAATTGTTAATTGTTTATCTGTGAATGCATTTACGCACATTTCAAAAATTTTATGTGTGATGAAGTAAGAAATTATATATAGAAGAAATTATATATATATATATATCTCCTGACATATATATATATGTGTGTGTGTGTGTGTGTGTGTGTGTGTGTGTGTATGTATATATATGTGTGTATATACATGTGGTGTTGTTCTTGTATCAGCCAGGGGCAGAGCAGCTGGCTCGGTAGACAAAGCTATTTTATGCCTAGGTCACATAAAAACCAAATCAAATCAAATCCAGCCAGCACAGCACTGGAGGAGAAAGACAGAGAGCGGCAGACAGCAATGCCACTCACAGACCTCCCCTCCAGTGCAGGGCACAGGCGAGCCATAGACGCCTGCTTGTTGCTACGCCATGTTGCACTGATGGAGGATGTTGCCCAGGGACCGGCCAGCCTCATGGCAAGGGGCCACTACAATGTATGAGGATGTGGTGGTTATATGGGAGAGAAATTATGAAGGGAATTAGGAAGGAAAATGGAACTGGAGACTGGGGTTGCAGAGAAGTAGCCTGTTGCAAGTGGCCAGTCCTGCCACCTGGGGCCATGGTGAGGGCCCAGCCCGTGCTGCCACTGAGGGCCATGTGTGGGTGTGTGGCTACATGGCCTGTGTCCATGTCCACAGCTCATATTCCACAGTTCGCCAGTGATAACTAGTGAACATGGGAATGGCCTGTGCCACGGACCACATGGCTATCCAGAGGTTGTGCAGAATCGCCCCCCACCCCTCCCTGGCTGCAGCTCTCCAGAGAGCAGGCCTGGAGCCTTGTCCAGGCAGCACGGTGGAGCTGACCCCGGTGGGTGCAGGTGAGCTGCCCTGAGGGCAGCAAGAGTGAGGGGGAGCTGGCCCCGCACTCATGTGCTGTGAGGTGGCATGGGTGCGGGGCGATGCCCCCTCACCACCTGCAGCAGTGGGGAGAGCTAGCTCTGAGGCACGAGAGCTGGAGTCCTACGCTCTCACTAGCTGTAGCTCTGGGGAGAGTGGCCCCCACACCTCCTCCTCCTCCCGCTGGGATCTCCTCCTGCTGGGATCCTGCCAATTCGAGCACTGGGAGGCCTAGCCAACCAGTGCTGCAGATCTTGGGCTACTGGGGTGACTAAGGGAGAGCCGTGTGCCGACCAGCTCAGCTACCACCCAGGCCCAAATCCAGGGCTCTAAGTTGGTCCACCCTGAAATTTATATCACCTGCAAAGGGTTGGGACGAACGAAAGGGCCAGTCCTGCTGTTTCAAAGCTGCAGGATCTCCACGACACAGGGCAACAACAGGAGAACCGGGAGGGAGCCTGGTGAGAATCCAGTATTGATGGTGTCACAGAAGCCAGAGATCTCTAACCAGACCTCTCATTCACTGAAATGAACACTTGCAAGTGAAGATGTGTGGACAGAGGGATATTCTGTGGGGCATAGGGTGACACACTACAGCTTCTACCAGGAGATGTTTTTTATGTTTTTGTTTGTTTGTGTGTTTTTTATTTTGGGGGGAGGTTGCAAGGGTGAAGAGCATATTTGAGGGGATGAGGAGATGAGGGACTGGGGTTGATGATGTGTACCTCACAATGAACCAATAAAAAGTTAAAAAAACACATATGCATTTATAGTTTACACACACACACACACACACACACACACACACATACACACTCAGGGTTTCTCTGTGTAACCTTGGCTGTTCTGGAACAAAATCTGTTGACCAGGCTGGCCTTGAACTTACAGAAATCCACCTGCCAAGGGCTGGGATTAAAGGTGTGCTCCACCACCACTAGGCAAGAAGTATATATTGAAGCTTGTCTTTGATTATCTGAATGCTGTAGTTTGGATCTCAGTGCCCCACAGGCCTATGTGGAGGGGCAAGATCCCAGCCCAGAGCTTATTGGAAAATGGTGGGACTTCCAGAAGTGGGGCCTGATGGGAACTCTTCTGATTGTTCTCACGCGGGTGGGGGGCAGTGGCACCCCGCCCTTCCACTCCTCTCTTGTTTCACATACCTGCTGTGAGGTAAAAGGATTTGTTCTGCCCTGTGCTCCCACCATGGCACATTTCCCCTCACCAGGAGCCTCGGAGCAATGTGCCCACCTGAATAGGGGCCAGAACCTCCAAACCACTGTGGGACAAAATAAACCTTTGCTTTTTATAAGTTGATTTGTCTCAGTTATTTGTTATACTACGTGGAAAGCAAACACGCCGAGGTGGGATGGCTCCCTCAAAGAGAAGCCTCTTTGTGAACTAGCTGTAAGATGGATTAGCTGCCCCCCCATGGGGGTACCCTTTGTATTTGATGAAACAAGTGATCTTCAAACTCTGGCTATTCAGACTTGCATATCTGGCAGTGACTTTCTAGAAAACGAACAAAGAGAACCTGTAACAGCAAGGAACGTGACGGAGAGTACTTGTTGCAAAGATAAAGCTGAAGCGTAAATGCATCCTGCTGTCTCTGTGGAGTGGAGATATTAGCAGGTGTGACGGAGCCAGCATCTTACGTGCCGAGATTTTCTAAGTAGTTAGGCTAAAAATTATTTACGAGGTACACGCTGTGATGTCCCATGGGTACACACAGCACAGAAATATTAAATTAAGGTAATTACCTCATCCTCTTACCTAGTCATCATTCTTTTACAGTGGGAACATTAGAAATTGTTTGCAATTTGGAAGCCTACAGGATATTATCGTTAACTCAGTCATGTGGTAGAATGGCTCATGGGAACGCGCCTTGTCCAGTCTAACTGATGCTTTTTACTTTTTACTAAGATTGTTCCTCCTGCCACCTCTGCCTCCTGCCTTTGCCTCTGTTAAGCGCTTTTCTAGTCCATTGTCACGAGATCAACTTATTTTCCATTCCATGTGGAAGTGAGATCATACAGTGTGTATCTCTGTGTCTGGCTTATTTTCCTTATCATAATTTTCTCCAGATTTACCCATGGTGTCACAAATAACAGACTTTCATCGTTTTTAAAGGCTGGGTAGTGTTCAGATGTGTGTATGTGCCACGTTATTCGTTTAGCTTTTGTGGGGGGAATTAGATTGTTTCCATATCCTGGGTATCAGGACCAGCACCGAAGTAAGTGGAGCGGCATGCATCTTCAGGGCCATTTCCACTCCTTGGATACATATCCAGTACTGAGACTGCTGGGTAACACGGTTACCAGGCGGTTTTATTTTTAGGAGTCTTTGAAGAGGTTTTTTTTTTTTTTGGTGTGTGTGTGATAGTTTTTTCCAAAGTGACTGTTGACTTACATTCTGATCACAGTGCCTTCGATTCTTTTGACTCACATTCTTACACACTCATCTTTGGGATAATATCTACTGGACCAACACAAGACTGAAACCCAGGTGGGAAAAAAAACAAAGTCTGGGATCTGGAGCTTATGACGGAATCATCTGGGCTCCAGAGGGCTTCGAGAGCCTCATCCTTCCAGCTCTGATGCCTCCAATACATAGTCTCTCCTTGGAGCCGGCTCCGCTTTGTGCCTGCAGCTTTCCTTGATGACACGTCACAATTCCGGAATCTCCAGCATCCTGGGGTCTCCGTTACCATGTAGGTTTCACTTTTACACTCCTTGCATTGACTCCCAGGGCTTCCCAGGGACCCCACCACATATTGTCCAGTCTGAACCATGGATCAAGACTCCCTGACACCGTCAATCCTGCATCTTTCATGTCAGCAAGATCAGCACCACATGGATGCTGCTGCCAAGGCTTGCCACCACCAGCGCTGGGGCTTGGTCCCCTTGAAGTCAGCTTGTGTGGGCCAACCTTGACAATACGTTTCCTTGGGCAGCTGCTTGCAAAGGAGGAACCCCTGGAAACCCCTTCGGTGGCATTCCCAGTTTAAGGTCTCTCCTTTCAAATAAATTTGCATATTCAAAGGTGGAGCCTCTGATGGGCAGCATCTTCCCTTCAAGAAACCTTTGGTGTTGTCCTGGTGCAGAGCAGCTGGTGTCTTTGTCTCTCTACCGATCTGGTGCCGATCTCTTTACCAGTTACAGCTGCTTAGGCTCTCGAGTGTCTGTGAAGTTGAACCCACACTCTTCTGCACAGTCCTCCTATCATCTTGCTCCGTTCTCTGCTTTTGTTTTACTATATACTGGGATGATTGTGGCAAACAGTAGCTGTGCCACAGCATAGATGCTACCATGTCTTAGACTCTCCTCAACCAAACAAATTAGTTCATGCTTCCTGTATTCAGCCTCACTCATGTTCTCAGGAAGTGGGAGACTGCAGCTTGGCAGGATCACATGTAGATGCCTGGTCCTTTTGGCATAAATATAGCCATTGTTTTGTTCTGTTTTGTTTCACACCCGCCAGCCACATCATCTCAACTTGTTGCTGATGTAGAAGAACCTCTGTACAGGATCTCTGCCCAAGGTCAGGTTTGACCAAAAACTATGTTTATGTTCAGTGAGAAACTCTGTGGCCAGAAATTCCTGAACCATAGTCACAGCTAGCCCCAATGTCAGGCACACTTTCAAGGTTAGCTAGAACTGCTAGTTAGCAAAATGACTTGAGTCAGAGCTGACCACCCAGTTTCACCATCTGCCCCCCTGTATGAATGAGCTAATTGAGGTTTTTGCCTTTATGAACCGACTCTGGAAAACGGATCAATGTCACAGTTAGGACTTCTGAGTTCCTTTCTGTGTCACTGGTCCTGACCAGTCTTGGGATGTTGTATTCAATAAACTATCAGTATCTCACTGAGATTGGTTCTCGAGTGGTTTGTATATCAATTCTTGTATTACAACACACACACACACACACACACACACACACACACACACACACCTGCTGGGCCTCTGTGTCAGTGTTTTTCTTGCTCTGAAGAGCCCACTGGAAGAGCCCATTAAGCTTTTCTTGCAACATTCTAGAGCTTTTAATACCCCCAAATTCTAGTCTCTTCCATATATCCCCCCCTAACAAGTCCCAAAGGCCTATGAATCACACAGTGGGGTTTATTATCACAGCAACTGTGTTGGCGCCGATTTCCTAGTTGCTGTCACAAAATGCTGGACAAGAGCAACCTGAGAAGGAAGGGCTTGCTTTGGTTTACAGTTCAAGGGTCCGAGTCCTTCACAGCAGGAAAGTCATATGGCAAGAGTGTGAGTCGTCACACTGAATTCACAGTCCAGCGGGATGATGTTGATCAGCTGGCTCTCTCTCTTGTGCAGCTTGGGACCCCAGCCCATGGCATGGTTCTGCTCAAATTTAAAGCATGCCTTCTATTCTTAACCTAATCCAAATGCTCTCTCACAGACGTGCTAATCCCTGTTACCTATCACACATAGAGAAGAAGAAAAAGAAGAAGAAGGA
Source organism: Psammomys obesus (assembly GCF_907164565.1). Classification (NCBI taxonomy): domain Eukaryota; kingdom Metazoa; phylum Chordata; class Mammalia; order Rodentia; family Muridae; genus Psammomys; species Psammomys obesus. Next base: position 38,549,028 of record NW_026585644.1, read on the forward strand.
GAAGGAGGAGGGGGAGGAGGAGGAGAAGAAGAAGAAGGAGAAGAAGGAGGAGGAGGAGGAGGAGGAGGAGGAGGAGGAGGAGAAGAAGAAGAAGAAGAAGAAGAAGAAGAAGAAGAAGAAGAAGAAGAAGAAGAAGAAGAAGAAGAGAAACACAAGAGACAAAAGGAAAAGACATGGTATTGTTGGAAAAACTTCTTTCCAAATCGTCCAAAATTGGAATCAGCCAGACAAGGTGGGCACAGTGTCAGTGGAGTCTGGAACCTCTTTCCCATTGCTCACATTGGGGTGGCTAATGTTCTGGCTGGAGAATGTCTCCCAAGTACCTTAGTAGTAGCAGAAGGAGCACAGCATTGAGAGCTGTATAAGATGAGCAGTGCTCTTCAAAACTTGCTCAGCATTAGACAGCCCACAGGGGCTGTGGGGCTGAAGGAGCCAGGCACTCCGCTGGAGTTCTCACTTCAGCTGGCAGTGAAATGTGAGGTAGATAGATGACTCCAGGGGTTAAGCCACCCATGGACAACAGGCTTGGGACTATTAGACTCCAGTTATCCTCTAGTGATGGGCTCAGCATCTACTCACCAAAGGTGTAGCTACTCCTCCTGCTGGCTAAACCTTAACGCGTGTTGTCACCCTGCCGTCCCCATCTCTGTGACCTCCCCTCTCCTCTCTCTCCCACCCTTGAGACTATGGCAGGTTGACTCTTGGCCCCCTAACATGTGATTCATCATTTTTATCAGGCTGCCGGGGGTGTCTGTCTTAAAGTGGTGGCACATGCCTTTAATCCCAGCATTCGGGAGGAAGAGGCAGTTGGATTGCTATGAGTTTGAAGCCAGCCTGGTATCAAAGGGAGTCCGGGACAGCCAAGGCTACATAGAAAAACTCCCTCTCAACCAAAGAAATAAATAATAAATAAATTGGTTCCTTGTCAACGTGGTGTGCCTGGTCACAACTCTCTAAAACATGGAGAGAGACAACATGGATCTCCATTTCACTGCTGATCCTTCATGCCTGTCAGTTACTGCCTCACTAAAACCACCAACTGGAAACTCCCAACTGCTTTGAGGCTTTGAGATCTTGCCCTGTAGCTGGGACTGTCCATCTCTTTATGTCAGGGCTGCCTGGCTTTCCAATTGGATGAGGATTCTGTTCCATTCCCGACGTATGGGGAGCCATATGACTGGAGTCTTGTGCGGCTGCTTGATGCAATTTCATGGCATCACTCTCCTGCTCATCTGCACTTTTATCTGTCCTACCTTGTGGTCCACAGGGCTCCGCTGTTTGTCCTTTCTTTGAAGTATCATCCAGTGTTAGTTATTCTGACTTTACTCATTCACTGTGTGACAAGAAGGCGGCTTCTTTCTTTTCTTCTTTCTTTCTTTCTTTCTTTCTTTCTTTCTTTCTTTCTTTCTTTCTTTCTTTCTTTCTTTCTTTCTTCCTTTCTTTTTTCTTCCTTTCTTGATTCTTAGGAATCTCACATCATGCACTCTAATTATGCTCACTTCCTGGTCTGTGCTGGCTTCTCCTGCCATTTATTCAGACTTCTCAATCCGTGAAATAGTGATACCACGCTAAACTTCATTTAACCTCTTTAGAAATACCCTTAAAGACATAACCAGAAGCACCTCCTAGGCAATTTCAATCCCCAAAGTCCCATCTCTTGACAATCAGGACCAAGTGTCACTACATCCTTTTTGTTTCTCTGTGTAGCTCTGGCTTTCCTGGAGCTCACTGTAGACCAGGCTGGCCTCGAACTCACAGAGATCTACCTGCCGCTGCCTCCCAAGGGCTGCGACTGAAGGCATGGGTCACCACCGCAGCCTGGACTTCCTTTGCCCTTTTGAATTAGGTTATTTTTTTCCTTGTTATTGTGTACTTGCTTTCCTGATGTACTATGGGTATTATCCTTATTAAATACGTGGATCACCCCCGCCCCTCCCATCAGTGGGCTGTCTTTTACATCTCTTCCTTCTCCTGCTCTAAAGCTTTCTGGTTGACTACAGTTTCATTTATCCACTTTTGCTTTTATTGCTTGTTCTTTGGGCGCTTCATCCAAGCAGTCCATACCCAGGTACACAACTCTCTTTCTCCAGGTGTAGCAGTCCTGTTTCCACCTACTGTCTTGACTTGTCCCCGTAAATGATTGACAGATAGATTCCCTGGGGGAGGAGGAACTGAGCTCACTTCCAGGACCTGCCTCTGGGCTGCAGGCTCTGGAAGATAACACCTGCCATCTGGCTTCGAGATCTCAGAGGGAGTTATAAGCTAATACTGGGAAGCTGAAGCCATCCCAGGAAGGGATGACCAGGGTCCTGAAAGCTTACAGCAGAGAATAAAGCACAGGTCCACACTAGGGTCCTTTCTGGAGTCCTATCTTGCAGTGAAGACGTGGAAGATGGAAGAGTTAAGAGGAACATCTGATTCCATCTTTTTAGAGGTAAAACAGGATTGGGGTCATTTCCAGCTTTTTTTTTTTTTTTTTTTGAGACAGGGTTTCTCTGTGTAGCTCTGGATGTCCTAGAACTCACTGTGTAGATCAGGCTGGCTTTGAATTCACAGAGATCCACCTGCCTCTGCCTCCCAAGTAATGGGATTAAAGGTGTGTGCACCACCACGACCAACCCAGCCTTTAAACAAAAAAAAATATTTATTTTATTTTTAATTATTGTGTGGGCATATGTACCCATGCATGCCAATACCTGTGGAGGCCAGAGAGGTTGGGTTCCCCGGAGCTGGAGTCACAAGGAGTTGTCACTGCGTGCTGGGTGTGCTGGGAATTGAACCTGAGTCCCCTGCAGTAGGAGTATGTACCATTAGCCAATGGATTCATTTCTCTAGTCACAATTTAAAAAACTGTAAGTATTAGAAGTTTAAATCCTAGAGTTCAGGAGGTTAGGAAGTCTGAAATTGAGCCATTTGGTGTTTGGTAAGAGATTTTTGTTTTGTGGTTTGTTTTTGTTTTTTTACAAAAACATTTTTATTTGTTCTTCGACAGTTTCATGCATGTATACAGTACATCTTGATCATATCTACTCTGTTCTCCACCCCACTCCTCGAACAGTCCCCCCCCCACCTTTGTGTCATCTTTGTTATTTTAACAATCCACCAAGTCCAGGTGGTGCTACCCACATACACATGGGCGTGGGGCTGTCCTCTGGAATATGGACAGCCTACCAGTGTCTACACTGGGAAGAAAGATGACTCCACTTTCTAACAGCCATCAGTGCCACTAGCCCCTCAGCTAGGGGTGGAGCTATCCATATCCAGCTTGATCGTATTTGAAGCTCCAGTCATTACAGCGTTCAGCACACCATAATGTCTCATCCTTAAATTGCAAAGGAAAAAAGCTTCAGCCTTCAGCAAATCATGGAAATGTCTGTTTTAGGCTCTAAATGAGAGTTACTATGACTCTTTAGCTGTCTTAGTCAGTGTTCTATTGCTGTTAATAGATTTTTGTGGCCACAGAAGCCTTTATAAAAGAAAGCACTTGATTGGGTCTTGCTTACAGTTTAAGAGTTTAGTCCATTGTCATGGTGGTGGCGGCATGCAGACATGGCACTGGAGAGGTTTAGAATTCTACATCTGGATCCATAGGCAGCAGGAAGAGAGAGAGCTACTGGGTCTGGCTTGTGCTTTTGAAACGTCAAAGCCCACCCCCAGTGACACACTTTTCTCCACAAGGCCACACCTACCCCAACAAATAGTGCCACTCCTTAAACATTTAAATATATGAGCCTACAGGGCGATTCTTTCTTATTCAAACCACCATATTTAGCAAATAAAAAAAAATCAATTCCTTTTCTTCCTCCTCTTCTTTTTTTTCCCTTCTCCTCCTCTTTCTTCTTCCTTTTCTTTCTCCTCTTCTTCTTTTTCTCACCCTGCCCCCTGACATTTGTTTTTTTTTGAGACAAGGTTTCACTGTGTAGCCTTGGCTGACCTGGAACTCACAGCTCTTCCTGTGTCTGCCTCTCAAGTGCTAGGACCAAAGGTGTGTGCCACCAAGTCTTTTCCTTCAATTCTCTTTCACAGATTATTTTTCTTAATATAGCAATCTCTTATGTCTCATTCTTCTGTTGTTTAGGGAATTTTAAACATTATTTTGAAATACAACTTTATTTTCAAGATGTATGAGTAAATTTCCCTGTTCCTGTCATCCAGCTTCCTCCAGTAAGATTTTTACACGTTATCAAAACCAGAAAAATGACTTTTGTCTAATATTTACCTAATTTTGTTACTACAAAATTTCTTTCTTTCTTTCTTTCTTTCTTTCTTTCTTTCTTTCTTTCTTTCTTTCTTTTTCCTTTCTTTTGTCTTTCAAGACTGGGTTTCTCTGTGTAGCCCTGGCAGACCTGTATAGACCAGGCTCGCTTTGAACTCACAGAGATCCTCCTGCCTCTGTTTCCTATGTGCTGGGATTAAAAGCGTGTGCCATGACCACAGGGCTGTCTTACCTTCTTTTAGGTGAACTCCATCCATCTTTAAAATCAAATGTTTGTTTTATTGAAAGTTACAGCTCATAAATTAACCTGTAATCAGAGTCCCCCTTTCATATCGCATAGTACTCTGCTCATGATCAGTGTCTTGGCTCAGGTTGCCTTGGAAATACAGTCTGGAATGAATATGTACATGAAGGTAGTTTATTTGGGGAATGCTTAGGGGCTCACTAGCACCTAGGAGCTGGGAGAGGTTCAGCACTGGACAGTTAGAGGAGTTTGAACTCTGATACAGTTGCAACATGATACTCTGCCGGAGAGGTAGAATGGCTCCCTAGAGCTTGTACCCCACAGCAAGTTACTGAGTGTGGCTCGTTCTCAGAGCACAGCCTAAAGACCGACTCAACTATGAGCTTCAGCCACTAAGGCTCCAGCAGCGGGGAGAGTGGGGCCTCTGCGTTGAAGGGGAATCTGGGCAGTACATCACAGCACTGTCCTAGCCGCTGTTATTCTGATGGCTTTGAGGAAGGGGGAACATCAAAAGGGCAGGCAATTAATCATGAGTCTCCATCCTCCCCACGTGTTAGCCACATTAAACCGTGATGTATGGGAAAGGCTTGATATTCCAGAAAAGATGTTTCCTTTCTCTCTCTCTCTCTGGCATTGAGGGGGGAGCTATTTACATTGTCAGGAAAAGATCATTGAGGGGACAGAAATTTCAAAACAAAACAAAACAAAACAATGAATCCTGTTTTTCATTATAGTTTACAAAAGACCCTCATCTTCTACGTCCCTGCCACATGGGAAGATTCTCTTAAAGTGAATTGTCCTGTCAGAATTTGAATGAATTTCAAGAAAGTCTTTCCTGGGCCAAGATGAGCTGGTATCAGGCACAGAAAAGAGTTGTTTAGGAATAGCTATAAGTCCTCCGGGGGTTTTGGAGCCAAGCCCGTGTTGGATGGCAAAGAAGAGGTATTGACTTCTCACCTGGAAGTATTTACTCATGCCCTCTCTTTGGACAGCCACCCACCTGAGCACCAGAACATGTCTCTGTACATGCGGTAGGTTCCTGCAGAACCTGAGAGGCTCCTATGTGTGAGTCTATATAAGTCTCACAGCTTCATGCTCCCCTTTATAAGGAAAAGACATTAAGGTAGGTAAGCATGGTCTTTCTGTGAACACACACACACACACACACACACACACACACACACACACACACTTATGCAAACAGCAACTCAGGGGAAAAAAGGTTTATTTTAGCTCACAGTTCCTGCAGGGCAGTCGCAAGAACAGCTGGTCACATCAATGTATAGGCAAGAATGAGAATGAATGCAAGCATGCTCACTTATACAGCTCAGGTCCCCTCCCCTGCCTGGGGTATGACATTCACAGTAGTCTGGGTCTTCCCGTATCAATGAGCTTAATTAAGATAGCACCCCCACAAGACGTGTCCACGAGCCAACCCAGTGTAGGCAACCTCTTGATGACACTCTTCTCAGGAAATTCACGGTGTGACAAATTGACACTTAAACTAATTGTTTAATATGCACTGTTGTTCATTCGGGGATAAAATGGACTTTGGTGACTTATTAATCTCTTTGGAGCAAGTTTCCTTGGCCAGTTATCTAAGCAACCATTGGTCTTTGTTTGTAAATACAGATGCAACCCATGGCACACAACAGAAATGGCAACATCAAACATTTTCGTAAGTTTAGTTTTTCTGCCAGGAAGTTTACTAAACACAGTTGGTATTTCTGCAGTATCTATGCCCGGTGTTTGGGTTCGGGCATGCTTACTGACACAAAGTGCCAGATCTGTGACAAAGGCACAAGTCTTTATATTCCTCAGACTTGGAAAGATTTGAACCCAAGCCTTTAGGTCACTGTCTGCCAGCCTACCTCCCTTCTTCCTTCTCTGCCTCTCTCCATCACCATCAGAGACGAATTCCTGTGGACTGAAGAGAGTGGCGGCCATTACCCTGGGGACTTACATGGAGCGTGCCATGCTTGCCTCCTCATTCACGAGGAAGTCTGGGGAGGAAAAGCCATATGTAGTTTCCCTTGGTGTCCGTGCAGAACTGTGAACAGGCATGGTGAGCTCTCCAGGAACTGTTGGAGCGGGAATGGACTTTTCTGTTACCCCTAATTAAAGGTTTCAGAAAGTGATGCTCTGAGCTAATCGGCTGTGACAAGCAGCACAAATTGGTCATGTTTAGAGGCAGCAGGGTTTTGATGGTTACATCAGAGATTTGGGCTCATTCCTAGAAACATTAGTGAGCAATTTGTTTTTTAAACCAAAATCTTTAGTGAATTTACCTAGTGGGTGCGTGAAAATGTGCTGGTCTGGGTTTGGAGGCTTTTGAAGCCAGATGACAGAGATGTGGCCGCATCACCGGAAAGCACAGTGCCCTCCTCAGTGACACTGGTTGACAACTACTATTGCCTCTTTCCATAGTCTTGTTTTGTGGTCTGATGAACTCTGCTGGTAGTATTGGGCTCAAAGCAAGTGCTCAGTACTTAGCTTCACAATGGGTTATGTCCTGTTAGACCTGTTAGAGGTTGAAAATAGTGTAAGTGAAAATGAGGTGAACACACACACACACACACACACACACACACACACACACACAGACATGTATGTATACAACATATATGTATTGGGAACCTGTCTGATTGGCAACTGTGGTCACTGCAGCTGCCTGGCATCTCAGAGAAGCTGAGACTCAATATCCAGGCTGAGTGATGGTCAATCTATTGTCAGTTGACTTGATTTGGAAACATCTGGTAGACAAACCTCTGAGTGTATCTGTGGGTATTTCCATTAAAATTAAACTGAGGAGGAAAAAGCCACACTCAGTGTGGAGGGGGCACCCTCTCGTGGATGGGGGCTACAGAGGGAATAAAACGAGGAAAGAATTTGTGGCCAGTGGAATAGCAGCAGTCATTGCTCATTGCCCCTTTACCTTGTACACAACGCAACCAGCTGCCTCTCCTGCTTTTCTGCCACGATGGACTGTCTCCCTTTAAACTGTGAGCCAAAATACATCTTTCCTCCCTTATGCTGCTTCATACCAGATATTTGGTGACAGCAATGTGAGAAGTAATCCTTCTGGGAATCAAACTGTAATGTTTAGTTGCTGCTGAACACAGACTGGCTTCTCTCATAAAGATGACCTGGCACGAATTGGGGACTGTCTGAAAATAATGGCTATTCTGATTACTAAGGGTGCCCTATAATATGGTACCCAAATCAAGATACTTAAGGAGTGAAGGAGACACATTATAAGAGTAAAATGGTAACTTATCTAAATTTTTTACCTATTTATGGAAGAATATTGACTTCTGTATTACCGAGTCATAAAAAAATTAACCCCAAAACCTTTTTCCAAAGATAAAGTTATTTTTAAAAATTATTTTTTAATTTCATGTGTAAAGGTGTTTTTCCTGCATGTACATCTGTGCACCATGTGCATTCCTGGTGCCATGGAGGTTAGAGGAGGACAACAGATCCCCCAGAATTGGAGTTACAGATGGTTGTGAGCCACCATGTAGGTGCTGGAAGTTGAACTCAGGTTCTCTGGAATGGTAGTTCTCTTAACCATTGATCCATCTCTCTAGCTGCAGGCTGTCTCAGACTTACAGAGATGCTCTTGCTCAGAGGTATTGTGGTACTGGGACTAAAGAAACCCAGCGCTCCAGCTGAGCAACACAGCATTCAGGAGCATACAACACACCTGACAAAGAAATGAAATATTTACATATATTAAAGAGGGTTTAAATTTTCCTATATAAGCACTATTTGAATATTTATACAGTTTTGTCAGGGTAGTTACTCCTGATACATAATTGTATACTTTATTGTAATTTCCAATCACTTTCTTGGCTTATCTGTTGTTATACTTTTCTGCAGAAATTATTTGTCACTAGTTTGACTTAATTTTTTTTTTCATAAAATTGTCTGCATTTGTGGTTTAATGCCCCTGAAATTGTTGATGCCTCAATCGACTGGTTCCTGTAGACCATGATAAATTTAATTGGGAAAATAGTTTACTATGTGGATGTAACTTGTGAACCAAAGACTGTTCTGACCATTTCAGGGAAATTTCAGTGAGCTCTTAAAACACAGGGATGTGTAGCTTACATAGTTCAAATATTTCCTCAGGTAATTCTGGCTTCTATTCAAGTGTGTTTGACAAAATTTCTGTGATACAACTTGCAAGTAAGTAATCTCTATTTCTAGTTCTTTTGAATTGTTCACCAAATTTAGATGATTCAAAACTGTAGGCCTTCTCATTTACATTCTATTCTGGGACAGATTATAAATGCACCCAAATGAAAAGAGGATTACCATTGACATATTCGTACAGGTTGAAGCAGTCCAGGACACAATTACAGAATGCCAAAGTTAAATCTCTTGCTCATTAGAACTCACATTGCTTTCTTTCTGCATTGCCTTTGGAAGATGAAGTTCAAGTTTGTCCTTGTGCTATGGGCTTGTGACCTCTGTCATCAGCCACAGAGAATATAGACCTTAAAGCTGAGAAGAAATGCATATGTGGCCTAAGACTGTCACCATTTTAAATTATTATTGTTTCTCTCAGAGTTAGATGTCATACCCAGGGCCTCATGCATGCTTGACAAACACTTTATTGATTTTTATTTTTATTTTTGCACAAATAAATTTTCCTGTTGTAGTGAGCTCCTTAAATTGTGAAGCTCATTTTGTCTGTTAGTTGGTTTTCTTTTCCATATATTTATTTGTTTTATGTCTGAGTGCTGTATCTGCATGCACACCTGCATGCCAGAAGAGGGCATCAGATCCCAATATAGATGGTTGTGAGCTCCAATGTGGTTGCTGTGAACTGAGCTCAGGACTTCTAGAAGAGCATACAGTACTGTTGCTCTTAACTGTTGAGCCATCTCTCCAAGCCAGTCAGTTGGTTTTCAATAATGGTAGTTTTGTTAAAGGTTCAAGTTCAAAAGTTGAAATTTTATAATTAAATTTATTTCAACTGATAAGTAGAACTACATATTTATGAGGTACTATGCCGTGCTTTGATATACATATATATCATAATGTTTAAATCAGGTTAAATATATCTCCTCAAATTTAATTGTTTTTAGGGTAAAAACATTCATGGTCTTACAACTTTTTGAAATATAAAATACATTTAAAAGGTTGAAGTTGAAAACACTTGATACTTTGAAATCCTCTTTATATTTTATCTAAAGACTTATAAACAATTCTGAACAAAATGCAACCAAAAGAGAGAATACCATACAACTTTTGGAATGATTTTCATTGAAATTGTTTGTCATAACTGCTCTGATATTTGTGTCAACTGGCAAGCAGCAAGAACTGTGTGATGGACTCTGTGTGTGTGTGTGTGTGTGTGTGTGTGTGTGTGTGTGTGTGTGAAATCTGACAGTTCAGCTTCCATACCATTGGTGACCATGGCAGCCTGTTTGGACAGCTCTACCCCCATACATTCTGCTACAGTTCCAGAATAGTTTTTCTTTCCAAGTTCTTGATCGAATGAGAACACTTTTTCAGCAGGATTCTCCCCCGAATGAGAACACTCCTTTCAGCAGGATTCTCCTCAACCAAAGTTTCTCATCTCAGAAATAAAGTTTCTCTTCTATGATCAAAACTTTAAACTGTACCTAAAGGTCCCTAGACTTTACATCAGAATATCACATGTTTCATCTTTGGCAAAAGAACTTCCCAAGTTTTTGTTACATAAATTTTTGTTTTAAACAGTAAACGGTTACTGTAATCCATCGGAAGCATCCTATGGCCTCGGTATGAAGCCCCTTGGTATGGAGTATTCTCAAAGACTCTTGCTTTGCAGTGCTGGAGACTGAGACCAGGGCCTTACTCATGTCAGGCAAATGCCATTGGCTGAGCCACATCTACAGCTCTGGGATTTTGGAAATCAGATCTTCCTATGTAGCCTCGGTTAGCTCAAACCCAAAATCCTTTTAAGTATTAAGGTTACGGTAGTGTGCCACTATGCCTTTCTCAAAAGATTAGAGATCAAATTATCCTACAACCTAGCAATCCTTCAGTGGGGTAAAATACCCAGCGGAGGTTAAACCACAGCCTGACTGAGGCTTCTTTTCCCTCATGCTCATCACATCTGTACCCTTGTGTTCACTGCAGTGTCGTTCACTACTGCCAAGCTATGGATCCATCATAATGTCATGCACAAATAGATACAGGAATTGTGATGAATCTGGACAGGGTTTTTTGAAAATATAATCCTCCCCCCCCCCTTCTTTTTGAGACAGGGTTTTTTTGTGTAGCCCCGGCTGTCTTGGAATTCACTCTGTAGACCAGGCTGGCCTCAGACTCATAGATCTGCCTACCTCCATCTCCTGAGTGCCACCACACCTGGCATTAATGCCATTTTTAAAAACATGAATGAGATAGAGGACATTTTGCAAAGTGAAATAATCTGGACACAGAAAGAAAAAATGTTGTACGATTACTCTTTTGTGTTAATTTTCACTTTTTAAAGCTATTTCTTTATTTTTGTTTTTATTTTGTTTACAATTTATTCATTATATATCCCAATTGAAGACTCCTACCTTAATTTCTTACAGTTCTCCCTCCCTCCCTCTTCTCCCCTTTCCTCTTCCTCTAGTCCACTGAAAGGGGGATTTCTCCTCCCTTGCTATCTACCCATAGCTTGTCAAGTCTCATCAGGACTGCCTGGATCCTCTTCCTCTGTGGCCTGGCAAGGCCGCATCTCCAGGGGCAAGTGATCAAAGAGCAGGCAGGGGAGCTGGAGAGATGGCTCAGTGGTTAAGTGTACCAAATGTTCTTCCAGAGGTCCTGAGTTCAATTTCCAGGTGGCTCACAACCATCTGTAAGGTGATCTAAAGCCCGCTCCTGGTTTACAGGTGTACTTCCAGATAGAGCACTCACATACTTTAAATAAATAAATAAATCTTAAAAAAAAAGAACAGTGACCTGGCATCAATCAAGTTCATGACAGAGTCAGTCCTTGCTCTTCTAACTCAGCGACCCACACCGACCCTGAGGATTATTCTTATATGTAGAATTTTAAAAAATCAGCTACATAGAAACAGAGTAGATGGATATCTATTAATTACTAGGCATCAGTAGGGAAGAGGTTTGAGGAATGGGAGATATAGGTCAAAGGTTCAAAGGTGCAGTGATATAGAATGACTGATATAGAGATTATTCATGAATATTTGCATATATTCTGGCCTCCATAGGACATACTCAACACACACATACCCACACAGAGATGCATACACTTATGCATGTGTTAACACACACACACACACACACATTTTAAAAAGAGTCTTAAAAAAAGAATTCAGCTGGGTGGTGTCACACGCCTTTAATCCCAGCAGGCAGATCTGTGAGATCCAGGCTAACATTGTCTTTAGAACAAGTTCCAGGTCAGCCATGACTATACAGAGAAACCCTCTCTCAGAAAACAAACAAAACAACAACAACAAAACAAACAAAAGCTGTTGAAGCTGCCTTTGTGCTCTGTGATGTGGTCAGCCTTGACCTTCTACACTTCTCACCGACTCTAAACCTCTGTTTCTTCGCATTTCCTACTGGTCGTGCTGATGGTGAGTCGGTTTCAGGACTCCCAGGCTTCATCGAGGACCATTAAGACAGTTAAAGCAAATGACAGTTGGGTATGTGTCACCCATGGGTCCCTAGAAACTCATAGAAAGGTACTACAGGTTGTCGGTGCTATTGTTTAAAGGGGCCATTGTACCTTAGCAGGGATTGACAGGGGAACAGGAAGGGCACTTAAGGTCATTTTCAGATTTTCCAGGACTTGAAGTGAGAACCCAGTTACTACACAATTGTCTTATTTCTTTTTGGAGTTGGTGGTGGCCGAGAATGGCAAAGAGTTCTCGGCTAACTCCATCCTGGCTTATTAAGATCCATTACAGTAATAATTTTGTTTTGAGGCAAAGTATCTTCTGTGCTAACTGCCTAGGATTGTCCTGGAGAAACCTGGACGGAGTCATCCCAACTGCTTTCATGGCCTTGATTATCCTTTAGCTTCTTGATGAGATGTAATATCACCTCACTCTCACAAACAACTTCTGCGCAATGAATGGGACTATGCAGTCAACCATAAAAGAGAGATGTTGGTACTCCTGTAATGAAATCATGTGAAGCTGAAAGCTAGATGTGAGTCTGTGGAATGGAAGAGTCTGTGGGCTCTTTCAGAGGTCACAGTATCCCTCCTGGGAGCCAAGTGCCAAGGACAACCTCCGTTCGTATTTCTACAGCACTGGAGTGATTTTCAGTTAAAGCACACGGAGTTCTGGACGTGGAGGAGAAGCGAATGATTTCTCTTCCTCTTGCTTCCTAAGTTCAGGGCCTACATAAATTTAGGCCTACAGCCTTTTAACAGTGCATCCCGACGAAAGCCCCACAGTTCACTGCTTTTTTTTTTTTTTTTTGGTGGTGGAAGAGGGTCTTGGAAGTGCCAAGTGTACTAGGGACCAGCTGTATACAACTTGTGTGAACCTGACTGATGGAGGGCTCCATCACCTGTAAAATAGCCCGCCCAGCATGGGCTGCCAGCACATCTGGGTCGCAACAGCTGGGAACAATTTTTAGTTGGAAAAATAACTTATGTGGAAAAGGAGAATAAACTTTCTTCATATATTGGCTGGTTGTAAACTTAAGGCCGTGTCAGCGAGAAATGCTAATGGCTTGTTTTTCTATTTGGTTGTAATCAGATATCTAGGGCACGTAGGTACATATCTCCCAGGCAACAGTCCTGGGAATAACATGAACTGTACCGCTTCTTAATTTTCTATGTCATATCTATCTGTCTGTCTGTCTGTCTGTCTAGCTACACACACACACACACACACACACACACACACACACACACACACACA
>NW_026585644.1:38562382-38571376 GCF_907164565.1 Psammomys obesus
CACACACACACACACACACACACACACACACACACACACACACACACTTATTTATATATGTGTAACAAAACATGTAGGCAGCTTTGTAAGGCTTTTACCATGTGACCCTGTCTACACAATGTGCCAGCAAGGAAAGCCAAAACAAAACAAAAACGATTTCAAATCCAGCAAGCATGACATAACGTGGATGAAAATTTTGTTTCTTACTGTCAGATAATGGCATGTGGACTTGGGTGACCAGACTGTGACTAGAGATGTCCAGACAGGGGAAGGCAAGAGCGAGGGCACTCTCCAGAGGCAGAGTAGAAACATTTTTTAAATTTGTCCTCACTCAGCATTTTAGTCAGCAGAGAGCTCTTCTTCTGGTTGAGGGAACAGCACGCGTCCACGAGGGTAGGCAACTAGTCCTACATGTGTTTCTTGTAAATGTTATCTTGTCAACCCTGAAACTGCTTTTCTCAAACGCCTTAATAAAAGTTGTAGTTTTGTTTGTTTTTTTTTTTTTTTTTTTAATTTTTCCTTTGGACCTGTCACTCAACTGTTCTTTAAACAACATTTAACAGTTTCTAATTGAGAATTGCTCTGGCAAACTTATTTGCATTCAGTGCAGACATAATACTGCAACAATCATAGCCACTGTAACCAGGACATGATTTCTTAACTTTATAGCATCTCCAAGATACAAATAGAACCCTAACATGGAAAACGCATGAGTTTCCTGAGGCTGGGCAGTGGTCTTCTTGCTTTCCTTCTGCCTGGGAAGGTCGGTCATGACTAAGACTGGTTCTAATCGGGTTTATCTGTATCTGTCCACATATTATGTTTTACCTTTTTTTGAACTTTGCTTTTATTCTAGGGTGATTGTAAACCATAGCAAAACTTCATAAATCTATAAATAACCTAAAATGAAATTTCGCCCGGGCTATACGGCTGGCGTGGGAGCTGTAGGAGCTTTATGATACTCAGATTTAGAGGAAAGGGGTTCAAACTCACCCATAATTAGATGCAACTGTGTGGGTTAATTATCAGAGGGCACAGATGAACTTAGTTTCTAAGCTTCTATATTTCAAATTGTGTATGGTTATTACATGAAAGAGATGCACAGAACATGCATGCATTAAGGCAAGCCAGCAAAACACAGACCTGAGTAACTTGAGAATTTTTCCTTCCATGAAACTGTGGTCCCCACTTTGGCACAGAGAGGACACTTATGTCTCCTTAGTGTCCCCTGTGAGCATCCTGACAGACTGTCACCAGTCATTACCCAGCTCCTGGTAGCAGGAAAGCCTCAGTGAAGTCCCGCTGGGAGTATTGCTGGTGTATTCTTGGCCCAGCCTTATTATGATTGCAAAAGGCTCCGAATGTCTATTGGAAACAACCCTTAAAGAGAAAAATGGAAATGAGACTACTGGTTTAACTTTATTCTATGAGTCAAATGGAAACATCTCTCCTTACGTGGGGTACAAACGTGGCAAGATTCCAGCAGGAGTTAAGTCACGATGGCTTTTACATGGGTGTAGGTTTTGTTCTCTGTACTTTGTTTGGAATTGGTAGAGCTTCTTAATCCCAGGCAGTCATATCTGCTCACCTTTTGAAAAGGATCTTGTTGCCTCCAGTCCACAGGCCAAGCTGGGTTCTGTAGCTCTAGGGACATAGCAGCTTCTAGCGAACGAAACTTTCAACACAGACTGGGATGCCCTCGGGTTGTCTAGTTTGGAAACAATTCAGAGAGTAAACTGTTCAGCTCTTCATAGCTTGATGCTTTGAGCAGAATAATGGCTCTCCTTTAGTAATTAACATGCCTTGTTTGTTTGTAGTTCTTTTGAGTGCAATCAAGGGCAGGAATGGGGAGAGAAGATGTTCTCAGGAGGCTCCCAGAAGCACTTTGGCACAATGCAGCCGGCAGATGAATAACACGGGGGGGGGGTATATGGCTAAGCGGGTCCTATTTATGTGTTACTCAGTGACACGAGGAAGCATGCTTCAGTTCAAAGCATCGCTTCCCTTCAAGTGTCTCCACCTGGCATCGTATAGCTTGGCGAAACGCTCTCAGTAACTCTGGAGCGATTCACATGTGCCAAGTGTCTTTGAGTAGTCGTCTAAGGGGACAAAGCTGAGGAAGAGAAGAGGGCAGACAGAGGGCATCTGACCATAATGACTGAGAATTTCATTGGCTAGTGGAAGGATTTCTTGGCCAGTACCCCTGGGAAGAGAGTGGTTTATTGCAAATGTTCCCAGGCATACATGTCCTTAATAACAGTCTTTGGGGTGCTGTCAGGGAAGGCCGTTGAGCAGCAAATAACCATGGAGTCGAGTCATGGTGGCTTAAGATTTAAGGTGATTTATTATTTCACGTAACAAACTTTTAGGTAGCCATACTCCTTGCTGGCTTTTCTTCTCCGTGGCTTTCTGGCTTTGTCCTCTTTTCTCTGTTGGCTTCTTCCTGCAGTGATTTTAACATATCATCCATTCACAGCGGTGGCTGTGCTGTGTTTAGCCTCAGGCCTTGCTGGGCAAGTGTAAATCCATTCGGGAGCTGAGTCTTCTCAGCGAGGAGAGGCCAGTTGCCAGGCAGGACAGTTGCGGTTGGAAACACCACACCAGGGGCACTAGAAACAAGAAAGGAATGTGCAGCTGTGACTCGCTCACCCCGGTTTCGAGGAACATACTCCTCTTCATCACTTTGTCTGACTTCTGGGATAGTAAAATCACTTCTACTCCTAGGCTACTTCTGGATAACCTGGAGGGAAAAAATCTCTAATGTGGTCTTAGATGGAAGAGGTGACCGTAGGTAGAGATGTCTGTTTCCATGTTAAAGTGACACTTCCTTATATCTGCTAATAAAAACCCCACTAGGACAGGAATTTCATCTTGGTTTCTAGATCTCCAGTGCCCAGACCAACAAACTGTCACCTAGTATGTTCTCAGTAACTGCTGTGAGTAATGATGGAGGTAACACAGTCTCCTAGTTAAGGATGCTCTTGGTTCTCAGGCCAAGAGTCATCACTAGTTGTGGATTCCTTTCTGCTCCTCACTTTTTTTTTTTGTATTAAAAGACTTGCTTCATAAGAATTAAATGAATTAGCATATATAAAGTGCTTAGACCATTGCCAGTCCTACAGTATGGTCAGGAAGAAGTATGTATGCATGCATGTATGTATGTATGTATGTATGTATGTATGTATGTATGTATGTATGTATGTATGTATTTGTGTGTGTGGAGGCCAGAGATGAACATCAGGTATCTTCCAGTTGTTCTCTACCTTATATTTATTACTTCTTTTATTTTTTGAGATTATAATATAATCACACTATATCCCCTTCCTTTCTTTCCTCCAAACCTTCCCATATACCCTTCTTTTCTCTCTTTCAAATTCATATCCTCTTTTTCATTAGTTGTTATTACATGTATATACGTATACATACATACACACATATATACATACACACATTCTTAAATAGAACCTGCTCAGTCTGTACAATGCTGTTTGTATGTATGTTTTCAGGGGTGACCATTTGGTATTGAATAACCAGTTGTGCAACTTTTCCCTGGAGAAGGCTGTTTCTCCTACTCTCAGCATTCCTTAGTTCTGTAGTTCAGTCTGTAGATCTTTGTGCATTGTTGAGGCCTTGTGGTCTTTTCCCTATTCACTTCAGCATGTCTGTTGTCCTTGTTCAGCTCATGTTTGGGCAGTTGTGTTGGTGAGACTTCATAGGTGTAGCTTCTGACATTACTAGAAGACATGAACTCACAGCAAACTCCCTGATCCTCTGGCTCTTAAATTCTTTCATGCTTCCTTCTGAAATGATCCCTGAGCCTCAGGTATGGGAGTTGTTTTGTAGGTATCCATTGGGATTGGGGAAGAATTTATTATAGTCACTTCTAACTAAGGTCTTCCATGAGCCTCAGTTTCCTCCTTTGTAGAATGGGTTTATAAAAGCCATGCTATTTGAAGGATTAAATGATGGTTTCATCCTCAGTGTCAGGCATGGGTCAGGAATGGGATCAAGGTCATAATTATGTCATCTGTATTTTGCAGTTATTTTCCCCTTCTATAATATGTTTGATATCCAGACTTGCCTGGTGGGAGAACAGGCCAAGGGCACTGAGGCATAAAGCAACAAAATGTACCTGCTAGCTCACTGCATAGGCAAGTGGCAGAGCCCCAGGTCAAGACCACAGTGACCTTCTTCTTTCTAAGTTACAGCTTCCCCACGCCGCACTCTAAGACAGCCAGCTGGAGGGGCACCACACTGAGTAAGTTCTCAGCCTTGGCCTCACAGAGGCTGAGGTGATATATGTCTAAGTTGGATGGTTATTTTAGAGGAAAGCATCAGGACAGGAAGTAACGATATCAAAGGGAGGGGTGTCCTAAGGTTAGAGTAATGGGTTTCCTCATAGCATCCTCACACATGTGTCACTCAATATACTTTGTCTCCATGGATTCTCTACCCTCCTCAATGGCCCTCTCCTGTGTCCCCTTTTCCTCTTAAGCTGGGTTCTTTTCCTTCTGTCTTTAATTACATGTATTACATTACCCTGTCTATTTTCTACCTTCCTTAAGATCACTTTTTTCCTCTTCTCATAATCTCCTTTTTAGTTTTGTGACTTAAAGGTGTACGAGCATAAATACAACATCCACGGACACGCAACTGTAAGCGCATTGTTCTGTACATGAGATTATGCATTCTGAGTCCAGCTCGTTTCACTTAACATAATGATTTCCAATTCCACTGTCCTCCTGAAAATGTCATTTTACGGCTGAATAAAATTATGCTGTGTGCACCTATCACATTTATCTGTTGATGGAAATCTAGGCTGGCTTGATTTCTTCCCTCTTGTGAATAGTGAGATAATAAGCATGGGTGTGTGAGTAGCTCTGCAGTGTCTTGACTTAGAGCTCTTTGGGTCTATAGCCACAGCAGGACAGCTAGGTCATGTGGTGATTCTGTTATCAGTTTTTTAAGGAACCTCCCTGCTGGTTTCCACAGTGACTAGAGCTGTTTCCATTCCTACCTCAGTGAATACAGGTTTCTATTCCCCACAACCTTGCAGTATTTCTTGCCATTTGTTTTCTTTATTCTGATTAGGATGATATGGACTTTCAGAGTTTTGGCTTGCATTTCTAGGATAGCTCAGGATGTTGAACATCTCTTCAAGCATTTACTAGCAATTTCTATTTCTGCTTTTGAGAATGTCTCTTCAGTTTGTCAGCCTGTTTATAATTTGGTTTGGGCACTTAATTTTTAAAGTTCTTTATTCTGGCTGTTAATCCTTTGTCTTGTGTGTACTTGGCAAAGGATTCCCCCCCCCCCCTTCAGTGGGCTGTCGTTTCATGCTTGTGACTGTTTATCTGCCATGCAGAAGCTTCTTGGTTTCCCACGATGACATTTGTCAATCACCAGGATGCTTTCCTGTGCTATTGGAGTCCTGTTCAGAATAACAGGAGTATTAGTACCTATTCTTTTATTTTACAGTGTTTTATTTATGTTTTCCTAGCAGTTTCAACGTTTCAGATTTTAGATTAAGGTCCTTAATTCATTTTGAATTTATTTTGTATATGGTGAGAGATACAGATCTAGTTTTATTTTTCTGCATGTGGAAATCCATTTTTTTCAGGATCATTTTTTTAAAAGACACTGTCTCTTTATATATACATATACACATACATATGTGTATATGTATATATATATATATATATATATATATATATATATATATATATATTTTTTTTTTTTTTTTTTCAAAGCCTTGTCAGAAGTTAGAGAGCTATAACTGTGAGCTTACTTCTGGGCCTGCCTGCTATGCTAATCATTGGTTTTCACATCCCCTTTTGTTATGCTGGGTTTGTAAGTATGGCTGTATTGTATAATATGAGACTGAGCACTGTGATGTCTTCATACTGGTCTTTCCCCTAAGGCTTGATTAGCTATTTTGGCCCTTTTGTGTTTCCATATAAATTTTAGAATTTTTTTTTCTAGTTCTGTGAAGAACATCACTGGGATTTTGCCATTAAATTTGTAGATTGCTTTTGATCAGATAGCTATTTCTACAATATTAGTTCACCCTAGTTATGAACAGAAAGGGTCTTTTGATCTTCTAGTGTCTTCTTTGATTTTTTTTTCTTCAATTGTCTTAATGCTTTTACTTTGGGGCTAGGGAGATGGCTTCATGAATAAAATGCTTACTGCACAAGCATAAAGTGTAAATTCAGATCCCCAGAACCCACATAAATCCAGTATTCCTATGGTAGATGGGAAGTAGAGACAGAGGATTCCCTGGAAGCTTTTGAGACAATGAGACTTTCACCCTCTGTCGTGAAGAAAAAAGAGGGCCTGTCTCAAATAAGATGGAAAGTCAGGAATCTGGGGTTGTACTCTAACCTCAATAAGCATCCCTCACTTCCACACACATATACACAAAGATTTTTTTAAAGAGTTGTTATTAGAGGTCTTCATCTGCCTTCTTGCTTAAGCTTATTCCTAGGTCTTTTTGTTGTTATTGAAGCCATTACAAATGGGATTTCTCCCCACCCCACACCAGATTTCATTCTTCCCCAACCCAGAAGTTCACTGTGTAGTTCTGTCTGGCCTGGCGTTCTCTAAGCTCACAGAGATCCACCTGCCTCTACTTCCCAGGGATGGGATTAAAGGTGTGTGTCACCAGTCTGGCTCTGGTTTCATTCTTGGTGCAGTCATTATTTGTCTGTAGGAAAGCTATTGATCGATGCATGTTGATTTGGTATCCTGATACTTCCCTAAATGTATTTCTCAGTTCTAAAAATCTTAGGGTGGAGGGTAGTAAGGCTTTCTAAGAATAAGATCATGTTGTCTGTAAATAGACATAATTTGACTTATTCCATTCCTGTTTGTAACTCCTTTATTCATCTTTCTCTTGTCTTACTACCCTAAGACTTTGAGCTCCATATGGTAGAGAGTGGATCCTATTGTCCTGATGTGCATTTTAAGGCAAATGCTCTCAGTTTTTCTCCATGTGGTATGGTGTTGGCTGTAAGTTTGTCAACGACATACTCTTTTTTTTTCTCTTTAATTTATTTTTATTTTATGTTCATTGGTATTTTGCCTACTTGTATGTCTGTGTGAGGTTACCAGATTTCCTGGAACTGAAGTAACAGACAGTTGTGAGCCATCGTGTGGGTGCTGTGGATTGAACCTAGGTTCTTTGGAAGAGCTGCCAGTGCTATTACGCACTGAGCTATTGCCCTAGCCCCATGTGAATGACACACTCTTAAGGAGGAAGGTTGAAATGCCTGAAGTGGTTCAGTTCATGTTGGAGACATGAACTGATGTTTAATTTAATAAATATATGGAAGTTGTGCATAGAAATACTCTACATACTGCCACATTGTTTTACTCTCTATCTGAGAAAAATATAGAAGGAAAATTTTCAGCAGTAATGAGCATGCCCAGAGCCCAGATCTTGGTTATCATACTGCTCTCCAGTTAAAGGAACCAAAACAAACATTAACTGGAGGAATGCTGGTTCTGGGTCTGGGTTCACAACATGTTATGAAGACATGAAGTGCCAGAAAAGTACTAAAAACAGAACAAAAATAATGAGGTATCAGAGGGAGACAGGAGCCAGCTGTAAAGAGAGCCAATGGCCAAAGCTGGAATAATTTGTAAAAGAAACAATGTACTACTGAATTATAACCCAAGATATAAGTAAGTCTGTGTTAGTAAAAAGAAATGCTTGAATAAACACATAATGGTGAAAAATGACACACTGTCCCCTAAGATTGGCTATATGTAATGATCGTCAGAGTCCAGAAGACAAAGAAGGAAGAAAAGAATGACTTTATGATAGTGAGGCTCTACAAACTTTACTTCAGCCAGCTGACCAGGCACCAGCAGCAGAACATCATCTTTATGGACTGTTCCCTTTATGTGATGTCATGAAAACACACTTGGTGGTCTTCCTTCTGCAAGCCCATCACTCCAGTCCAATCATGAGAAACCCAACAAGCTGAAATTTAAGCACAATCTATAAATATGTGATAAGTAATCTTTAGAACTTCCGATGTCACCAAAAACAAGGAAAGCCTGAGAAACTGTCATAGCCAGAAGAAGCCAAAAGATAACATGATATCCTGGATGTGATCCAGACACAAAGAGATGTTAGGTAAAACAAGTTTACAAAGAGCAAAATAGTAGCCCAGCTCAATGGAAAATAAAAATGGCAATAAGGAAGAAGGAGGAAGAGCAGAAGGCAAAGGAGGGGCAGGAAGATAGAGAGGAGGAGGAGAAGCAACAGGAAGAAGAGGTAACAAACTGATGAGAAAACAGAAAACAGCAAGATGGTGGTGGTACACATAATTATGTTCAGTGTAAATGATTAAAATCTCCACTTAAAAGACAGATATCAGTCAGGCATGGTGATGCAAGCCTGCAGTCCTAGCAGTTGGGAGACTGAGGCAGGAGAATTACCACAAGTTTAAGGCCAGCCTGGTATTCATAGCAAATGCCAGGCCAACCAGGCATATATAGCAAGACTTGTCTCTAAAAACGAAACAAAACAAAACAAAATGGGGGTTAGTAATATTATTTGATAAAAGAAAAAGCAAGATCATATATATATATATATATATATATATATAGAGAGAGAGAGAGAGAGGCATTTAAAAGTTAGCATCATACATCCATTGAAAAGTATAAGAAAGCTGAAACGTTAAAGTATGTTAAAATTAGAGAAAGCAGATTCCATAAGAAGGGATATTGCCATGGATGGGACAATTCTCCTCCCCTTCAGCTTCTTAAAAAATATCTCACTGTACGTGTTTGTTGACATGATACAGGTGTTTATAAGAACACCTTCACACAGGTGTACACTGTACATTGAGCTGCCTCCCTCTGCACTTCCCTTCTCCCTTCTTCTGTCTTCCCTCTTTTTCTCCATTTCCCCTAATCAATTTTGTTTCTAGTTTCTACACACACACACACACACACACACACACACACACACACACACACACA
>NW_026585644.1:38571386-38589535 GCF_907164565.1 Psammomys obesus
ACACACACACACACACACACACACACACACACACACACACACACACACGAGAACAGTCATACTCATGCATGCACGTACCACACACACATGCACATACAACAGTGATACTGATTATGATGGGGACAGTTCATCGAAACATAAGAATCCTTCATATGCATGTACCTTTAGAGCTTTGATTATTCAAAACAAAAATTGATAGAACTGAAAGCAGAGACGTTGTAAACTTTGCAGTGGGAGGGGTTTCCAGGGGTGAATGTGATTCCTTGGGTCTAGGAGTGCCAGGGATACTTCATTTACATGCATCAGCACAGTCCTATCATAAGAAGAGAAATGACAGTGGGGGTGAGAGATGGGAGGTAGGGAGATGGGGGAAGAACTCCAGGTACGGTTAGAGCTCAAGTATACAACAAGGACATTTGCTCAACCGTGTTTGTAGCAGCTTTATTCTTAATAGCCAGAAGCTGGAAACAACCCAGATGTCCATCAACGGAGGAATGGATATAGAAATTGTGGTACTTTTACACAATGGAATACTACTCAGCAATTACAAACAAGGAAATCATGAATTTTGCAGGCAAATAGTGGGATCTAGAAAAGATCATCCTGAGTGAGGTATTCTAGGAGCAGAAAGACACACATGGTATATACTCACTTATATAGACCTATAAGATAGGATAAACATACTAAAAATGTGTGCACCTAAAGAAGGTAAACAAGAAAGAGGATCTGGAGTAAGATGATTAATCCTCACTTAGAAAGACAAATGGGATGGACATGGGAAGTAGGAGAAAACAAGTAACAGGACAGGAGCCTCCCGCAGAGGGCCTCTGAAAGACTCTACCTAGCAGTGTATCAAAGCAGATACGGAGACTCATAACCAAACTTTCAGCATAGTGCAGGGAATCATACGATAAAAGGGGGAGTTAATATGACCGGGAGAGGACAGGAGCTCCACAAGGATAAAATATATCAGGGCATGGGGGCCCTCTATGAGACTGTTTCTCCAACCAAGGACCGTGTAAGGATATAACCTAGAACGCCTGCTTGGATGTAGTCCATGGTAGCTCAGTAACCAAGTGGGTTACCCTAGTAAGGGGAACAGGAACTATTTCTGACATGAACTCAACAACTGGCTCCTTTACTCTCCCCACCCCCCAAGGGAGGAACAATTTTGCTAGGGCACAGAGAAGGACATGGCAGCCAGTCCTGAAGATACTTGATAAAACAGGGTCAGATGGAAGGGGAGGAGGACCTCCCCTATCAGTGGACTTGGAAAGGGGCAGGGAGGAGATGAGGGAGGGAGGGTAGGATTGGGAGGGAATAAAGGAGGGGGCTACGGTTGGGATACAAAGTAAATAACCTGTGATTAATATAAAAAATAATTAAAAAAAGAAACTATGGGTTTTGATCAGTGAAGTATAGGTTAATAAAGCAGGGTGGAGTTAGTTTTCTTTAAGTCTGTTATGGATAAAGTTGACTCAGTCTGGTTAAACACCTTCGAAATGGCTAAGTCCTTCCTGAAAGGGGATCTGGAGAAGTGAATTTCCATCAGTTGTGCAGTAGTAACAGGGAGGTTAGCTCTGCCAACAGTCATAGGAAGCTGGAAACAGACCCTGAGCCCCACAGGAGACTGCAGCCCTGGCTGACACTGTGACACCATTTGTGGAGACTGAGCAGATGACTCAGGGAAACCAGGCCCGGGTGCTCTGGACCCACAGAAACTAGGAGGTGATGAATGCATTTGTGGGGACTTGAGATTGGTGCCCATCCTTCACGCTCTTCTAGTGATCTGCCGTGTGCCAGCTACACACCAAGGGATGTTCAGCTCTCTCTCGGGTGATTTGACACCACCGAGACATTTTAGTTGTGTTTTGTAATAGTGTGGGTCTACAGTGGAATGAGAATTTTTAAAAGTTTTTTTCCCCCCTTTTTCTTTACCAAGAAGTCCAGTTCTAGTTCGTAATCTGCTTTCCTTGTTTCCTGAATTACCTGCCTGAATCCAAGCCAGCTTCCAGGGCCCTGCCCATTCTCTTTCCTTTAGCTTGCCTAAGGGCACACGAACTATTGATGAAGTAATTTAACTTTGCTTGAAGACATGGTCTGGGACCTGGCGTGCCATGGGTGAGTGTGAGTTCTTTGTGGGCTGGTGTTCCAGGTGTGAGTGTGAGCCCCTCACAGTGTTAAGTGGAGGGGAGGAGAGCAGAAAGAAACAGCCAGATACCGGAGGCTGTGGCTTGCTCTTTAAAGGTTTATCTGAGACACCCACCAAGGCACTGAAAGCCACGGAAGGTTCCAAAGTCAAACGTGGCTTTCAGGTCATTGTGAAGGTCTAGTGGTAGAAGTGGGAGACTGTATTTTTGTCTGCTTTTATGTTAGTTTGACTTATGTTTGTGTTTTAAAATAAATTGATACTCATTACTAAGACTAATAAAAAAGAAAGACAGTGAGCACACAAAACCACACCTACCTGATAGTGGAGTTATTTGTGCAATTCAGCAAAATTTTTCTTCGGATAAAGTGTAAATCAGTTCATGTCTGTCTACTGGAAAGCAGATGGAACTTAAAAACTCACAGGCAAATATTTTTTAAAATTGTCCTACAGCAACCTTCTGTAGTGTAAGAAATGTAATCCACATTTTATCTCTTCTCACACTCTTTTTCTTCATATTTTATTAGTTCCTTGAGAGTTTTAAATGTGCTATCATATCCACTGCTAACGTTTTCCCAAATCCACCCCACTTCCCTACCCACCAAACTTTTTCTTTCTCTTTCTTCTCCTCCCTCCCTTTATTTTTCTCCTTTCCTCCCTCTGTCCTTCCTGTCCCCAGCTCCCATCAAGATCAAGCTGCCCAGATATTCTTGGATGTGTGATTTTACACTGGAGTGGCTACACTTTTACAGAAACTCTCTCTCTCTTTCTCTCTCTGTCTTTTTCTTTCTCTCTCTCCCAGCCCCTAAATGCAAATAATAGCCCACAGCGAGGAGTGGGATTTCATGCCCAGCTCCCATACCCACACTGAGGTTTGGCTTGGTTTGGGCTTGCACAGTTTTTGTGTGTGCTGTCTGCTCTTCATGCTTTGAGTCCCTCCCTCTTCCTCAGTGATCTCTGAGCCTTGTGGTGGGGGTGGCATGTTCCATTTAGGACTGAGCACAGTCATGCCTGAACATTAGGAACATTTAAACACATACTAAAAGAGGTCACTCCAATTCCCTCAGTGGAAGTTAAAAGCGATGAAACTCAATTGCTTTTTATGACAAAACCTAAACTTTTGTCCTTATAGCTGACAGCCACCACCAGAAGCAAACTTCATAGAAAACTTTCATTTCACCAAAGTACGTCGTTTCAAAATGGAGACACAGCATACTAAGATTATATCCTGACCAAGTTTTTCATGCAATAATTTTTATAAAGGAAATAATTTCGATTACAGAAAAATATTATAAAATTACGTACCTTTCCACAACTTGCAAATGAGTAACAGTACTACCTTTCTGTAAAAATGAGGAATAAGAGGATATTGGTTGAAAATTGAAAGTTAAAAGAAAATTTAAAGATTTCTTTTTTTTTTTTTACTATCTTTCATTACATACGTGCGTGTACACAGATGAGTGTATGCAAACTCTGACAGAGCTGAAGCTGGAGCTGGAGCTGAAGTCACAGGTGGTTGTGAGCCCCTGAGGTGAGTGTGGGACTTGAACCCAGGTTTTCTGCAAGAACAGTATTCACTCTTAACTGCCGAGCCATCTCTCTGGCCCCAAAGGAAATTCTTGATGCCATGCAGGGCACCTCCAGATTCCTTTTGAAGCACTGCATTGTGTCTCTCAGTGTTCAGAACAAGTATGCAATGACAATGACATACTCCACGTGATGACTTTTATTTTAGACATGCGCTGCCTTGACCTTGGCTGTCCTTGTGGTAGACTTGCAAGTGTTCGGAATGAGCCACAAGTTCTCTCTCTCCTGAGAGGACCCTTCCAGATCCTCCCAGTGACTACATGTTTAGACTCCTGAACTGCTTAGGTGGAAGGCTTCGGTGTCCTGTTTCTCAGGATACCACGCTGTCATTAGCATGGAGGTTTTTTCACATTGCTATACTTTTTTTTTTTTTTTTTTTAACCACGTTTTTTCCCCTCATTTTCCTGACAGCAGTGCTATGGAACAGAAGGTCGAAAGGGCCAGTTTGTTGTTAGACAATGTGGCACTGATATGGGTATCTAGTATGAGTCAGCTAAAACAATGGCTAACAGTAGACAGACCAGGAGGTTTGGAGTCAAAACAAAATGGCTGACACCAAATATCCAGAAACCCCTACGTAAACAGATGTTATACCTGTTATGTGACTGTTTTGTGCCAAATGCTGTTCTTGTGTGATTCTGTGTAAATGTGGCCTTCAGGTCAGGCCTGAGCCCTTGTCAGAGCGTTTGCCCTTATTAGCCTGCTTGTGTGTGTCTAACTACAGACCTGTGTGCCTACCTCCCTGTAGCCTGTGTGCTGGTCTGTGGGTATCAATGTGTGTGCTGGTCTGTGTCTGTGTGTGTCTATTCCCATCTGTGTGTAGTCAGTATGTTCATGTGTGTTTTTTTTTAAAAAAATTAATGTTTAATTCCAGCACTCAGGAGGCAGAGGCAGGTGGATCACTGTGAGTTCGAGGCTAGCCTAGTTTATATGGCAAATTCCAGGGCTAAATAGAGAAACCTGGTCTCAAAAAAACTAAAATGCCAACAGACAAACAAAAATCCCAAAGAGCTGTGTAGTAGACCCGAGCCTGACAAACATGGCGCCTGACAGGTTTTGCCCTTTTCCCCCTTTCCTTCTCTCTTGCTAAAAACCATTAGCTTGCATTCCTAGAGCTAGGAATTTGGGCTTATTTGGCCACCAACTCATTCCTGAGACAAAACACCAAGGTCTCACAATGAAAACTCACTATTTGGCTAAACTGACTCAGCTGTTCAATCAGGATTTACCAACTCCCTCTAGCACAGACTCCCTCTTTTTCTCCTTAAAAACTCACTCCTGAAAAAAAAAAAACCAACCAACCAACCAACCAACAAACAAAAAAACAAAAACAAACAAACAAAAAACCACAACTGCTTGCTGCTGCAGCTGGCTGTTTGCCCCTGCTTGATCCAGAGGCATCCCTCACCACCATTCCATCCTATCAGGGAAGGGGTTAATGAAGGTCCTTCGTGCTGAGAATTTGGTGTTTGGGTATGCTTTGAGCCGGCTCTGAGGGGCCGCTCTCCCTTACAAATTCAGCCCCAACCAACAACATATATGTGTGTAGATGTTTTGCCTGCATGCGTGTGTGTGCACCCTGAATATTTTTAGTGGCCACTGAGGCCACAAGAAGGTGCCTAGGATTGGAGTTACAGACAGTTGTAAGCTGCTGTGTCAGTTCTGGGAATTGAGTCCAGGTCCTCTGGAAGGGCAGCTGGTGTTTTTAACTACTGAGCAATTTATCAGGGCCTCTAAGGTTTGTCTTAGTCTATGACTCCTTGACTTCTCTCTAATTGCTGATCCTCCTGTGAACCTCCTCTTTTCCTGGCATCGTTGTTTAGATCTTGCAGTTTCCCCCCGAAGCAGGCATGGGAACTTAATTTCCAGTGCAGCAGTGCTGGGAAGGGGGTCTAACGATGGCTAGTTAGACACGAGCGGGAAGTCAAGAGCGGGAAGTCAATGGGTCAGTGCCATTGTCAAGAGAGTGAGTCTATTCTGGCCAAGTTTGACTGGTCTCCCTCTTACCTCTTGTTATGGATTCTACAGCAGAACGGGCCTCACTGAAGGCCCGCTCCTCAATTTTAGATTTCCTAGACTCTAGAACTACGAGCCAGTAAAATTTTTAAGTGACCCAGTGTTTGGTATTCCATTACAGCAGCATAAAAATGGGCTAAGTATGCCAAGCAGAACACAGGGGAGCTGTGCCTTTCCCAGCAGCATTTCGGACCCACAGGAAGAAGCTGTCATATGACTTTCCTTGATGGGATATGAAAAAAATGTCTGCCACCCTAGATAGGGTAGTGATAGACTAATGAAGAATTCCACCCAAGTTCAGTTTGGTGAAACAGGGAGTCCTGGGGGTTCCTCCCAGAGAACGCCCCTTTCCAGGCTGCTGTATAAGTGAAGAGTCTCCCTTGCAGCATGGACATCTCATGGAAAGCTGCGTCAGTGATGTGTAGGCAGAGTTGCTGAGGAGACTCTCTGCCTCTTCCTCTAGTCAGTGTTCATTTATCATATAGCTTTAGAGAGGGTCAGGACCTGTCAGATACCCTGTGAAGGGTCATGAGCGTCTTGAGTCAGAGACAGTGAGCACCATGAGTCTTTTAATGCTAATAGATCCTGATCTTTCGAGGCTCTGAGGGCGATACTCCTGGTCTGACTTTAGACAGCTCATGTTGACCAGAGCAGATAGCTTCACAACAGGGAATTTGCTCTTGGGTACCTTCCATCTGTCAGTAGTCTTAAGTCACAGTCCCCAATGCCTGGAACACATGGGTGCTACCTAATGTGCCAAGAGTGCAGATATAATTATGAGGATTTTTAATGACGAGGTTGTCCTTGGATCGTGTGGGTATGTTCTAGATGAAATTACAATTGAAGAAGGACGAAATTGATTTGGCACAGGAAAGAGAGAGAGAGGTACAGTCTTGAAACAAAAGCTTCCTTTAAATATGGGGGAAGTAACCAGGAGCTCTGGAGTGTGAGGCATACATAAGACTTCAGAGTCTGGGAAAGACAAGAGAAGGATTGTCCCCAGAGCCTCTAGAGGGAAGGTTGCACTCCCAAGACCTTGGTTTGGGTCCAGCATTTTAGGCTCTGACATCCAGAAGTAGAAGAGAATAAATGTGTTGTTTTAAATGGCTAAGCTTGCAGTAATGTGTTACAGCAACCACAGAAAACCATACCAAAAAAAAAAAAAAAAAAAAAGGCAAGGTTCTTTTCATCTAAATGAAAAGCCTGAAGTTTCAGTGTGTATATGCCTAACCGCGACTATTTTTAAGACTTCATTCTATAGGCAAGGTATCACAAAGTAGACAACACAAGCGGGAGTGAAGAAGAGAATTACATAGGCCCAAAGGGTGTGCTTCAAAAGCCACGTGAGAGGCTAGGTGCCAGCCACTAAGCTGGAACCAGAGGGTGTTACCTCCGAGTCACCATGAAAGAATCTGAAAAAGAGCAGTGTGTCCAGCATTTTCCCCACAGATGACGTTTATGACGTCTGTGTTCATAGCTCAGCGGATGGACAATCAGAGGGCCCACAGGACCCATAAATAGCCTGAAGCTCTCACTTCCCCCAGCTCAGAAAGCATGGTTTAGTGGCCGACCTTGGAACTAGATAGATATTAAAATTCAAAACTGAGCAAAGGCGAATTCAGCGAGGAATTTAAGGCACACGTGTTCCTGGCCCAACTGTGGGGGCCTAGAATAAGCTGCTATTCACCGGGAGAGGGTAAGAAGCCCTGACTTTGGGTTCGTGGGATGTGCCTGCTGGAGTAGCAGGAAGTACCTGTGGTTTGTGTTTGGGGAGGGGGAGGCTTTTCCATTGCTCATTTCATTGTTTGCTCACTTCATTGTCTTATTAGCCCCAGAAGACCGTGGGTGCTGGAGGCAAAGAAGAGCAAGGAGACTCACTTCTGAGTCACCTTTCCAGAACCCAGAAGCAGCTTAGGCCACAGGAAAGAAAAGCTGCTAAATTTTGCAACCATGGCAAAATTTTGCTCCTTACCTCCAGGAACACTCTTGAACTTATTCTCTGTTTCCCATTTAAGAGGGTATACATATAAGCCCAGCCTGGGACAGTATAACCAAAAGTGCCTTGGGCAGAGTCTGGGTATCTGTGCTGGGCTCTTTGCTGTGGCTTTCTTCTCTCCTGGGCAAATGGGTTTATTTTGCTCTGAATCTCAGTTGGCCGAGTTTTCCTCCAAACAGCGGCAGAACCATCTCACTCCACATGAGTGCTGCAGCCTGTGAGCAACAGTGGTCTCCACAGCAAGGAAAACCCCGTCTCTAGATGACCTGTGTCACTTCCCTTGGTGCTTTATAGGTTCCACCAGACACTTACTGTACTTTTCTCCTTGTTAAGAGGGAGCATGTCATTTCCACACTTTTCTCTCTTCCTTCTTCTCTATACCACTTACCCGTCAGCTCTGTGTCAGCATCTCAATTAGGCGCTTACTAACCAGTCCACAAGATGCTTTCAAATGTGAGCTATTTCCTAACTGGTAGCAAAGGTATCTTGGATGTTCTTTGCACCTATCCATTTTGATACCCTTTTGAAAACCTTATGTCTCATTCTGTCTCCACAGTATCCTCTGACATCAAGATAGCCAGCTAAGGTCTAAGTCCAGTCCATGCATGGTCCTTGGTCCATACTTCAGTCTCGGAAAGGCATTGGCCATATTTTTAAAAAATAAGAAGACCGAGGGGGATGTGAATAAGAAAAAGTTAGCATTATAAATTATGGGTGGAGTTCTCATAGAATCTGCTTCTTTGTCCCTGCCACCATGCTACGGTGCTTTAGTCCAGGGCTTTTAAAGCATTTCTACTCCTTTCTTGCCCTCTCCCCATCTTCTGATTTTTATTCAACACTAGACATAATATAGGTATATAAAATAGATATTTATATATATTTATATAAATAGATATTTATATATCGAATATTTGCTGATAATAAATCATAAATTTATTTTAAAACATTTTTGGTATACATAGAGTTCTCACCATTTATTAAAGATGAAAGCTAAATTGCATACTAAAGACATGGATGTGCTTGTTTTATTTATTTATTTATTTTATTATTTTTAAAAATTCACTTTACAGAGGGCCGCGGCGCCGCGGAGTATGCTCTATGGACTGTGCACTGCTATGGATGTCTGAAGGACCTGACCTGCAGCCTGGAAGACTTGGCCATCTCCATGCTGGGCTGGATTAAGTGCCTGATGAGGATGGTGTTTCATCGAGTTGGGGTCAGCATGCAGTCAGTCCTTTGGTCTGGAAAACCATATGGTTCATCTAGAAATATCGTAAGGAAAATTGGTACCAGCTTACCTCTGATTTAGTGTCCAAGAGTTCAGTTTCCACTTACCAGGCATGCAACAGAATGGCATTCCATCTGTCCAGGAGAGGATGTAGTGACATCTTTTGCTGATGTTGCATGGATAGCCACAGAAGAAGGAGAGTGTTCAACAAGACTCAGGGCAGAGATGAGGTCCAAGCCTCCCCTTGAGGATGAACTTCCTTTCCTGGACGAGCCCCCAAGCAGGCACATCTCCTTACTAAACCTGTCTCAAGAGGAGCCTTCTCCAAAGATAACACTGGCCAGTGAGGAGGCCTTGCAGAAGATCTCTGCACTTGAGAATGAGCTTGCTGCCCTCAGAGCTCAGATTGCCAAGATTGTGACCCTGCAGGAGCAACAGAGTCCCAGTACAGGTTGCTTAGATTCTTCCACATCTGTTACTGTAATACCCCTCCCTCCTCCTCCCCCCCTCCTCCTCTTCCCTCTTCCCCTCTGATCCACCAAGGTATGTCAGCTCTTGATCTGATTAAAGAGCAAAGAGAGCAAAGACTCAGTGCTGGAAATGGAAAGACTCTGGCTAAGAGTCACCCAAAGAAGCCTGACATGCCAAATATGCTAGAGATCCTTAAAGACATGAGCAGTGTGAAGCTACGGTCTGTCAAGAGGTCAGAGAAAGATGTAAAGTCTAGGCCAGTGGATAGTACTGACCCTGCTACCATCATAGCAGAGGCTCTGAAAAAGAAGTTTGTTTTTCGGTATGATGAGGTTGAAAGAGGTCCAAAGCCAGAGTCAGAGACCACCGCAGAGCCAGTCCTGTTTGGCCCACATATATTGAAGTCTACAGGGAAAATGAAGGCTTTAATTGAAAACGTTCCAGACTGTTAATGGACAGTGAGTTCAGAGACTCCTGGTTCACCTGTTGTTGGCTGCAGAGCTGAGTTTGGCTAATAGAGTATTTAGTAAATTCCTGGCTGTAGTATTTATTGGCCTCCTTCTTAGGGGAATTAGAG
Source organism: Psammomys obesus (assembly GCF_907164565.1). NCBI lineage: Eukaryota > Metazoa > Chordata > Mammalia > Rodentia > Muridae > Psammomys > Psammomys obesus. Next base: position 38,581,411 of record NW_026585644.1, read on the forward strand.
GAGCGAGAAGTAGTGGCAACACCAGAAGTTGGTTGGCTCTCCAGAACACACATGTATGATGACATGCTTTTACTAGGTAGCCAGGGTTCATCTTCCAGCCTGGAACACAGACAGGCTATTTGGATATTGTTATGCAATTCCAGTTAACACTAATGTCTGTGCAAACATCTTATATATACATATTTGGATATAAAACAGTACGGAAAACTTATAATGAATGGCATCACTAAGGGTTTCCTGGTCAGCGATGGAACACCAGGCATGCCCTGTTAGTGGAGGACAGTATGAGATAGGAATGCCTCCAACAGGACTTCACATATGTTCTCACTTTTTTTTCCCTGTAGCTGAGTTTACATAAGCAACAGAAGACGTTTAATGCTGAATCTCTGTATTCATTTCTCTCAGAGGGAAGTGAGGACCAGTAAGGCTGCTTAAACCTCATTGCCACCCAATACTGGGAAGCAAATGTACTTCTCAAGTAATAACAAATCAAATTGAATTATATCATTTCAGTAAGAGCAGAATTTTTAAGTTTAATGAGTGTCCTCAAAAAGATGATTTTATTGCTAAATCAACAATTTTGCTGGGCGTGGTGGCGCTTGCCTGTAATCCCAGCACTCAGGGAGGCAGAGGCAGGTGGATCGATGGGAGTTTGAGGCCAAGTTGGTCTACAAAGCGAGTCCAGGACAACGAAGGCTACACAAAGAAACCCTGTCTAGAAAAACCAAATACCAAAACCTAAAAACCTGCAACAGTTGTCTTAGTTAAAGTTCCTGTAGCCATGATGAAACACCATGATCAAAAGCAACTTAGGAGGAAAAGGTTTATTTCACTCAAAGTTCCATATCATCATCAAAAGCAGTGAGTGCAGGAACTAAGCAGGGCTGGATCCTGGAGGCAAGAGCTGATGCAGAGGCCATGGAGGGGTGCTGCTTACTGGATTGCACAGCCTGCTTTCTTATAGAATCGAGGACCTCTAGCCCAGGGATGGTACCACCCACAATGGGCTGGGTCCTCCTCATCAACTGCTAATTAAGAAAGTGCCTTACAGCCTGGCTTGTAGCACACGCCTTTAATCCCAGTACTCAGGGTGGGAGAGATAGGTGGATTTCTGAGTTCAAGGCCAGCCTGGTCTATAAAGTGAGTCCAGGTCAGCCAGGGCTATACAGGGAAACCCTGTCTGGAAAAACAAACAACCAAATAATGCCTTACAGCCAGATCTTATGTTTTTTGGTTGTAAGCCTAGCATTTAATGGCTGAGCCATTTCTCCAGCCTGAAAGCCAGTTCTTAGGAAGGCACTTTCTCGATTGAAGTTCACTTCCTTTCAGATAACTCTTCGCTTGTGTCAAGCTGAAGTGCAACTAGCCAGCACAATACTTCTGGCAATGTCAGCATAATTGAATCTATAATTTTAAAACATTGGTCAAACTATCTTTCTTAATGAAACATTACTGTATAGGTGAAAAAAAAATCTCTTTTAAGCTATTTATCATTGCTCAGCCAATGAATTCCATTACGAAGATAAACCTTAGGTGTTACTGAAAGTAGAAAACTGCCTTTATTTCCTGGGTTTTGGAAGGACTTGTTATAATTTAAAGTACTTAGTAAGTTTTCATGATTGTTGTGTTTCTGGTAGACTAAACTATTTTAATGTCAGAATCTCTTACCATGAGTAAATATCTCTATTATTTAAATCTAGAGATGAGTGGTTCTTCCCAGGAAAATTTAAGCGATGGGAAGTGTAGATAGATATTTTTTAAGTTATTGAAAATATGTATTCTAAATCTTAACAAAGATTGAGCTATTTTTCATAGCTTATTTAGTTTAAATCGTGGTGTGTTGTTGATGTATATTGTTTCCAAACATTTTATATGGTTTGAAAACTTTTTTAAGAGATTCAAAAAAGGCATCTGACCACATATTTTGACCTAAGAAATTTATCAGTATTGAATTTGGTTAGTATTCCAATATATGAAAGTTTCTGTTTTAAAATAAAGCAAGCTGTTGAAATTTCAAAAAAAAATTACTTTACATCCTTGTTGTAGCCCCATCCCCTCCTCTCTTCCCAGCCCAACTTCTTCCCTCTTTCCTCCCCCTCCCCTTTTCTATTCACCCCAGACATGAGTGCTGCAGCCTGTGAGCAACAGTGGTCTCCACAGCAAGGAAAAACCTCATCTCTAGATGACCTGTGTCACTTCCCTGGTGCTTTATGAGTTACTGCTCTTGTACTTTCCACCCCAGCTCATCAAATCCCATCAGGACCGAGCCTTTCCTCTTCCCCGCAATAGCCTTCCCTGGCAATAGCCTTTCCTCTTCCTCTTTCCTCTGCCTGGAAAGGCAGTCCCTCCAGGAGAAAGTGATCAAAAAAAAAAAAAAAAAAAACTGGCAAGTGAGTCCATTTCTGATCTAGTTCCCACTTCCCTATCTAGAGAACCCACATGAAATTTAAGCTATGCATCTGCTACATCTTTGTAGGGTGCTGAGGTCCATGCATGGTCCTTGGTTGATGCTTTAGTCTCAGCAAGCCCCTCTGGGTTCTGGTTAGTTGGCTCTGTTGGTCTTCTTGGAACGCTCCTGTCACCTCCAGGTCCTTTTCTCTTTCCTCCCACTTTTCTACAAGATGCCCTACCTGCCACCCAATGTTTGGCTGTGAGTCTAGGCATCTGTTTTAAGGCACTGCTGGGTAGAGCCTCTCAGAAGACATCTCTGTCAGGTCCTGTCTGCAAGTTCAGCAGAGTATCCTTCATAGTATCAGGGGTTGGCACTCTCTGATAGGGTGGGTTTTTTGTTGGGCCAGGCATTGTTGGGCATTCCCTGAATCTCTGCTTTATCTGTTCTATCTATTTTTGGTATACATAGAATCTCACAGCTTAAAGATGTCTCACAGTTAAAGTTTTAAGATCTCATAGTTTAAAGATGAAAACTAATTTGCATACTAATGAAATGGATGTGCTTGACTTGTTGTTGTTGTTTTTACAAAAAGAATTATTAAGTCCTGGCTAAATAGTTGATAATGCAGGTCATAGGATATCTTCAAAAGTTTTCAGAGTTGACACATATTTTGGTTTGTAGGAGTCATTGTTGACCATAATTGCCACATCACAAAATTACACAATATGAGATAGCAGAGGCATTTTGGGGGCCATTTCAGAAATTGTTGCAAATTCCATCCTAACCTCAAGGCAGAAACCCATCTAACATTAAAAAAAAAAAGAAAGAAAGAAAACCAAGCCAGCAATCAAACCAAGTTTTTTATGTTGCTACAAATTTAATTTTTGGTTTGTTTGTATGGATGTTTGCCTGTGTGTATGTGTGCACACAATGGACATGCCTGTTGCCCACAGAAGTCAGAAGAGGACACCAAATTCCCTGGAACTGGAGTTCATATTGTTGTGAGTCACCATGTGGGTGAAACATGGGACCTCTGTGAGAACAGCGAATGCTCTTAACCATGGAGCCATCTCTTCAGTGCCAAACAGCAGGTTTTAAAACCAAGTATTTTAACACAACACAATCCGAACTAATATGATCCTTACATGATGAAGAATGACATTGGGAAATCATTAAGTTTTTGTTTTACATAATTAAATTCCCCAGCATGCAATGTTCTTTAGTCTGCATTGGAGTGTTTCAGGCAGTGTTTGTTGGCGTGGTGGCACGTTATGTCCCTCATCTTCTCTCTCTTTTTTTCAACAAATGAGAAGATTGTGGCTCCAAAGGTTAAGCAATAGGACTCTCCAATTTCAGACTGTGCACCTATCATGGAATAAAGCTCGAGTTTGATAGTTTGACTTCAGAGGCCTGGATCTCAGCTGTTATCTGAACTGAGATAGAAGAAGCCTTCACAGTGGAGCAAACTCAGGTACAAAGTATGAATTTAGAGAAAATAAGGTAACTCTCATAAGGAATCAATAAGTAGCACCTGGCTGCTGAACATTGCCCTAGGGCAATGGTAAGGGACATGCTCAGGAGGAGCTGTAGCATGCTCCTCGAGTCACTGCTTGTCGTGACTAACACTGATTGTCAAGTATGCAGGGTTTGGAATCACAGTAGAGACGAGACTCATGGAGTATCTTTCTATGAATGGTTACCTAGATAGGTTAGCTGAAGGGGGAGGAGCCACAACCCATGAGGCAGCACCATTTAGTGTCTGAGGTCCCAGACTGGACATAAAAGACAATGCTGGTGAGCACCATCATTCATCCTCCTTGCCTTCTGACTGTAGTGTGTCCAGCTGCTTCACACTACTGTCACCCTGCTTCTCTGCTGTGATGGTTCCTACTCTCAACTGAGAGCCAGAATAAACCCTTGCTTCCGGAAGTTTGTCGTGTGTTTTGTTGCAGCAATGAATGCACCGGCATACCTTGGGTATAGAGGAAATTTAATTTAGAACATGGCTGCTCTGTCAAGAGATCAGATCCAAAACCTCCTAGGTCTGATGATCTGGCTGGCATACAGAAACATCCCTAAACCCAGGAGATAGAGGCAAGCAGATCTCTGAGTTCAAGGCCAGCCTGCTATAGAGCAAGTTTCAGGTAAAGAAAAGCTTAGGTCCAGGCATGGTGATACACATCTTTAATCCCAAACAATGAAGGTAAAGTTAGTTTGTAGAAGGAAGCACTTATGTTTGAAAGTGATGTCTAATTAAGTGGCATACAAAGTGACAAATCAGAGAAAGATTTGACAGAATAGGATATGCCCAACTCATGAGAAGAAAGGGAAGCTACTTAAGGGAGCAGCACAGAGAATGAGGAGAGAAAGGCAGTTTTTACCGGGAGAGTTTTATAGAGCCAGGTTGAAGAGAAAACGATGGACACAGGTGAAGGCAGAATGAACCAGAGAATGAGAAGGAGCCAGAAGATTAGAATATATTACCAAAGTTAGTATGAGGCCAAGGTGAGTAATTCAGTCAGAAGCCGAGAGAAGCCAGTTTGAATCAATCAGCTTGGAGTGGAGTTTGATCCAGAACAGCTCAGTTGAACCAGCCAGCCAGAGTTCAGAAAGAACCAGAAAGGATGAGCTTATTCAGTAGTAAGTCTCAGAGGCTGAAAACATTCTAGGCCTAGGTTAGATTGTACAGAGGGTAGAAGCTTCCAGGACTAGGACTAGATTAGCAGACATAGGCTAAGTCTCCAAGATGACAATTATATCAGGGGAATAAAAGTTACTTTCACACTCAGGATCATGTGCCATTTTCAATATGAAGAAATCTTTGGAAGTCAGAATATAAGAGGGTGCAGCCTGGAGTCATAGGTGTGAGCATAACTGGAAGCAGAATTCACCTAAATGTTCACTTAGAGAACACAATTTGTCTTACTGCTTAGGCACCTTAAACCAATCTAGACTGGATTGCAAACCCCCCCTTCCCAATACTGGGACATAACTGGAGTGCAATCAAAAAGGACAAATTTGGTGGCTCTAAGGAGAGGAACATGTTATTCCATTGTTCAGAGAGGAACATGTGTGCAGCTTGGTGCAAGTGAGGGTTCTTAGGCTGCTAGGTGCGTTGTTCAGAGAGGGTGTGTGTGCATAGTACATGCAGGAAAAGGTACCGTGCTGCCAAGTGTATTATTAGAAGTGAGATGTGTGCACATAGCCCAAGCCATCCTGCCCAAGTGCTGGGGGTACAGAGGGGTTTCCATGCTACAAAAGTCACTCCTACTTGTATGTAGGTGCTAGGGATCCGAACTTAGGTCCTCTTGCTTACTCAACAGGGACGTTACTAACTGAGCCATCCCCCAGCTCCACTCCAAGTACTTACTTCTTAGCTTACGAATGTATTCTTAGGGGAAGGGGCCAGGTAACAATGTGAGAATGTCTTCATTTTAACCTTTATCACCTCACAATTCAAACTTAAGCTTTAAACATTTTACCTCTTCAGTTATTTGAGAGAAATTAATCTTCTCAATAAGAACCAAAGAAATAATGAAAATTACTTGGCTCCAACCTTTCTTCCTATGCTTGATTCTAAAGTTCTGCTGTCCCTTTGGTTAAGGATCTTCAATTATTCTGATGACCAGATCCATACAAATGATCATATAAGATACATATAGGATATAAAATATTCTAATAGCTATATTAAGATAATAAAAAATTTAAACAATACCTTGTGCTTCTCACTGCTGTAATAAAATACAGAACAAAGACAAGTTTAGGGGGAAAGAGTTATTTTGGCTTACAGTCTTGTTACAGTCTTTCATGGTAGGGAAGCCAAGAGAGCAGGAACTTGAAGCAGCTGGTCACACGGTCACAGCCACAGTCAGGACGAGGGGCATGACAATTGCTGATGCTCTGCTCACTGCCTCTTTTATCCAGGCTGCATCCTAGCCTCAATAGTACCACCGTGATAGCTGGGTGTTCCCACCCCACTGTAGTCAAGAGAATCCTCCATATGTATCCCTGGCGGCTAACTTAACCCAGGTAATCCCTGAGGGGTCTTCCTCAAGGCTTGTCCCTTAGCTGAACACAGAGGCTGTCAAGTTGGCAGGACTATTACAACTAATACATTTTGTTTATTACAGTATATTCAAGATACTGTCTCACCAAGTGGTCAACACTTTTTAAATTACTAGTGAATTCTGGAAATAATATATGTGCCTACATGTGTACCAAAACATTAAAATTAACTTAAAATCAAGTGGAGTATTGATTGATCAGTAAAGCTGTGGCTAAAATTAAAACAACGAACAGTGTTTCTATTTTAAAATTTTATTTAAATGAATTGATGTTAAGTAAAATTTGAGAACCAGTTCCTTGGTTAATGCTGGTTACATTTAAGTAGCTAGTGACAAGTATTGGACAGAATAACTATGAACCTTCTGTGTCTATTAACCTTAAAATCATTATGTTTTAATGAAACTATCTAAACATATAACATTGAACTTTCTGCTTGTGTTATCCTTAATACCATTGTGTTTTAATGGAACTGTATCTAAGTATACAGCCTCTATTACCAGGTACCAATAGTTGGGAGGATGGTTCTAGAACCTTCTCTGGGTAATAGAATAAATCTTTGGTTCACATTTAACTTAAAACTTAACTGTGGACTCCGTCTATCTTGGGCTGATGGTCCCCTGTGGAGATGAAGAATGACCAGCTATTTAGGGCCCTGAAGTGATTGACATCCACAGTTGAAGGTCATTCCCAAGCAGGTGCTGTGTTAAGGGAGTCATGCTCTCTTGACCTTTTCTCTAGAAGTGTGATTTTATTCAACAGAGTAAAGAAAAATGAACTCCCATGGAAAAATTTCATGGGTGAGGCTGAGGCCAGAGCTGAGGAGAGAAGAAAAGCAAGGATGGAAGAGTTACTTTCTTTAAGAGACAGTCACCCCACATTGCCAGGAGGCCCTGTGTGATTATCAAAGCTGGGAGGGAAAAATGGAAACCTTAAAAAAGTCCAAGCAGAAAAATTTAGACACAAAGATGCAAGCCTGTGGAATTCTACAGCTACTGTGAAATACTACATGGTCGATACCTCTGCTGACCTCTCTCGGCTCGTCCAGAATATTCTAATAACGAGACACACCCACAGCGCGTTTAGTATCACATCTGTTCTTCCTCTTGGCCAGCTTTTTTGACATCATCTGATCCCAGTGTTTGCCATATTACTGGATATCTTCTGAAAGACAATCTAAAAATATGCCTCCCCCCCCCTTTCTAAATCAGTTCTAACTTTACAGCTGGGCTTGCAACCATAACCTTGTTGCATATTTTCTTTCACTTTTGGGGAGTCCATAATCGTATTAAATTTCCCATCTCATGTTAGTCTCTGCTTGAACTTGGCTTGGCATTTGAGGAATATATTTATAAATTGAACTATGCTCATTCTTATCCCATACAAAGACGTTCTGGGTTTTATGCTGTTCTCTTATCTCTTAATGCTTTCTGTCTTTACACACACCCAGTTTCCCCTGAAATGAAGCGCCTCATCAGGGTTATTTTCAACTTAGAATTTCTGGAGAATGGTTTGTAACAGAGAGCAAAAGGACAGAGGCTCTGTGGCTGCCTAAAATTGGGGCCTCTTGGAGCACAGACTGTCCCATCCTGGCTTCTTCCTGTACTAGAGCAAGCCCTGCAGAGCAGGAGGCAGGAGGCAGGAGGCAGGAGGCAGGAGGCAGGAGGCAGG
>NW_026585644.1:38589545-38677390 GCF_907164565.1 Psammomys obesus
GCAGGAGGCAGGAGGCAGGAGGCAGGAGGCAGGAGGCAGGAGGCAGGGCAATGGGCAGCTTTACTGGGCTTTTTCTTTGTCTCTGTGCAGCTGCTGGCATGAGGACTTTAGGAAGCATCTAAGAAAGCCAAGCAAACCAGAAGAGGCTCTTGTTGTCCAGTTCATGTCCTAAACTGTCTCCTTCCCTTCCCGTGTCATCTCCAGGCCCCCATAGACAGCTGTTAAACTTGGGACTTTCAGAGATGCCTAGGGCTTCTTCCTGTGCCTCTGTGGTCCCAGGTTGTTCATGCTGCTTTTTTCCAGGTCGGTGACAGTCTTGAAAATCCTTGTTCTATTTAGTTTAGTGAAACAGAGGTATTGGAAGTAAACAGAATGGGCCTGAAATATTGATTCCGGGATCAATTTACAGAGAGAAAGGTGCATTTCTATTTGTCAGGGTCTGCAAAGGATATCAATAAAAGGCCTATGTTTGTATGAGGTTGCCTTTAGAGATGTGCTGCAGATGGTTTATTTCAGCTTGATTTTTAAAACCTTTTTTTTTTTTTTTTAAAGAAACAGCCAATTTATTTTCCAAATGCAAGTCCATCTCTGACTCTTCTCTTCACCTGGTATGTTGTTTGCCCTTTATATCAACCCTGTGGTTTTCATCAGCTACTGGTTTTCATTCTCTGGAAAGAGTTAAACTTCTCACAACCATTAATCCCAAATGGAAATAATTGGCCAAAGGCCCAAACTTGTTCTTTATGAGGAATACAAGACTCTGAGGGATTCCAGCCTGTTACAAGCCATTTCAGGACTGGCTCAGGAAGCAGAGAGATGGCAGAAAAGGGAACTGAGGTGCCATTTAGCCTATTTTGTATGGACACAGAGTCTGGGTTTTACAAATAGAGAAATAATGCAAATCCATGGATAGTAAAGAGGAGGGAAGATGAACGAATTTAAGAGCAGAATACCCAATATAGACTTGGAAATGGATGGCGAGGCTGGAGACCAGAAGGAGCCACAAAGCTGCTCATGTTGGAACATTACGGTTCAGGCACAAGCTTGGTATACAGACTAAAGGACTGGAGTTAAGACGTCTGAATTAAACCTGTACATCTATGGGAGCGTGCTCCCAGATTTTCAGAAAGTAACTTTTGAAAAGAAATGGTGCTGGTGAATATGCAGGTCTCCATGCGGACAGTGGGATCTGAAGCCCCGCTTCATACCATATAAAAAGCTAAGACAGACCAAAGGCCCAAATGTAAAGGTTGGCAACCTAACCTCTTAGAAGCAACAATCGAGATTAGTCTTTGGGACTTTGGATTTGGCTTCTCAGATACGATGCCAAAAGCAAAAACCACAGAGAAAGGTCAATTGGATTTAATACAAGTTGAAAATGTTTGTGTGCCAAAAAATATTATATAGGAAATTTTTTTGTCGTTGTTAGAGAATGTAGGGAAGATATTTGCAAATTCTACAGTTGCTAATGGTCTATTATCTGAAATATACAAAAGATGTTTGCAATTCAATTATGGAGAGACAACATAATTTAAGTATAGCCAGAGCTGTGGATGCTCCATTATCCAATATTCAAATGGCCAATATTTGAAAAGATGTTTCAGATTACAAGCCACCAAGGAAATGCAAATCAACGTCTCATCAACTATCTCTTCATGCACACCAAGATGCTGCAGAGAATTTTTATTGACTTAGAAAACTTTTATTGACTTGGAAAATGGAGTCAGACTTAGAAAACTTTTGATGATAAAGTTTCATACATGTCAATAAAGGGGTTATTATTAATTTTTTGAATTTTGTGTTTGTGGGGGGCTCACATGTTATGGCACATGTATGGAGGTCAGAGGTCAGAGGACAACTTTGTGAGAAAGCACATGGATGAGTACATGTACATACACACACACACACACACACACACACACACACACACACACACACACACGGGGTCCAGGAGTGGGCAGGCAGGCACACACATGCTGAGGATACCAAGGAGAATTTGTAGAGCTCAGAGCACGCCTTTCTCTTTCCATTGTGGGTTTCAGGGAGCAAATTCAGGTTGTCAAGCTTGATAGCAATCACCCTTACCTGATGAGGGATCTGGCTGTCCATACAATAAAGTCAAATGTGTTGGCGTGGATGTAGAAAACTGAACCCTCATACCTGGCTGAGGGTTGAATATAGTGAAAAGATATGTTCCATCTGTAATGTCACAAAATCAAAATAAAACAATGTGGATGGATGACAATTTCTCAGAAAGTTAAAGTTAGGATGTTACCCACAATTCCCTTCCTAGGTATATTCTCAAGAGCATTGAAGATGTTTGTTTGTGGAAAACCTTGTACTTGAGTGGTCACGCAGTGCCATTACTAATAGTCTCCTGGTAGGCAAAAAAGCATCTAAATATCTTTGAAGAGATGGATAAACACACTGGTATATTGGCAGCAAACAGACAAAAGCGAGACTCAGACCTTAGCAGCTATTCTTCACTCTCCGGCTGCACGGGCTCTGGACACCACTCGTTTGCTTTTGATCTGTATGAATCTGCCTATTCTAGACATTCAGTTAAATACAGATTTATATAATGTGTTGCATCCTGTGTCTGGCTTTGTGTGAGAGTGTCTGGTTTCTTTCATTTAGCATACTGTTTCAGAGTTCATTCGGACTGTGCCATACGCAAGTATTTTACTTTTTATTGTTGAAGAATATTACATTGTATGGATATATCATATACTATTTATGAACAGTTGCTTATGAACATTCCACAGTTTGGGATTTTATTAAAAATGCTCGGCGTTCGTGCATGTATGCGTTTTGTGTCGTTGTATGCTTTTATTTTTGTAATGTTTTTGCATGTGCTTTAAAGGTTAGAGAAAATTTCCTGATTAAGAAAGAGTAACTCATGGGGATGCTGGGATGGTTCAGTGGGTAAGGTGGCTTGCTACGCAGCCTGATGACCCGAGAACACCCAGAAAGATGGAAAGGGAGAACTCCACACACATGCTCTCGTGTGTGTGTGTGCTACCCTTCACAAGAGGGTAGCAAACCCACTGCATGAAGTTTTCTCATCCAAAGGCTGACATATGACCCTGCCTTTTAATCATGACATCACAATCTTAGAGCGTTTGGCTCTTGAAGGAACCGGAGGTGTCTGTGGGGGTGAGACCTTGAATCTGCTGATAGAAGGGGCAGTTATACCAAGCCAGCCAGTGACAGAAGATGTGGTCACACCGGCTCAGCCAGTGAGTGGGCAGGACAGGCACAGAGCAGTGTTCTGTCATGCCTGCATTCCGTGTACATGTGGATCATGTGTGGTTAGCCCCATGAGTCTGGCTTTCTTCAGGTTCAGAGAGGCCCTGCTAGAGGAAAGTTGCCCAGTCTTGCTGTCGGGCAAGACTCTCAAAATGAGCACCAGCACCTCACAGTGGCATGAGCTGGAGGTAGAGAATCAGGATGCTCTTTGAGCATCACAAGAGGGAGCTACCCAGCACCCCTTTAACCCAGAGGAAACTTTGAGGAGGTAATGGCTTATGTCCCGTGTAGGTACCAAAATCCATCCTAACTTGACTCTCGAATACGGCAGATAAGGACCACAAAGTCCCGGAAACTCAGGGTCCATTTCTAAAGCAATAGAATATTTTATAATCCAAAGGATTGGTCGCCTCTTAGTATGTGCTCATGAGACAGGCCTTTCTCAGGAAGCCTCCATCTCTGCTCTGAGAGTTCTGGATGAATTGCACAACCCACTGGGGCCTCAGAGTGCCGGTCGTTGGTGCAGCTAGGAGCTTTGCCATGAGCATGTGAATGCACAGATGACAAGAACAGATGTTAGAGCCCCCGGAAGATCAAAGCACTGGCTCTGCCTTGGAAAATCTGCCCATACCACATAGCTCTCTAAATCTGCATGAAGCCTGTGCTAAATACCCGATCCATACTTGCTTCTCGGACTGAGCTCTAACGCAAGCATGTACCTTACTCCTCCTCTGGGAGCCTGAAGCTGGTGTCCTGATGGTCATGGCTGAACACAGAATCCTTCTTGGGATGCAATTGTCCTCTCTAGCTCTTGGTATCTTAATTAATTTGCCACAAAGGAAAACTTTCCCTCTTTTGTGTTAGAATTCCCCTAAGGTTTTATTTACAGCTATTTTCTTATAGACCCCACTAGGAATAGTGTTTCTAATGATTCCAGAGAAGGGAAAATCAGGAGAGTTTCATGACTCAGGAAAACAGAGCTCCCGAGGGGCCCAGACTGATTTCTTTAAGCCCCCCTCCCAAACCTCACCTTGTCCATAACTACTGATCATATTTTTGCCTGGACTTCTTTTCTTCCACATTGATTCAGAAGCTTATAACGCACAGTAGATAAAAATGAGCTGAGTGCCGGTAGTGGAGTTTGGAGTATGAGAAATTCCCGAATGCCTGCTTCCGCCTGAGCAGAATGGATCTTGTGGGCTCACGTAACTGACATCGCTGGCGATGTTTTGCTCCACGGGTGAATTCCATCAGTCTTTAAAGTGTGTCCTTTTCTGAAACAATGGTTCACCAGCACAGCTGGCCAGAGCAAGCTGTTGAATGGAAACAAAATCAAAAGTAGATCTTTTTAAAGTTCTATTCCAACATCATCAAGGCTATTACTGCCAAAATCTGCATCTGGTAGTAAAGTCTTTCTTTTTCAAACATTGTTTTCTCCAAAGAACCATCCAGAAGTTGCTACTGTGTGAGAGTTCCACAGCACTTTCTAGTTTGTGGTTTTTAACTAGTGTGTCTTCAAGGCTGACTTTGCCTGGGAGAGGGTGTCACCAGTGGGTACAGGGTTCTGACAGGCTCATGACACTTGCCCCATGAAATACCTGTGGTCAAGGTTTCTAACTGATAAGACAATTTCTGTGTTACCACACAACATGTGCTGTTTCTGTCTCCCAAATATGCACTTCTTATGGTGTGATGAATCTTTTGTGGGACAACACATGAGACAGGCCAGACAGCTAGGCAAAACAGCCCATCAGAAAGCCCCTGAATAAAGAAATATGCTAAATCACACCTGCTGGCCTGTGTCCCTGATTGTGTCTTCATTCCTTTTTTTTTTCTTGCCCTTAAATAAAATTAAATGAAAATGAATTTAATGTTGAAGAAAGGACCCAGGGTGAGTTCTCACATAAGATTAATTCAATCATTGGTGTTTTGCATGGCCAACTATAGAGAGCTTGAGGGTATAGCTGAGGTTGAGCTGCTTTTGACTTGGAGTTGAAACCCTCACGAGGGAGACAATGGCTGATAACACAATTTACTCTGAATCTGTAGTTTGGGTCTGTGATCTTTATTTCAAGTGTGTGTGTGTGTGTGTGTGTGTGTGTGTGTGTGTGTCTGTGTGTGTGTGTCTGTCTGTGTGTCTGTGTGTGTCCATGTCTGTAGGTGTGGAGGCCATAGGAGGACCTGGGATACCCTCCCCTGTATCTTTTCATCTTTTCCATGGAGACAGGATGCTTCACTGGAACCTGCAGCTCGTTTCTGTTTTTGCTAGCTTGGTGGCTGGCAAGCCTCAGCCGTCGTCCTGTCTCTGCTCAGCTGCTCAATACTGGGGACACAGGGTGTGGGGCTGGGCCCAGAGTTTTATTTGTGTGCTGAAGATCTGAACTCCAGTCCTCACGTTTGCACAGCAAACACTTTTACCCACTAAGCCATCTCTCAGCTTTAAGGGTCTGGTGAGCCTAAGGTCTATGTATTTCATCAAAGATTCCTGCCACAGTCAAATTCTCATGTACCCTACTGTTAGTGTGTGACATTCATCGTGTTCAAAAGCAGGAATTTCTTTTTTCACGGTAGGAGATTATTGGGAAAGGAAGAGACTCAGTTATGGAATTCATTGAGACATGGAAAGGTCCGAGGGTTATTAAACTTCTAGACCTTGCCTTAAGCGTCTATGCCCATGTAAGGCAGAGTTTCTCCTGAGGGCGTGGGAGACAATGCTTGCAGGCTCCTTACAGTGGCGACATAGTGTTTCCCGATTCCTAGCTTTTTCCCATGATTTATCATATAATTTCTCATTTTCGAGCCCTTTCCCACCAAATATTTCATTCTGATTCCTTTCACTCCTGGAAACAAAGCAAACAAAGGTCTCAGGACCTTTGTGCCTGCTGTTTGTTATGTCTCAAAGTGAATACATAGGTCTTCCCTTGTCTCAGTCCAACTGTCACCCCACAGAGACATTTCCCTTCACCTCCTTTAGAACAGAAATGCCCTGTTACTTTTTCTCCCCTGTTCTTTCATTTCTGCCACTTGTGACTATGCTACCTGTCACTTGTTTATTGTGTGTCTCCCTCAGAGGACTGTAAACAATGTGAACACGGCAGCATATTTACCGTGCCTCCTTAGCACTTAGCATTGTAGCACATGGAAGTTGCTCTATAAATGCTTGCTGAATGGATGGATGATCAGAAAGTCCTTTTGGATATTAACGCGAAGGCTGCCTGTTTAAACTGTTACTCCCCTTGGATGACCTTCCAGCTCTCCCATCACAGCTATCACTCTGTTGCAAGACTCTAGCTTGACCACCACATTCATTTTTAAAGAAAAATCACAACTGGGTGATGGTGGAGCACATCACCTTTAATCCTAGCATTTGGGAGGCAGAGGCAGGTGGATCTCTGTGAGTTCAAGGCCATCCTGGTCTACAAAGGGAGTTCCAGGACATCCAGGGTTACATAAAGAAACACTGTTTTGAAAAACAAAAAACAAAAACAAACACAAAAAAACTCAAGAAGAAGAAGAAGAAGAAGAAGAAGAAGAAGAAGAAGAAGAAGAAGAGGAAGAAGAAGAAAAAGAAAAAGAAAATTCACATGTTCTGACAGCCAAGACCCAAGACACCTTCAAGAACTGTACCCCACTCCCATCCCAACACATTTCAAAGCAGAACACATTTCAAAGTTCCCCTTTCCTTTCCCATTCTCAACAAATTTTCCAATGTTTTTGCTGGCTCTGCAATGACATTTGCAAATTCCTTCACTCTTCTGGGCTGTTATTTGTCCACACCTGGAGGTTTGAAGTCATTGATTGATTATGCCAAGAGTTTTCCTTGTTCTCTAGCTTCCTGTGTCTTCCATTTTCCTTCACTTTTTCCTTCCTTCCTTCCTTCCTTCCTTCCTTCCTTCCTTCCTTCCTTCCTTCCTTCCTTCCTTCCTTCCTTCCTCCTTCCTTCCTCCCTCCCCTCCTTCTCTCTTTTTAAAGATAGTGTCTCAGCCCAGACTATCCTCAAACTTATGAATCACCTGCACCAGCTTCCCCAGTGGTCAGATAACAGGCTTGAGCCATCATGCCTGGCTCTGGATTTCTTTTTTTCTTTCCTCCCTTGCTGCATGTTCAGAGTTGAGAAACTATTGACCCTTTTCCATAAGATAGGATTTGAGTGTTTTGTAGCTGGTGGTAGTAGCGCTCCATTTTCTCAACACTGATCCGTCCTTTTCATCTCCCTCTTGTCCTATTATCTACCTCTTTTCCTTTTTTTGGTGTTTTTTGTCTTTCCTTCTCCCTGCCCCCTGCCCCCTTCTCTCACTTCATTCTGTCTCTATGAGTTGAGCCTACCATGGAGAACCTTGTTAATCTTTATTATCTTTGCCCTTCATTCTTTATTATCAACTCTTAGATAAATAACCTTTGTTATTGCTTGTGAAGATGTCCTTTTAAAAAAAGATGAGTTCGTGAGAAGTTGGCTCGGTTTATAGTTTACTTGTCCTTCCATTTTCATTGGGACCTGCTTTTTATTACCTTGCTGTGAAATTACATGATGCTCCTTTTCCTTGCTATGGACTTCCAAATATACAGGCACACACTCCTAAGGTCCCCATAACCTATGGATCAAAGTCTGTTCTTTTTCTTTGGTTAAAATTATATCCAGAATATTACTTTCTCCTTTTACTTGAGAGCTGACATCTCCCGCTCAGGATGTTAGAACATTTTATAAGCCTCTTGGGCTTTTTAGAAGAGTTTTTTTTTTAATTACCTGTGAGTGTACACACACATGCAAATATGTACGTGTATGAGTGCAGGAGCCTGAGGGAGCCAGAAGAGGGCATTGGATTCCTTCTGGAGCTGAGAATTGATGGATCTTGAGTCCTCTGCAATGGCAGTGCATGCACTTAACTGCTGAACCATATCTCTAATCCAAGCTGCTTACTTGGTTTTCACAGAATATAATCTCCAACACAAGACATAAAGAGGGTTTCAGTCCCTGTCTGTGCTGCTGCTTGCTTATACAAAGAAAGACTAAAGAACGGAGGAAGATGATAAGGAAGAGGATAAGAATGTTATGGCTGCAGGAAAATGGTGTATATTATCAGGTGAAAAAAATCTATACTACCAAAACCAAAGTAGCTATATGGTCTATTTCCAGCATCCTCATCCATTCATGGTACCCAAGGAAACCCCTTACTCAGTGTCTTAGTTAGGATTTCCATTGTTGTGATGGAACACCATAAGCAAAAGCAGTGTGGGGAGAAAAGAGTTTATTTGGCTTACATGTCCTGTGCCACAGTCCACTGAGGGAAGCCAAGGCAAGAAGCTCGAGGTGGGAGCTGGTGCAGGAGCCATGGGAAGAGTGCTGCTTAACGGCTTGCTCCTCATGACTTAGCTTGCTTTCTTATAGAACCCAAGACCACTATCCCAGAGGTGGCACTACACATAAGGGTCTAGGCCCTCCCACGTCCATCACTAATTAATGAAATGTCCTATAGGCCCACCTGCAGCCTAGTCTTATGGAGGCATTTTCTCAATTGAGTTTTTTTTTTTTTCTTCTTCTTAGATGACTCTAGCTTGTGTCAAGTTGACAGAAAGT
This sequence comes from Psammomys obesus, assembly GCF_907164565.1. NCBI lineage: Eukaryota > Metazoa > Chordata > Mammalia > Rodentia > Muridae > Psammomys > Psammomys obesus. The sequence continues at coordinate 38,598,370 of NW_026585644.1, forward strand.
TAACGTGTTCCATTTGCAATCCTAGACACTCTCGCTAAGTGACTCTCCATGCAGGAGCATGCTGCCTTTAGTACTCCCCCGTGTAGAGTGTGCATTGTGTGATTGTGTGTTCACCAGTGTACATGTACGAGTATGTGCACACACGCGCAAGTGCGCACACGTGTGTGCGTGTGGAGACAAGAGAGCATCCTCAGGTATTATCCTGAGGGACAGGAACCACATCCTTTGAGGCAGGGCCTCTTGTTGGCCTGGAGCTCACCACGTAGGCCAGACTGACCGGCCAGCCATCTCCGGCTCAGGAGTACAAGTGGGCATCACCAAGCCCACACCCTCGGCCTTTTACCAACCTAGTATTCCTCAGCCGAAAGGCAGCCTCTGTTCTTCACGAAGCTACTTCCTGTTCCTTTCAGTTTTCAGGAGTTCTGTCTCACCTATGTAAGAATGTCATATTTCTTATGTTGAAACTCGGCCTTCTTTTCTTACACTGTTTTCTTTGGATCAGCATCAGAGATATCTTAGTGCATAGGGGGATTTCCTGATGGGTTTCAATTTCAGCTAAGAATAACACATGAGGTACAGCCAGCAGTAGGCCAGCAGCTTCCCCACATACTTCCGTCTTCTCGTATTTGACTCTGATTTTTCCTCTGACTTCTTAGTGTTGGGTCCTTTCTGTAGTCTCATTTACTTGGCTAATAACCGACTATATAGAAAGTCCTTTACCTGCTCATCTTCTTCCTGTCTTCCTTCAAGGATTGTGTTCCATTTGACCACGTCGTATTTCCTCGTTTCTCATTCCATCTGCCTTGGAGGACTCCCCTAAGACCCGAGGGAACCAGGGTGCTTCATCTCCAGTTTGCCTAGGCTTGTGACCCTCAAAGCCACCCTTCTTAACCATACTGCTTTGCTCCCCCAAGAATCATCTCTGGCACCCCCCTTTGTCCCAGGTTGCCATATACCTGAGACCTGACACCTTCAGGTGGCATTTCACAAGCCACACAGGTTTAGCAGAATGTAACCTCTGACCAGCAGCTCCATTCCTCTTGCTGTTTGCTTCCAACGTGTGGCAGGTGCTTCTTGGTGCTCACCGGAAGGCTCACGTGCAGATAGTTTCGGGGAAGCAATCAGAATTAGAAGAGGGCCAGACTGAGTTCTAGTCCAAAATTTGCCACTTTCCATTCAACCATTTGGTCTTTCTGAGTCTTGGGATTCCTAAATGTAAATTATGGACAATAATCTCAAATGTGTACACAGTAACATGTATTTCCTAGTATATAATGCATACTCCTTTGAAGTGTTGCCACTCCCCCATTTGTAAAAGGGGGATAAATTGACATCTACCTCTTGCATTTATTTGGACAGGTAATAAGCAGGATAAACAAGTGCAGTCTATTGCATTCATGATTAACAGCTTCAGTGATGCAAGGTGGGGGTGGCTTACCTGTTAGGATTATGAACTTGAAGTTAAATTAAGTTGAGCACTGTCCTTGCCACTAATGAGCTATGTGATTCTGGACAAGATCTTTGAGTTTCTAAGCCTTATCCCTGCCAGCTGTACAATAGGACCAATTACAGAAGCCACCTATGGCACTGTCACAATTGGGCAATATAATCTGTGCAGTGTCTAGTCTTGACTCCTGTGTTTAGCAGGGACTTCAGACTTGTTGGTAATTTTGTGTTAATTGTGTTGGCCATTTCATTCTCTCTGCTGTCCCCCTGGCTCTAAACCAGGAGAGAACATTGCATGTCTGTTGGGACAGGGAACACAGTGAGCAGAGGAAACAGAAGGCTTGAGAGGGAAGAAAAGATGGGAAGAGCAGCTGGGAAATCCTGATGGGAGAGGCCATGGCTTTCTGAGGATGAGCACTGTCTTGTTTTATTCTTGTTCTATGCCTGTCCCATCACTTGTGGAGCTAGTCTGTAGACATTTGCTGAAGAACTGTCCCACCTGCATCTCACTGAACCTATGTAGCCTTTGCCTTTCCTGAATGTTTTTCTATTGTACTTAACTGTATAAATGTTCCATTTGTAATGTAATTGTTCTGCTCCAGATTTTCCTTCCTAAGCTAAAGACTAGCGTTATCTACAACATTTGAGACAATGACCCAAACGTAATACTTTGAATGATGAACTTTTCATTCAACTTTTCATTTCCTGTCATTTACATTTCTTTTTCCCATTGCAGCCTTGACTCCCTGACTCTAGGTGGAGGCCCCAGAGGGCAGGGGTTGAACTGTGGAAAAGATGGAAGAAGGGAGTTATTTCTGTCATCAAAATTTCTACTTTCTTTCTTTTTAAAAATGTATATAAACTATTTATTAAGAGCAAAAGCTCAGAGACTCATTTCTTCTTGAATACAACCACAGTAGGCTCCGGCAGCCAGCTGTTTTGGTGCGTGGACCTTGGACTCGAAGGCTCCAAAAGTGGCACAGTCCCCTATTTGCTTTTTAGTCACTCCAGGTCCTCATGCAGCTTGTTGTCTAGACTGTTGGCCAGAGCCTGGCTGTACTTTCCTTCCTTCTGTCTGGGGATCTTGTACTGTGGTGGATTCTGCATGAGGGCAACACACATTCCACTTCATCCTCCATGAGTTCTCCACATGTTTGGTGAGATCAGTGTCTGCCTTCCTCAACACCACATGAGAATATCATCATCTACACCCTTGACGGCAATGATAGCAAAGGCTATTTTCTTCTGCCCATTGATGTTGGTGTTGAGTACATTGTGCTGCCACCATGACTCTAGTGATTCCTGAGAAGTTCCAGCACATTGTACTCAACACCAACATCAATGGGCAGAAGAAAATAGCCTTTGCTATCATTGCCGTCAAGGGTGTAGATGATGATATTCTCATGTGGTGTTGAGGACAATGTGCTGGAACTTCTCAGGAATCACTAGAGTCATGGTGGCAGCACAAGAGGTGGCATGTAGGTACGTCTCCTGTGGAAGGAAAATTTCCCCTTTCTAGAGGAACACCAGAGAAGATCCAGATGAACAGTGGCAACTTGTATATTTTTATAAATGCAATCATGAATTTTAAGTTATTGCTTAAAAATGTCTACAGAAGTCTTCTGCCAAAAATTACTTTTACAAAGAAAATACTTGATTGCATTAGCTGCTTGTGGCAGCAACTTCTCTTGAAGCCAATGAACTTACCGGATACTTGTTGGCTCTGCCAATAATGGTGGGAGGAAGGAAGGCTTAGGAACAGAGTAGAGTGTAGCCGGATTTCTTGGCTATTTACTGGGTTCTTTTTCCGACCTCACTACACCACCCCTATCCCTTCCAACTCCCCAACACTAGGTAGGAGAGAAAGAAGGTTAGAGGAAAAAGGAGGCATTGATATCCTTAGACTGCTTCCTGTTGGTTAGGGGTGTCAAGTTCCTTGGGGGAGTTTAATTTTCATTGTCAGGATCTCTCCAACCAGCAACAACCAGCAACAGCAGCAGGGACAGCAGCGGCAGGGGGAGCAACAGCTGCCCCACCTCTCGGGGCTCTGACATTATATACCCTCTCAAGAATCCCCAGAATTCTAAAGTAAACTGTCTCAGATGACAAACTCACTCCCCTGCCAGAGCATGAGACAAATCATCATCAGCTGCTATGGACAATCTGAAGCAGCCTGGTACCCAACACCTGAGATTAAAACAAAAACACATTCTGATAACATTTCTGTGGTTTTAAAGAAACCAAAAATTCTCACTACAGCAGAGTTTATCTTTGCCCTTTTGAAATGGAATATGGGCCATATCTTGCTCAGCAGGGAGATGAGGTGGAACAGTCAATTATTTGGCTGTGACAGAGTGTTTGGAAGAGGGTTTCAGCACCGAAAGCTTGGGCTTAAACCCATTTCTCCTGTGCAGTTATTTTCGTGAGGTATAAATCTCAAAGTTCTTGACATAAAACAAAAAGGAGGTGGGGTGGGGGAAGGATAATGCCTTGATAGCACGGCTGGCTGAGGCATGGTCAAAATAATACATGAGAGTGCATAAGACTTCCTCCAGCTATTTAAATAAATATGATAATGTCTGAAGATTTTCCTTTTTGGGTAGAAAGGCTCTTGAATATGGTGGTAAGGACAACTACAAGTGACAAGAGAAAAAAGGAAAGGCAGCCTGGCATCTTAGCCCTGTGTCTTTGTCCCCATCCCAGGTATTAACTTCTGTTTTCTGATATCATACTCCCACCCCATGATGAAATGGGGTTTAGAGTAGAGCAGAGCCTTGGGGTCCAGATAGACTTGTTCTCTTGGTTCTGCTCTGATCAAAGAGACTATATAGGGTCTGAGCAAATGCCAGTAGCAAAATGACTTGAGGAGGGCTGGAGAGGTCGTTCAGAGTTTAAGAGCTTTGGCTGCTCTTCCTGAGGTCCTGAGTTCAATTCCCAGCAACTACATGGTGACCCACAACCATCTATAATGAGATCTGGTGTTCTCTTCTGGAGTATAGGCACACATGTAGGCAGAACACTGTATACATAATAATTAAATAAATCTTAAAAAAATGGCTTGAGGGCTGAGGATGGCAAGGAGGCCAGGAGAGGAATATATGCAGATGTGTTCCTGCGTTGATCTGTGACAGCCCTAAGCAAGCCTAGGAGATCTTTGGGAACTCTTCAAGTGACCAGTGGACTGGGATTTGGGCTCTTAACGACCCAAGTAGAGACTCATTTTAATAGCACTTCACAAACTGATGAGGAAACAGTTGAGATAGTTGAATGTCACTGTTAGGACTTTTGACCTCCCTACAGTGCCTCCAGTGTCAGCAGGAAGTAGCCAGGAGAGAACCTATGCCCATTATTCACTTGTTATCAAAAGGCTGAAGTGGTGTACTTCAGGACCAGGACAAGTGGCTCCAGGTTCTCCCAGTGTTCCCCAGTCCCTACCTGCTGCCTTGCATGGCTGGCAACTCTCTCTGTTGACAACCCTCTACCCTAAACCCTCTACCCTAACTCTTCCAGGGCAGAGGCTTCCCTTATTCTTGACCTTGCAACCTGACCATTTTGTTGCTATAATTCTTCTCTCTCTCAACCTCTTGCATGACAACCAAGAGCTGCTTCCAATGAATCTAAATTTATATACTTCAATTTACTTTATAAAAGGCAGCCCAAGCCCCCTATTTTTAATTATAGAAAAAGGGAGGAATGTTGGGATCAGTAAGCAGGCACTTGTATGGCTAGCCCCAAGGGACCTGACAAACCATTTATCAGGCATTTGTGAAGACACCCAGACCACCTGGAATTACCTGCGCATGCCCTGGGTCACCCTATAAGAACTCCTGGAGCCCCCCTCCTACTCTCTAACTCCCTTACTTTCCCTCTCTCTCTGGGGCGCCCCCCCTTTCCCTTCCCCTCTTCCCTTAATAAACCTCCCACGTGGAACCGATCTCGTGGTGTGATTTGTGAACCCGCATGTAACCTCCACAGGCGCACAGGCACACGTTTCCCAACATACCTACGTTTCCTAACAGTCACAGACTTCCAGGGTTGATTAAATGTTCCTGTAAAAGCACTTTGCAAAATTTAAATGTTGTAGAAAGTGAAGGATTGGCATTAAGGTGAGGATTGTTGGGAACCTCCTGATGAACTACCAGCAGTGACTCTGCCAAGGCCAGCTATAAGCTGGAGATAGCATGTCACCCGGATACGGAACCACCTTCCCAGGAAACCCATGGGAGGTTCACTGCACACATGCCATGCCTCTGGCGACCTTACTTAGGGCTCAAGGTTGGATTATTCTCAGTCTCTTCTCTTCAGGAGTTCCTAGTCTACAGACAGTCTCTCTTCCCAGACCCTATATTCTAAGGCATGCCTCAGAGTGAGAGCTGGGCAGTTCACACACCCTACTGGGGCCTCCAGCCTTGCTGGGCCCAGGCCGCTGCAGTAGGACTACCCAAGGATGGTTAGGCAAGGCTTCAGTTATCACCATTGGTAAGAGGCAGATGACATCATAGCTGAGTATACAGCTATTGAAGAGCAGTCTTTATGTTTTAAAGTCAAGGCTATGTATTTTTTGGTTTTGTTTTCGTCTGCTTCAGATCATTGTTTTGGTTCAGAAAAGAAACACCATCTGTAAAATTTTGTTCACAAAACTAGTACCATGGGACGACAAGACATGATTATTTACTGAGTAGCTCTCCAGAGGTTGTTTGGGGGTTCTGCTGGGGGAGTCCAGCTACTACTGTACACTTGGCTCTAAGTGTTTCTCAACCTTCCTAATGCTGAGACCCCTTAATACAGTTCTTCATGCTGTGAGGACCCCAACCATAACATTATGTTCATTGCTACTTCATAACTGTAATTTTGCTATTGTGATGAATCATAATGTAAATATGATATGCTGGATATCCGATATATGACTCCCAAAGGAGAACACGATCCACAGACTGAGAACTGCTGTTGTAAGAGAAGTTTCCCCTATTCAACCAGAGCTACACCTCTGCAGGGACATACATAGAATGGTGAGGGAGAAGACGATACCAGTCTATTTACCAGATTAGCTGAATCAATGTTGACAATCAGCGAGGCAGCAGACATCAGAAGCAGGCTGACCTCATCCTATTAGATAGCTTCGGAAGGCAGTCAACACAAGATTGATATGCCTGCCACTCTTCCAGGTCATCACGCATGAGCAGGACATGTTCACTGCCCCCAGTGACCATGAAGTGGGTACAGCGATTACTAAAACAAAGGAGAGATCTCGTAAAAATGTCAAATGGATGCCACAAGTTAAGGGTCTTGCAGAAAGACTCTGAAGAAGGCACTCCAAGATTCCTTCAGTTGGGGAGGATGGCTCTGTATTTGCCATGATTGCTAAAGCACAAAGGCCCATGGGCTATGTCAGTGGAGGACCTTCTATCTGTTCTAAGGACATAGTGAGGGCATAAGAAGCCCTGGGCATATGTGGATGGATAAAAAAAGGAAATTGCTGCACTCTCAGCCTACGCAGGGACGAGCAAGCTGTGGTTTGTGGGACCCATCTGGCTTACCATCTATTTTTGTAAACAGTACTTCACTGAGATTCAGAAAGACCCACTTGTTGACACATTGTTTGATGGCTGCTAACCAACTACCATAGTGATGACATTGTGTAGTTGACATCTTAGGGCCCACAAAACCTAAAATATCAAGTCAGTAGAAAAAGTTTACCAACTCCTGGTCTTGTGGGAGAGACAAGTTAACTCTTGTGCAACATGTTTTGAAGAGGATCCATGGGTTTCAATGGTGGTAAGAGGACAAGTGCCTGGTGGCCACCCAGGGGTGGTGATGTGATGGATGGATGAACATCCAGCCTGAAACTTCATACTTTCATCTGGACTTGATATCAGAGTTTATGATAATGTGACACACCCAAATTACAGTGTACCACTTGGACAGGAGTGTGTGCTGTGGGTCTTCCTCTTGGGGGCTGGAGTGATATGACAGAGCATCCTTTCTGCATGCTACACCATAGGCCTCCAGGTCACTTAATTCTCTCCAGGCTTTCTGATGAGCAGAATAGACAAGGAGTCTCTGGGACAGTTAGTTCACATCAAGACAGGACCAGCAGGGACAATGACACTCCAGTGTTTCAAATCTAACACGCCCATTCCCACTATCACAGGCTTCTCACAGAAAAGGCTGGGAAATGCCAGAATGTGCAGCTTTTGATGCTGACCCTCTCCACCCCCTGCTTCCCCTAATGCAGCTGTTTCTGAAAACACCTTAACGGCACCGGCTGAAAGCTGCAGCTGGTGACGGTAAAAAGAGCTGGTCCACGAACCTCACAGCTGCTTTTTGTTCTTTTCCATTACGTATTGTGTTTACAGGTTCACTCCAAGAGGGGAGCCTTGCATCTTTTATGCTCAGGCTCTGGAGGGTGTCATTACTGCCGCTCTTTGTCCGCTCTTTACCTGATGCTGTCTCCTGTACCCATTTCCTGTACCTGATGTTGTGCGCTATGCTACCAAGGAGGCATAGTGAAGATGCTACTGAACTATAGACGGTGGCTTCATTAATCGTGATTGGAGGTCTGGCAAAGGCTTAGAAGCAGAGGTGGGTTCGTTGAGGTACTGGTGTTGCCTGGTCTGGGTTGGAGCCTTGGAGTGGAAGAATGACTAGCAAGAAGAGGAGGAGGAGCTTGGCTTTGGGAAGATCCAGTGTGGAATATTGTGGATCCAACTGAGAGCAGGTGGAATTACAAATGTGAAACAAACAAACAAACAAACAAACAACAACAAGAACAAAAAACATGGGGTAGAAGGAGAAGCCAGAACATGATTTTTCATCAGCTAAGGCAATAGAGCTCATGCAGGGAGCCTGTGTACTAAAGATGAAGAAAAAGGAACAGAACATGGCGGTCTTGGTGGTTGTCTTCATTGAAGGCTGAGCAGATGAAGAGGAAACCACAAAGAGACAAGAAGCTTCCTTCCTTTCCTCCCTCCCTCCCTCCCTCCCTCCCTCCCTCCCTCCTTCCCTCCCTCCCTCCCTTCCTTCCTTTCACAATGGAAAGAAGAAGTGGACCAGTCTCTGCTTTCCAGAATGCTCACTGAGAAGTGTCCTTAGGAAAGTGCAGTGCTGGATGGAGCTCCAAACAGAGTAGGAGTCAGGTCTGCCATTATTGGATACAGGGAGCTGAGGAGGAGGAGGCATGGAGAAAAGGGAGGGGCAAGAGGAGCAAAGCACAGAGGCACAAAGGAATGGCTTGTCTGATTTCAAAGTTCTGCATTCTTCCAGACAGAACGGTGAGTGCCAGCCTCAACCTTTGGGCATCACTCTGCCTCACAAAGTCTTGAAACTTTGAGGAAGTTACTTTATATCAGTTACCTATTAATTAGTGATCTTTCTTTCTTTCTTTCTTTTGATTTTTCTGTTTCTTAAGGCATTCCAGGTACACTTTCTCTTCCAGGAATTCAGTTTTTAAAGTCTTCCTCACTGGGATCCTGGAAAACACACACACACAAACATACACACACACACACACACACACACACACACAGAGAGGATTTAAAATGAAATTATTAAATTATCATGTCGTGTGGTGATAAGACTGTTCATTGTGAAATAAAAATTCTTGAGAAATGGAATATAAGTAGAAAACACAAGTCACCCATTTCCCCAATTTTTCTCTCAATCCTATTCCTAGACACATTACAATTACATAATTGTTACTGCACATTTATAGTTTTGCAGATTTTTTTTTAGAATTATTGTGTCTAAACTAATAATCTCAGCATTTTAAAGACAGAGATTAATAGGATTTAGTAGTCATTCCATCTCCTGTTTCCAAATGGAAGCAATTTTGCAATATTGTCTGACAGTCTTATAAACTCGATTGTCAATGTAGACCCAATTGTGAGTGGGAACAAATTGTGTTTACTTCTGAATCATACTGTTTAGCCACCAGGTTTAACATTTGAGTAAATGCTCCAAATATGAGCTGCCAGAACAGTCTTCTCTATGGTAGGAAGATATTCTGAGCCCCACTTGTCTCTCGTTCGAGTTTAATTCATAGTTTTATCTTGTCAATTTGTGAGAATGCAATGGTTACACCAGGAAGCACACAGAAAGTCAAATTCTTTTTTCCTATTGGAAAAAGCTCACTCGCTTTATGCATTTTTCCACTGTGCTACTAACATTGCACACTTCTGTTATCCACTTCTGGTTTAAGTGTGTTTCTCACATAACAAATATATCTGGGTTTTAAAGCTTTAAGTTTTTTTGTTTTTTTTTTTTTTTACTAGCAAACATGACTTGTTTTTATTCTTTGGCCACTGATAAGCCATACTGGATTCGGCTTTTCCTCTTTTTCACACTTTCTGTTTGTCCTGTAGAATTCTTTTCTTATTCTGTTTCCCTCCTCTAATTTTTTAAAATTAATTTTAATGTGTATGGGTATTTTGCTTGCGTGTATGTCTGTGCACCATGTACTCCTGGTATCCAGTGAAGCCAGAAAAGAGCACCAGATCCACGAAACTGAAGTTACAGACAGTTCTGAGCTACCATGTGGGTGCTGGAAATTAAACCAGGGTTCTCCAGAAGAACAACCATCTCTTCAACACCTCCTCTAACATTTTTAATGGTAAAAGTTATTTCCCACCTTCTAAAACTTAGTGCTTTAATTTTTTCCAGTTAAAGGCTATTTTAGCTTTTACTAAAAAATGCTCTGTGTCATATGCTCACAGGGGTATAGGATGCATGTGTGTGTGTGTGCATGTATCTATATCCACCGGTTTAAGAAACAGAAAAATGAGGGCTGGCTGTGGTGACTCATGCTTGTGATCCCAGCATTCCAGAAGCTGAGGCAGGGGGACTGCCGCAAGTTCAAAGCCAGCCTGGTCAACGTAGTGATTTCCAAGCCAGTTTGGGTTATAGTGTTATTCTGTGTCCAAAACAAACAAACAAACAAACAAGCAAAAATAAAGGAAGGAAGGGATTATTACAGCCTCTACTTTAGAAGCCTAGATCCTCTACCTCTGGTGTTTATGACTTCACAGAGTAGATGTCATTATCATCATTGATATTTATTTTTATTTATTAATTCAATTGCCATTTTCTTTGATCACATAATTACCTTCTTGGAATGGAGATCTCCCCTTCTGATTTCTTTCTTTATTTCTCTTAATTTGTGTGTGTATGTGTGTGTGTGTTTGTGTGCATATGAGTGTGTGCATATGTGTACGTGTGTGCGCATGCATGTGGAGCTCAGAAGTCAACATTATGTCTGTCTTCCTCTTTTGCACCTTATTTTTAGAGACAGTGTGTGATTACTGAACCTAGTGCTCACTGATCCATTTACACTGGCTGGCCAGTGAGCTCAGGGGAATCCTCCTGTCTCTGCCCAGTGCTCTCCTATTCAATGGGCCAGTGGTCCTGACACGGCTATCCATGCCCAGCTTTTATGTGGGTGCTGCAGTCCTAACTTGGGTCCTCATGCTTGGCTGGCAGACACATTACCAACTGTGAGGCTGTCTCCCCAGCCTCCACTGTCCTTACATCTGATACATAAGTATTTCCTACAGTGAGGATCTTTGGGTCTTCTCCTCATTGGTGCTGCTAGGCAAAGTACTCTACCACTGAAGCACACCCTCATCCTACGAAGGGTCCCCATTGGCTTGCTCTATTTTGCCTCTTGCACCTCTGAATCCCCACTTCTCAAGTGCTGAGGTTACAGGTGTGCACCACATCTGGCTTCTCAAGATGTTTGGGAGGTAAATTATCCTGGCTTCTGTTCGCTTGATTATGATTCATTTCATCTTCATTTTTGAGGGGTAAGTGTTGTCCTATTTCCTCCAGCATGTGGAAGACATTTTTAGTTTTTTCGCATCTACTATTGTTGGCCCAAAGTCAGAAGCCAAGCAGATAATCTTTTTCTCTATTTTTAAGCTATTGTACTTGCCTTCAGTATCCTGTGCTTTCACCAGGATGAGTGCGGATGTGAATATATTTTGAAATTTTCTGACATCCATAAAAATTATTCAATTGTGGGCTCATGAGATGGCTCAGTGGGTAAAGATGCTTGCCTCAAGGCAAATGACCTGAGTTTGATTGCCAGAACCCACATGTGGAGGAAGATAACTGACACTCATGGGAGAGAGCTTCCACATGAGTGTCATGCATGAACATGTATGCACCCACACGCATACATAATTTCAATACCTAAAGCTTCACATGGCTGATTCTCACACTTCATGCTTCTGCTCTGATACCTCATTCTGTGAGTTTGTCTTCTGATTTTTTTTTTTTTTAATTACAAGCTCATGTGAGAGAATTTTATGATGCTTGGGCCTGAGAGAATATCCCTTATATGTTCATGTTCATTAATGCCTGATTAATACATTTTAGCTTAAAATACTTTCAGAATAGGTTTGTGGAATGAATTTGTTGTATTACCTTTGCTGCTGGTGTCGGGGGCGGGGTAGAGACTTTTTTTTTCTTCCAACTAAAATTAAGGTCGAGACACAACGTTTTCTTTGCTAGCTTTCTTTGCTTAACAAATATTTTCTACTTTACTCTTTTACTGGGCATGTGGGCCTTTGGGGACTCGTTCCAGAGCTCCATGCTGACACTGCACTGCCTTGTTGCAAAGCTCCCCTGTGCCCCTTCCTCAGGTGCTGTTAAAACTGAAAGGTCTAATTTACAAAATATCAGCAAATGCCCCAAGGGTCTCCTGCCTGCTTGGGTGAGCTTCAGCAGCTCTTCTGGCTTCCATTCCTTTTTGAATCTGAGGATTGAGATAACTTAATTTCCTGCCAACTCTGCTATTCATTTTGTCCAGTGTTTCAAAGGTGTTCTTTAGAGAAAGGTTGCCAGGACAGAGTGTCACACTGCCAGAAACATGCATGAGGAGTCTCCTTTCAACAAAAGATGTGCAATCAGGAATATGGGAATGGGACAGTTTTTAGGATACTCCCACAGGTCTAAGACCTGATGCTTGCTTGCTTAAGTCTGAGTTCTGAATTGTGTCTGGAGACAGTTTCAAACCAAGCTCTGCCACTTATTACTGCTGAGTGTGGCAGTGGTCAAACTTTCTCTGCAAAGGGCAAAAGACAGGTATTTGCAGGGTATATGCAACTATTTTCACCAATACATTACAATATGTAACGGGCATGCCTGCGTTTCAGTGAAACTTTCTTTACAACACAGGCAGGGTGGATGTGTTTACAATACAGGGCTGGATGCGGCTTTTGGGTTTTAGTTTTGGCTTTGTGCAATATCCCCAGTGTCACTTATAGGTTGCTGTGAACATTAAGCTAGTAAATTAGTGGCATGCTAATGCTTGCTACCATGATGCTGTGGGAAAGGAGGAAGACATCTTTGAACTAGTTCCGTGACTTGTTAACATAAGGATGCCTGTACTTCAGAACTTTCAAATGTGTCCAGTGTTGCCTCCTCTGCCGTTAGTCACTGATGGTTCAGAATGGAAAGTAATAGACAGCCTCCACCTTGTGTTTCTGTTCCCTGTCAGCAAGAGTACCTGAAGTTTGACTTTGCAGCATCTCCACGGAGGGAAGAAATCAACAGACTCCTCTGTTTCGCACCTTTGATTAAGAAACTCCTAGAGAAAGATCCATTTTTCCCGGAATAGCTTTCTCTCACTGGAAGATTTGAGGTAGTAAATCTGTAGAGGTAGACCAGGAAACCATTCATGATCGCAAAGAAATTATTCAATGTGCTGAACCAGAAAGTGACACACTCAAACTGTAGCCCCCACAGACCTCTTAAGATGCGGGAAAGCCAAGCTTATCTGTCTCTAATAGCTTCCAGGAGAGGAGCCATCCCACGCTATCACTGAGCAACCTCCAAAATGTTCCCTCTTTAAAAATGGAGAGTTGAAGAGTTTAGTTCCTATCTGCCCATCTTAGATGCTCAGGCCCCTGTTTCTCAAACTCTTAATCAAACTCTTCTTTTTGGAAAAAAGGATGGCTGTCTGTTTTCTAATTATTGCACTACCTGCTGCTATTGTGCATGCAAAAGGCTAGAGCCATTGTTTATTTAAAAACACTCAGCATCCCCCATGAATTGTGTACTGTGTTATAGTGGAACTAAGGCACACGGGGCCTTCTCCCCTACACAGTTCCTCCAGGGATGAAGCTGAGGCCTGGAAATCACTGTGGGTGCAGGCAATTTTACAGAGGGGGGCTGTGGCCAGTTATTCATGGAGGGAAGAAGGCACCGAGGAATAGAAGGACGGTAGCATTACTTCTAAGAGGAACAAAGTGCACTGTGCTCCAGGCAGAGGGTGGGAAAGGGTTAAGTGTGAACTCGTTGGCAGCTGGCACGTGTAACCTGATCCTGCTCAGCAGCAGCTTTTTAAACCAGAGTTTTAAAACCAGGAAACCCAGAGGACTCCAGACACTGAGCTGGTTTTACTGGTCTCAGCTCTCTGTTTAGAAAGCCAGGCTTTTCCTCCTGAGCTGGTGTGTCTTTGGGGGTATGAGTTACTTATGTGCACGCCTCAGTTCACCCACGTTACTGTGGGTTTTACTAGTTCCATTCACAGAGACTGTCCTGGTGTTGCTCATAGGGGCCAAGTAAGATGCTAACCAAAAGGATGCTATAAATCAGGGAGTGTTTGAGTGAGGGAGTTCTGTCCTCTGTATAAGAGCGTTCAGAACCAAACTCAGCCAGATCCCTTCTACAGAACTTCTCAAACCACTTTTCAAGTTCAGGGTTGGGAAAATTTCTTCACCCTATAGAGAGCCGCTGCTTGGCTTAGTAGAAACAATTTATATTGAGGAATGATGTGTGTTTGGTAGGGCCCTGAATGCAGACAGCTTCTGACAGGCACATCAGTGTCCTAGCCAGACCTCAGCTGCTGATACCTGTCACCTGCTTTAATCCTCACTGGAACCAAGAATGTGAAAATAGTCACAGGAAGGAAGTGTTCTTAGAGTGCAGGTTTAAAGTTCAGTGTCCAGGCTGGACAAAAGGCACTGAGTTGAGGGAAAGGAAAGTGAAGGTTAGTTTCTGAAAAGGCTTAAGCTGTCTTCTGAAGGAAAGGACTTGACAGAGGAGGTCAGGGTGTCTGAGAGAATGATGGGAGAAGTTTGGAGGCAGGAATCTGGGCCTCATGTTTCTACTAACTTGGGGAGTATCAGGGTCTTGTTTTCCTTCCAAAGAGAAGGACAAAATGATGGGAAAATGTAGATGAGACAGATGGGGGGTAGGCCAAAGTTACCCCGAAAAAGTGTGAGTCTTCCAAATGCAGCAACGTTGGAATTGATGAGGATTAGTGGCTGTTACCTTCATCCCCCCTTTTTTGATTGCTTCCCCTGCCTTTAGATAATGACTTCATCCATCTGGCGGGAGGCAAGGAATATGTTTTGAAAAGAAATTATCAAGTGTTCATTGTGTGTGCGTCTTCACGTGTGTAGGAGTACACGCATGGATTTGTGGGTGCCGGAGGACAATGTTGGGTATTATTCCTCAGGTCCCATCCAACTTTTATTCCTCTTTCTTCTTTCTCTTTGTGCTTTGAGACCAGCTCTCTTAGTGGCTTGGAGATTGCCAAGTAGGTTAGGCTAGCTGACTAGCTGGCCACAAGGATCTGCTGATCTCCACCTCCCCAGTACTGGGATCACAGATTCGTGCTGGGCACCCCCTCTCCCACAGCTCAGGTCTCCTCTCCCGCTCTCAAGGGCTAAATGTAAGTGGTGTCATGCTGCATTGCTATTGTATGAAACTTTTACTGTCGATAAAAGAAACTACATAGGTAATTCAAATTACTAATGCCTTGAATTTTCAATAAAGAAGCAATAGCGGCAAGTCGACAACATGGGAGGCATTGAGGCAGACGTGAAATTTCCTTTTAAAACTGGGTCACCTTTTATAAGTGACTGTATCCGGTTATAGAAAAGATTATTACCCACCTGGCACCCAACCAGTCTTGCAGCTGTCCGAGCATCTTTGAACTTAATTCAAGCAGAGAAACTAGGAAAACCTCCTGCTCTATATGAAAGGACACAGAAATGTTTAAAACAGAGATTCCAAAGTGGAATAAAAACAAATTTGCAGGACTTCTTGTGATCAAAAGACAAGTGTTCTGTAGATCTGTTTGTTGAAGTGCGTCTCAGTTTGGGGCATATTCTAAATGGTTTTTTTCCCCTCGACACAGGAACAACCCCATTTGAATTTATTTATTTATGTGTGTATTTATATGGGAGCACACATGGAAACATGTCGCAGCATGTGTGTGTGGATCAGAGGACAACTTTCGGAGCCAGTTCTCTCTTTTCACCATTCTGGGGATGCGACTCAGGGCGCCAGTCAGGCTTGGTGGGCAATTGCCTTCACTTGCTGAGTCACCTCAGTGGTCCCAAATTTTCTTTATACCTTACTGGCACAGTGAGGCTTGCTGGACATTAATGCTGGCTGTTAATGAAAGGTGTAGATAAAATTACACGGGCGGTTATTTAATTATATAGCTTCACATCTAATGCTCAAGAGTTCCAAATAAGAAGAAATGATAGGGAGCATGCCACAACATATAGGCTAGGGTAAGAACTTCCTAAAGAGGGCACCATTTGCTCAGCAGTTAAGAGCAAGAACTGGAAAACTGGACCTCAGTGAAACTAAAAATACTTTCTGTACAGCAAGTAAATAGTTTAATCCGGAGAAAGTTCACAGAATAAGAGAAATTCCTTATCAGTTATGTATCCCTGAGTAGATTAATATCTAGAATACACAAAGAACTCAAAAAACAATGCATCAAGACGACAAAGAAACCAGTAAAATAAACAAGCTGTAGCTCTGACCAAATAATGTGGCTTAGTGAAGTACTTGGGGTGGAAAGGGTTAAATAGGGCGGTAGGGGAGAAGAGACAGAGGGGAGGTTTAACAATATAAAAGAATATATGAACAACTCATATGGAGACACTATGTTATAACCCAATTTTGAAACTATAATTGAAAAAAATATAATAGTTTATAGAGCAATACCTTGCAAGACAGGACAAGATTGTTTATAGAAGTTTTATAATGGGCCAGAGAGATGGCTCAGTGGTTAAGAGCACTGCCTGCTCTTCTGGAGGTCCTGAGTTCAATTCCCAGCAACCACATGGTGGCTCACAATCATTTATAATGGGATCTGATGCTCTCTTCTGTCATACAGGCATCCATGCAAATAGAGCGCTCATATGTATAAACAAATAAATCCTTAAAAAGAAGTTATATAATAGTTTATAGAACAATACCTTGCAAGGCTGGACAAGACTGCTTATAGAAGTTATGGGTTATTAAATAGAAATCCCAGTCCAGATGTGGGATACATCTTTTTAAAGCAGAGAGGCTCTAGATTCCCTCCAAAACAACACAGGATTTTGCTATTTCTGTTGGATGCCCATCTGAACTCGATGACAAGACCGTATTGCTGAAGATAGCACACATGTTGATTACAAGATATAGAGAAACTAAGCTCAAACTGAAATGGACACTGGGTAGCTTTCATGGTGCCAGAATGTGCTATGTGGGCGGCTGGGAGACAAAAGGCTCCGATAACCATACCTGGCTATAATCTTAAAATAACCGCAGTACCAACATGCCAGACAAGATGTGCCCGACTGCGTGACAGAGGCATGACTGTTACAGAAGAAACCAACCACTCTGCGATTGGACTTGAGGTCCCCTCCACAAGAAGAAACACATTTCTGGTACAATAAATTCTGATTAAAAAGAACAAAACACCAACCAAGCCATCAACCAACAACAGCGTAACTTTTTGTCTGGGGAAGTAATAGGCTCTAAGGGAGAGCCTAATAATGTGGCTTACTAATGAATTATATTTATGCCCTCAGACAAATGATACTCAGAGCCTTAATCAGAGAAGCCTCTCTCTGAAGTAAAAAGCTACCATGTCCTGAGTGACTTGGGTATGGAAACCTGACTGGGAATGAAGAAAGGACAGACACACAGACTTGTGCACAGAAAAGCTGGGGGTAAGCTGGACTATGCACACTCTCATGGCGTGGCACCAGTTCTGCGCAGCCAGGAGCTACAGCGAGATTTTTATGCACAGCACGAGTGGAGAGGCGAGGTAACCTCGGTAGGCCATCTCAGTCTGTAAACGTTAGGGAGGAGGAAGCTGCAGCTTGTAGTTTTTGCGCGTACTGCTCAATCAGTCATAAACACGTGATGTGGACCCCAGAAAGGCTCTGCCAATTTCCCACGGGTCTCTTATGTGGTTGTGCCCACGTCAAACGGTACATACTTGCTTTACACGTTCCCTCAAGGATTCCACAGCTCCTGACAAAAAGCAAACGCAGGCACATGGATGCTTCAGTTGCTAAAAATAAGGGAAGACTGGGTGCCGAGCCCTAAACAAGACATTTACTTTATCCCGTCTAAGGTTCCGGGAACCTTGTGGAAGAGGGCTGGAAGGAGTGTAAGATCCAAAGGTTGAGAGAACTGTGGTGGAACCATCTGGCCACGGTCCAGCCGTGCAGACCGTGAGCTCAATGCAGCCGTGCTTCTCAGCGATCCTGCGTAAGGACAGTCCTGCCATGAGACAACCATGAATGCGGAGGGACTCGAGAGCCCTAGCTCTGTCTTCCACTGAAATAGAGGCCACCGATAGATTCTGGGAATAGCAAGCCCATCAGGCTCCGACGGAAAGTCTCAAACCCTCAGTCATACGCATGGCCCTGGTTAAACCCACTGGGTCTCGAAAGAAGACAAAGACACGCCAGTATAGTAAAGGGGCTTGTGGGAAGGAGACGGGGCTGGCGGGGCAGGGGAAAAAGGGGTGAGGGTAATGACGTTGCTAGGCATGCTTTTATGAATATTTCATAATACAAGTTTAATTAGGAAAATTGATTAAAAAATGGAAGTTCTGAATAAAAGAAAAGCACATGAAGTCTCAGTGAGGGCTAAATCAACGAGCAGGTTATATTTCGTAAGCTTCCACTGTGTTCTACTTGCCTTTTATTGTAGGGAACACAATTCAGACAGGAACTAGAATGATCAGAGCAGGAAACTGATGTGTGCGAGATTTTTTTATGTTTCCTTTTTATTGACCGTCTTCTTCAAACTGGAGTAAGGGCAGGCAGGCCCATGGTCCTGACATTTTCTCCCTCGTGATCTTAGCGTTTTTTTCTCCTCATAGATCTTGTTGCCTATTCCATCGTCCCTTATCCTTATTTTCTTTTAAAGACTTATTTTTATGTGTATGAGCGTTTTGCCTGCATGCATGTCTGTATGCTGCGTGCATGCGTTGTCCACAGAGGCCACAAGAGGGGGCTAGATCCTCTGGAACTGGAATTCTGGATGGTTGTAAACTACCATATGGGGGCTGGAAACTGATCTCAGGTTCTCTGTAAGTGCAGGTCTTTACCTCTGGGCCATTTCTCTGCTGCCTTAGCCCCTAGTCTCCCCAACCCCCCCCCTTTTACTGCTAACCAAATATGCCATAACTTGTCCGCCAACTGTATCAGATGTACACTCTTTGTAGAGAATATTTAGGATTGTCACGGCCAACACAAAGGTGCTTACTGGTCCAGGGAGCATTGACTTGCAATCCAGTACTATATTTACCTAAGTTCTGAATTTAAAATGGAAGTCGGTTTTGATGGGGGGGGGGGGGGGTGTTGAGACAGCGTTTCTCAGTGTAGCCTTGGCTGTCCTGGACTTGATCTGTAGACCAGGCAGGTCTCAAACTCACAAAGATCCGCCTGCCTCTGCCTCCCCGGGTGCTGGGGTTGGGGTCATGTGCCGCCACACCCAGTAGTTTTCAATTTTTTTAAAGACTGAACAAACACAAGTTTAAGACCCTAGTAGATAGGCCAATGTTTATTGAAGAACAACTGAAGATGCTTTAAGGGAAGGGACTTTTTTGGGGGAATCCTCAGTGTTTATTGCTGTCTTCATTGGAGGCGCCTTGCATTTCTCTTCAAGGTAGGCTTGTCTCTGTCTTGCTTACATAGCTAGCAGACAGATTCTGACATCTTCCTTTATCTGTATGTTATTTCTTATCAAGACTGAGCCAGGTGTTAGGGAGGAAGTTATACACTTTCAATCTCTTTTAGCTCTGTGTTTTAATCTTTTTTGAGGCTGTCTCACAGTGTAGCTCAGGCTGGTCTTGAACTCCCGATTCTCCTGCCTCAGCCTCCACTGTTCCTGGGTTACAGGCACGTGTCATGATGCTTGGTCTTTGATTTTGGTTAATCGTTGAAAGTACAAGAGAGAGGACTGTGGGAATGAATTAGGTACCCATTTTGGGTTCTGTCTGGAGTTGAAGAGTCCCTCCCTGCCCTGCTCCCCAGTCATGCTGGAAGCAGGATTTCCTGTCTCTTCTACTTTGTATGAGTAGAAGAATAACAGCTAGCCACACTGTAAGGGTGTGGGCTTAATCCCAGCCCAAACCAGAGTGAGCTGATGTTCAGAAGAAGCTTCCAGAATCAGAGCGAGCAGCCTGAAAAGACATGCCCAAGAATTCACCCTTCCTTCTTTCCTTCTTCCCTTCCTCCTTCCCTCCCTCTCTCCCTTCCTTTTTACCCATTTTTTTCTTTCCTTCCTTTTCCCTTCCTTTTGCTTTTTGACTAAAGTGCTTGCAGGCATGCCTCACCACCCTCAGCTTAGGTTCTTCTGTCCTCTCTGTGTTTCTTGCTTCCCTTCCTCTTCTTTTCTCTCTGTCTGTGCCCATCTTCACTCATCCACCTCTTGCCCTTCCCCTACTGTGATTTCACTGTTGTTCTATCCTCACCATGACTCCCTTTGCTCATTCTTGTACTATGTATGTTTTTCTGACAAACCTTTTCTCTTTCTCTCTTGTACAAGTCAGCTATATTCTGCTGTGATGAGGAAATACCTTGGGTAATAAGCTTGTAAGTGAAAAGGCTTGTTTAGTTTATGGATTTGGAGCTCCCGGTCCATGACTTTTCTTGGTCTCTGCTGAGACAGCACATTATGGCAGGAGAGTGTGGCAGAGTGGATTTCTCACCTCATGACTTGGGAAGTAACAAGGGCAACAGGAAGAGATCATGGTCCCACTATCCCTCTTGAAGGCACGGCCCCAGTGACTTGTGGACTTCCCACAAAGCTGCTGCTGCTTCTAAAGGTCTTATCACCTCCCAGTAATACCACTCTGGGGACCAAGCCTTTAAGACACAGGCACTTGGAAGACACTCATTCAAACTGTAACATCATGACTTCCATCCTCTGTCCCTCAACCACCCTCTTGCTGTTTCTCTCCCTCTTCACATTGTGTGCACACTTGTGATTTTTTTTTATTGTTGTCTTTTCACCTTTCTCTTTCTAAGAATTTCTTGATGAGACTAAATATGATGGGGAAGGGGGGACGGGGCCTGCATGAAATCCTTGGCTGAAGAAAACACGTGTAGAAACATTTTTGATCATAGGCAGCCCCTAAATTTGATTTGTAGCTGATCTTAAATGTAGGAAAAGATTTTCAATTACAAAACTCATAAAGTCTAGAGATGAGAGAACCTGACTGCGTTCTGAGTTTGACTAATGGTCTCAAAGCGCTTTGAAACGTTTGGCATTTGCCAGCCTTTCTTTCTTCCCTAATCTTCAAACCCATGGGTTTTAATGGGAAACATAATCCTCTTTTCTGATTCATTTACACTTAGCTCATCTGAGTATTGTTTTCTAAAAACCATCTGAAGTCCAAGAAGTTTTATGAGATCTTTAAAGACTTGATTTTTGAACAAGGAAGTTGTGTACTGCCAATATAAATGGACCTTGAACCCTAGGGGGCTTGGGTCCAGGGTTTGTGGCATTAAGCTTGGTTGAGACTTGGCAAAGGCTGCTCTCGATGCCTGACAGGAACTCAGCTTTCACTTTCAGGATTAACAGTGAATTCAGTGTTTGAGATGAGCAGCCATCTTGTGTCATAGTACACGGGGAACATAGCATAATTCTCCAAGATTATCTACCTAGTTATGTAACTAACAAGAGACTTGTGTGGAAAACTGACTTGTCTGGTATCTGCCAGCAGCCCCTTGCTTATGCATATATTTGTACATTCATGGTCTTATACTCATACATATGTTCTAGCGTGTGAATTGCTCTCAGGGATGGGGTGAGCATTCACATTAGAGATTACTCATGTAGGAGGTTATAATTTGGTTGAAGATGCATCAGATCTCAAGAGAAAGAACCATTGCATTGTACATTTAATTTTTTTTAAAGATTCATTTATTTGTGGATCTTATTTTTTTTTTAAGATTTATTTATTTATTATGTATACAGAAGATCTCCTTATAGGTGGCTGTGAGCTACCATGTGGTTGCTGAGAATCGAACTTAGGACCTTTGGAAGAACAGCCAGTGCTCTTAACTTCTGAGCCATCTCTCCAGTCCCCCCTCCCCTTTTTTAAAGATTTTATTCTTTATACAGCATTTTGCCTACAGGCCAGAAGAGGGCACCAGATCTCATCATAGATGGTTATGAGCCACCATGTGGTTGCTGGGAATTGAACTCAGGACCTTTGGAAGAACAGCCAGTGCTCTTAACCTCTGAGCCATCTCTCCAGCCCCATACTGTACATTTTCAATGGTAGAAAACACTTGTAACTTTTAATTTTTCTTTTCAGTGTGTGCAAGGTATATGTAAGCTCTGTACGTGTGTGTGTGTGAATACTTGTCTTCGTGGTTGTGAGGAGGCCGCTGGATGTCGTGTGTGAGAAGTTCTGCCTTATTCCCTTGGGACAGGGTTTCTTACTGAACCTGGAGCTAGGCCGATGGCAGCAAATCTCAGCATTTCTCCTGTTTCCGTCCCCCTCCCCTACAGTGCAGGGTCACCAGCTCCTGTGACCATGATCTACTTTTATGTGGGTTCTGGGGTTTTGGACTCTGGTCCTTATAGGAACACATCAGGTGTTCTTACCTTCTGACCTATCTCCCCAGAAAACACTTTCCTGTGGAGCTGTACATTGGAGTAAAAGCCAGTTTTACTGCAAATACAGATTCCAAGCAGGGCCCCAGATTCTCTAGAAATTGGGATTCAGACAGGTAGAGTTGCTTGCTCACGGTAAAGTAGCAAGGCTGGGACCCAGAGGCTGCCTCCCGCTGTGCCTTCCACAGACGGCTGCTTGTCCTGTCCTGGAAGCAGCATTGACATAATGTCATCCATCCTGGTCCTGGGAGACACTCCCCAGGGAGGCCCACCCACCACTGAAGACTAGTAAAGACTTCTTGGTGATGCTGTCCTGGCTCATTTCCCTTGTCAACTCTCTTCCTCCCTTCCCACCCCATGGACTCTCTTACCAAAATGCTCTCAGCCTTGCCTCAGGCTTCCTTCCCCACTCCCAGTCCATTGCAACTAGCTGCTTAGAAAATCCCCGTATGACACCTAAAATCGTCACAGGGCAGGTTTGAATTGCATCCAGGAAACATTTCATGTTACAAATTGTCCACAAGAGGACAAAGAATTATGGGCTATATGGTGATATAGGATCATAGAAATGAAACTGTGCCTTGTGAGATTTCTGTCATTTTTCTCGAAGCCTTACTTAATTCAGTTGTTTATCTTCTTTAATGCTTCATTTGGATCTTGTTACTCCCAGCAGATAGGTTTCTCTTACACAAAGGCTTTGTGCCTTGGGATACTTTGTAGCTCCAGACAGATACAAGGATGCTGTGTATCTGCCTGCCTTTTGCACAGCTGGCACTCGGTAGGCATTTGTTCTCTTGTCTTGTATTTTTCACACAGAACCAGAAGTTGCAGACATGGGACAGTGTCTCTCGACCCTTCTCCTTGCTGTGGTTCACTCTGCCCTGGCTCTCCGGTTGAACTGGAGTTATCCTACACAGAGGGACAAGCTGCCGGGGCTGGGTGGGGCTTTTCACCCAGTTGATGTGTGTTGGGCTTCTGAGAGTAGGGTAAAGCACCTACAGCCTGTAGCAGTTGGTACAGGCTGGAGCCCAGGTCTCTTCCCTGCGTCCAGAGCTATTTCTTTGATGGCAGTGGCTCTCAGACAGTGCTCTTGGGGGAAGCGGGTGTTCAGGCTGCTAACCTTGAGGCCCAATCTTCTCAGATCAAACGCTCACCAGTATTTCTACAATGCACAGAGAAAAGTAGGCGAACTTGAAATGTTGATTCTTTTTCTCCATCATCAGTATTTCTTAAATCATTGTTACTTGCTACCAGTTGTCCTAAGCTGATACATGGAAAGCCAGCAAGAAAAAGACAATCAAAATTATTAATATATGAGAAAACCTAAGCCTGGGGAAAATACCTTTTTTAGTTTAGTTTTTTAAAATTTTATTTTATGTGTACCACTGTTCCGCTGGCATACATGTTTGGGTACCTAGAGGTCAGAAGAAAGCATCAAATCCCTTGGAACTGGAGTTACGGATGGTTCCAAGCCAACAGGTGGATGCTGGGAATCCATCTTTCAGGTCCTCTGAAAGATCGGCCAGTGCATTTAACCGCTGAGCTTTTTTTTTTTTTTTTTTAATACACAGCCATTTTCACGGGCACGTAGTAAGAGCATTCATTCTGTTGCTGACATTGTTTTAATTCAGATGTTAGCAGTAAAGACGTCATTTCCTGGTTTTCTTTAAGCTCTCTTTTGCGCGTGTACACACACAGAGTGAGGAATCCCAAATTCGCCACTCTACAAGGACCACCAGATCTTTTTTGCGCGCACACACACACACACGCACACACACATGCACACACACGCACAGTTTGTAAACACAGACACAGAGTGAGGAATCCTAAATTCCTTGCAAGGAACATCAGCTCTCTTTTGCACACACACAAACACACACATATACAGAGTTGGTCATACATACAGAGTTTGCACACACACACACACACCCCACACACAGTAACCCTAAATGCTCCACTATACAAGGACCACCAGCAGGGCAGCCTCTGCGGTTTTCTTCATCTACACGGGCGCCCCCTGCTGCCCACTCTGTATTCTCGCCCCGCCAACGCCAGGAGTAGGGTACCAAGTCTTTCCGGAGGTTGCAGCCCTAAGAGCACCTTCCTTCCGAGGAATAAAACGAATCGCTTTCCAAAGGACAGCCCAGCCTACCTCGGATAGCCCTTTCTGGGGCCCGACCTAGTGTTTTACTCCAACTCCTGCCAACAGAATGCCAGCAAACTCGGGTAAGAATGGGCCTGAGCGTCCAAACTGTATCACCCGAATCCTCCAGAGCTGCTAGAAGGAAAGGGCCGTTCCGCACCGTGCCGAGCCCTTTGTCTTCTCCTGGGACTGGCGACCCAGAACTCGGGGAGCGGGAACCCCAGTCCACCCGACCCACGGCCCCAATCTCTGGATGCGGAGGGTGGCGGCTCCTTCTCCGGCTCATCTCAAGCTTTCCCCAATTAGGATTTGCTGCCTGACGTCACGTCTGCCTCAGATTGGCTGTTGAGATCTGACACAGGGCTCCGCCGGGGAGAAGAAACTTTTAAAAGACTTTGCAGCCGGGGCTGCCTCCGAGCGGTCCAGCGCTCACGGCCGTCCTCGCCCACCCTCGCGGGTCGGTGCCCGTGGCACCCCGGCTGCACCCCGTGACACCCCGGCTGAGCCAGGGGACCCTCACCTTGCGCAGCCCGCGCCCCTCCCCTCCTCCCCACCCCAAACTCCCGCCCCCCCGCTCGCCACCGCTCCCGGCTGGGGTCCGCTGCCGCTCAGCCGCCGGCAAAAGCTCCCTCCCTCCCGGCCACCCAGTCGGCCTCCACCCGGCCGCGCCCGAGCTCTTCGCGGAGTCCTTGGGGATACGGAGGGAGCGCGCCGGGGCAGGGCGAGCGGCGCTGCCGGAGACTGCCCGCGATGGCAGGAGCCTGGCTCAGGTGGGGACTCCTGCTCTGGGCAGGGCTGCTGGCGTGGTCTGCGCACGGCCGGGTGCGGAGGATCACGTACGTGGTGCGCCCGGGCGCCGGGCTGGCGGCGGGAGCCTTGCCTCTGGCTGGGCACCCCCGGACCTTCAACGTCGCGCTGGACGCCAGGTACAGCCGCAGCTCGTCCGCCGCCTCCGGCCGCGCCTCGGCCGGGCCCCCAGCCGAGCGGACCCGTCGCACCAGCCAGCCTGGCGGCGCGGCCCTGCCCGGGCTCCGATCGCCGCTGCCACCCGAGCCCGGGCGTCCCGGCGCGCCCGGCCGGCAGCTGCACTCTAAGGCCGGCGCTCAGCCCGCGGTCGCCCGCTTCGCCAAACATGGCAGGCAAGCCGTGCGCTCCAAAGTGCAGCAGGACACCCAGAGCGCCGGGGGCTCCAGGCTGCAGGTTCAGCAGAAGCAGCAGCTGCAGGGGTAAGCCCACGCTCCGCCCGCCTCGCGCGCGGGGACACGCCGGGGCTGGGGACCGTCTCCTCCCCGCCGGGGGCGCTGCGGGAAGGGGTGAGCGCGGGGGAAGCCCGCTCTTTTTTTTTTTTCCCCCCTGGCTTTTAACTCTTAGAGCATTGTTACCGAGCTGCGGGGAAACACAAAAGGCATTTCTTTCTTCCCCGGGGCGTAACCTCCTGTGCGCAAACCCTTCTGCTCCTAGACTATGGGCGTAAACATGAAGTCACTACAGCTTAATCCCAAGGCATCAATTAAACTTCTTGCAGCTCGGTTTTTATTTTTTTATTTTGGTTTACCTAATGAAAAAGAGATTGTGGGTGAAAGGAGGCTGTAGAGACTCAGCTCTCCTTCGGGCATCCTGGCAATTGTAGGCTTGGGTTTCTGGCACCTGTGGGGTTGGCCGTCCGAACGTGGGCGGGGGTGGGGGTGCGATCCAGCATGGACAGCAGTAGGGGTTGGAGAGTTTGTGACTCGGGCTGGTAAGTATCCCCACTATACTGCTTTCCTCCGCTCCTCACAAGGTGGGGTGGGGAGGTCACTTAATTTGAACCTTTGGCCTTTCTCCCCACTTAGGGATGGGTCCTCCGGGTGATCTCACTCTTTGGGGGGTACTTCTCTCTGAAGCAAAGCGGGCCCAGAAAATATGCAGAATATATTTGACTCTGCTTTAATTTGGGGTTAAGACAACCGTTAGGTTGGATTTTAATACTCCGCCCTTGTTAATCAGGCCTCTAGGTTCCTCCATCCTTCCCAGGTGAATGGTCCCTTACCCTTCTTCCACTCGAGCAGCTTTGGGTTGCGCTGCCTGGGTACGCTTAGAGCTCTCTCTAATCCAGAGGAATGTGGAAGCAAGAGATTGGCTTTTCAGGAACACTCTGAAGCTTTGAGTGCTTGGGAGGGGAGCGTCACGGCGCTGGACTGAGGGGTCTCGCTTCGTTTCAGGATCAATGTCTGTGGAGGGCGGTGCTGCCACGGTTGGAGTAAGGCTCCTGGTTCCCAGAGGTGCACCAAACGTAAGTTACTGTGCTTACCGCAGCCTTGCACCATGGACCAGGTGGGGCTGTGTGTGTGCGCGCGTGTGTACGGGGTGGGGTGGGGGTCAGGGTGGGGTCGGTAAGTTCTGCAGAGGCCTCGGGAAGAGGCAGGCCGTGCCCCCGGGAGTTCTGAAATCTGAAATACAGTACAAATATATGCACCTGTATAACCATCAAGGAGGGACTGGGTTATGCCCGTCCACCAGCCTTGAGTTATCCAAGATGCCTTGCGCTCCACCCAGCTGTTTATCACTGTCTCACTCGAATCACGTGCTAGGAAAAAAAGAAAATTCCCATTTGAGGGTAGGCCGTGTGCCAGAACGGATACTATTAATTTAAACATGGCTCGACAAAGAAAGAGCATTCTTTAAGGTGATGGCAGAAGAGGAATGGAAAGTAGGGATCCTTTCCTGGAATAAGGCAGGAAATGTTCCTTACGGGGGGCTGACCTTGGGGGATGGCCATGTGCTGAGCAAGTTCTCTACCGATGAGCTAGTCACACATGTACACCACACAAACGGTCCCCTACCCCTTTTCTGGAATCCTAAGAACCAGGCCCAATGTTAAAAGGGTAAAAAGCTTTCTGAAAAGAGCCACGCGTATCCTCCATCCTTGGGGTCCAGGTTATTTATCAAAATCTTCCTGTGCTTGGGGTTTCCCCAGTTAATATGCATCCTAACAGTATATTAAAAATATTCATAATACGTACAGTTACGAGATATACATAGTATGAAGATTACATTCCTTATAAACATTGTAAAGTTAAAGATAACTGTTTATTGAGGCCACCTTGACGTGTTAGCTGGGACTAGAAACCATTACCTGCACTCCAAAAGAAGTAAACATTAAAATTTTTATTATTTTAAAGGTATTTTATATGTATAGGTGTTTTGCCTGCATGAAGGCCTGTGCATTGCGTACGTGTGTGTAGTCCATGTACAGGCCAGAAGAGGATGTCAGAGCCCCAGAACTAGGGCTGTGTATGGTGGTGAGCCACGGTGTTGGTGCTGGGACTTGAATACAGGTCCTCTGCAGAGGCACCCTGTGCTGCTAACCACTGAGCCACGTCCAGCCCCCAGAGTAAGCAGTCTGAGACGTTCTTTTTGTAGAGCTTGACCTACTATCCTGTGAACTGGAGTTGTCCGAAATTTCAGGTGCTTATTGACATCTACTGTATAAGTAAAACCCAGCAATCTGCCTTGTGTATCGTTGGGGTTTTAGAACACTGATGGGAAAATAAAGATAGGATGCAATCATTCTGATGACCTTGTTTGTTGAAAAATGCCTTTAGCCCATGAGGAAAACAGAGGGGTTTTAAGTGGATGAAAAGGTCCCACCTCTGTGTTTTGATTTGGCCTAGGATCAGGGAGTAATGTTTGGCTTAAGGACCTTCTGAAGGCCAAATTCTGGCAGCTAGATCAGAAATGCACTGGTTTGTAGGCATTGTAAGTTAACACATTATTATTATTTTGAGACAGGGTTTCTGTGGGTAGCCCTGGCTGTCCTGGAACTCACTGTGTAGACCAGGCTGACCTCAAATGCACAGAGATCTGCCTGCCTCTTCTTCTTGAGTGCTACCACCACTTGGCTCTATTTTTCTGTTCTTCTTAGATTAAACTGACAGGACTGACTGAAATGTGGCAATGGCATTACCCTGGGTTAGGATCGCTTCTCCCAGTAACTGCCTCTGCCTCACAGCTGCTGTGCCACGTTTGGCCTGTAACGTGGCGGGTATCCCTCTGAGACAGCACTGGGGCAGTGAGGTATTGCTGTGTGAAGGTTGGACGCACAGGGCAGGGTTTGGGGAGATTGCTTACTTGTTGAAATGTTTGCCATGCAAACTTAAGGGCCGGAGGTTAATCCCTAGAACCCACCTAAAAAAGCTGGGAGGCGGAGACAAGTGCACCCCCAGGGCTCACTGGCCACTCAGCCTGGCCTAATTGGTGAGTTCTAGGCCAGTGAGAAACCAACCCTGTCTCAAAAAACAAGGTGGAGGGCTTCTGAGGAATGACATTCAAGGCTGATCTGTGCTCTCTACATGCACATACATGTACATGCACTCTGGCACCCATGTTCACTCAAACACTCACTCACCCACCCTACACTCATGCAAACCAACAGACCCTGCTGCTTCGTGCTCTGAGGTTTTATAAAGATTTCTTGGCAGGTGGCAGAGTGCCTTTTCTGAAAAGTAGGCAGCCCACAAGATTGCCCTTTTCTGATGGTTCAGGCTTTTTCCAAGAAGCCCTAGAAAGAGACTCATGTGGATAGTGAGCATTGACATCGTGGCTTCCTGCTTCTCCAGGCCAGGGAGACAAGGACATGTGTCTGCCTGTGTGTGGCTGGCTTTGCCCCTGCAGGTCCAGAAAGAGAGGTCACTGGCCACTTGTTGGTTGGGAGAGTTAGGGCTTCGTAGCTGGTGGTTGGAGCCGGGGGGCGGGGGGAGTGGCTGTACTGTGTTCATCTCATGATACCCATGACATCTGGTTCTGGGTTAGGGTATAAAGCTGTACATGACACTGGGATCTAGGCAGTTCAGCACCACTTTCCTTTTTGGTGCTTTTCTGCCCGGTGCTAGAAACTGAAATCACAACACCTTCCAGGAAAAACCATGCTGCTGAAATAGAACCTCGGCAGCTGAGCACAGCAGTGAAAGCATGCATTTATGAGATGCACTTTAATTTTACAGTGTGTGTGTGTGTGTGTGTGTGTGTGTGTGTATGTCAGAGGGAGAGAGAGAGAGATCAAAGTTCATGGAGTTCAGGAGAGGGTGTTATATCCCCTTGGGTTACAGGGTAGTTAGTTGTCAGTGGGCAGTGTGGGCAAACCCAGGTCATCTGGAAGAAGAGCAAGTGCTCTTAATAAAATGAGGGTCATCTCTTTAGTCCAGGATGGGTGTTTTTAACATGAGTCTTATTTCAGGCATGTCCTGAAAGATAAAGGAACCATTGTCTTTAGACATTACTGGAGTTAACATTGATACCATCCATTTAATCCATAGAAGAACTGTGTTCAAATGCTGGACCCTTCTCTAGCTGTGTGGCTTTGAGGAATTCACCTGGTCTCTTTGATTCTACATTTTCTTCTACAGAAATGACTAATCTAAAACCGGGCTCCCCATGTTGGATTGTTGAAGGTGTCAAGGTAAAAAAAGAATGGGTTTGCAAGCCATGCTGAAATCAGAGACTCTTAGGGTTTTAGAATTGGATCAAGTCAAGTAAACTTTCATTTATATATTACATGACTTTCTTCTTTCCCAGGTATGCATTCCTACTGCCTTTATTTTTTAAAGTAATGTGGATGCCCCTCCCTCCCCCACTATAGTGTGTATCCATTACCTGAAATGCTTTGGGCCACACAAGTGTTTGGAACTTTGATTTTATTTGAATATGTGTTTACATATAATGAGATATGTTAAATATGGGATCCAAGTTCAAACATGAAGCTCATTTGTATATATGCCTTATAGATAACAGGAAGGTAATTTTACGCAGTGTTTTAGTGTGCTTGTGTTTTGACTGAGTGGTTTTCAGGAAGCCAGATATGGAATATTCCACTTGTGGTGTCCTGTTGGTACTCAGAACATTTTGGATTTGGGATTTTTGGACTTTCGGGTTAGAAGCGCCTAAATTCATTTCCTTAAAGTCATTGGGTTGTTTTACACCTTTGGATGATTTACTTTGCAAAGATATTAAAGAAGACTGAGTATGGGGCACGGAGAGAGAACGCAGTCAGTCAAGTGCTTGCTATGCAAGCATGAGGAACTAGGTTCAGATCTTCAGCACTTGTGTAAAAGCTGGCTGTGGCACTAGGAGCCTGCACCCAGCTCTAGGGAGGTGGAGACAGAAAATATTTGGCGTTTGTTGGCTAACCTGTCTAGACAAATTGGTCAGCTCCAGGTTCAGGAAAGACACCATCTCAAACACACACACACACACACACACACACACACACACACACACAGTAGAAAGCAATTGAGGAAGACATCCGTTGCCTACTTCTGGCTTCTACATACTCTCACACAAACATGTGCAAGACTGCATTCACCCGAGCATCCACACACATGAACTTTTACACACACACACACACACACACACACACACACACACACACACGGGACACTAAATACATGTCTCTAGTTCTCTGTGTGTTAAAGCTTGTTGCCTGGGGGATGAGAGCTTATTTGTAGAATGGACAGGAATTGATGTAAAGCGTCCCTTCACCAATTTTCATCAGTGTAACTGCGTCAGTAAATAGCAGTGATATTCAGATGGCAAAGCAAACTGATGTGTGATTCTCTTTCTCTCTTTCATCCTTAAGATGCCAAGAGTGGCCAATTCTACTTGAATGTGATCCATTATAGAATACAAAACAGCAGCATGTCAATGTCACAAAGCGTATGGACAGATCGCAATGTATAACCCATGGTATTTAGTAGTTATCGTGTTTTAGGGATAATTTAAAGGGTTTACATAGGTTATGTCAGCTGAGCCAAAAGAATCTCTGCACAAGAGATCGGCTATGTTTGTGGTCTTGTGATTGTTTGATTAATGCGGCGAGGAAAATAATGCATTCTTCTGGGCCAGCTTAAATTGCTTTGAGTTGATTGAAACTTAATTTAAATGTACCACGGGCAAATGCTTCTGAAGACGGAAGATTTAGTGAACCTTAAATTGCAAACCAGAGATGAGAAGCACGCAGGCAACAGACCCACACGGGGCAAAGAATGCCTCTGTGCAGGCATCATGGTGGTCCTGGGGCCTCAGACACCCGGTCCCTGTGTGGATATGCCAAACTACACATTAATTCTGCCTTTCCAGACATTCTCATCCTCATTCTCTCTCTCTCTCTCTGTGGGGGGTGTGTGTGTCTGGGAGCTGTAATCGTAGCATGGGCCATGTCTTTCTACCTTTTAATACTGGGGACTGTTGATAGTGGTCAGGAGAGGGTGTCCCGTATGTTCTTTCCAGTGAAAGAAAGGGTGTCTGTCTGTAGAAGGATTTGGTGGCTTAAGGAACTGTCCTCTAACTATCCTCAGTTAGACTGTCCTCTAACTGCAAACGTTAGACCCCTGATGTGTGATATTTCCCCCTTCTCAGTTTTGCATTTCTTCGAGTCGTCTGAAGTAGCCCATCATTGCCTCTTCCAGTCTTCGTTGCCCGCCCCCCCCCGCCCCTCTACCCAGTTAGTGTGGCTTGGAGACAGACTTTGCCAGTGGGCTCAGATCTAATGAGGAGACTGGATGTGGGAACAGAAAACACAAAAGAATAAAGGCGAGGAGAGTGACACGGGGCTGGCAGGGGGAGGCAGAGAGAAGAGGAACCGTGTCAGACAGACTCCGAGCGGGTGCCTGGCACGTTGGAGGCCCTTTGTAAACGCATGCATGGCTCTTTTATTTATTTAACGGATATCTGTTTAGTTTTTACCATGGGCCAGGTTCTATGAATAGGGGAGAAATGCAGCCAGCTGTAGGGAGTGCGGGGTCTGGTTTTACTCACAGAACTCATGGCACATCAAATGACTTGTTCTCTCCTTCGGAAGGAACAGAAAATCGATATTCCATTGCTTTTCCATTGGCGTTCAGCCCATACTGCTTTCGAGGGTGGAGTGGTTGGGGGAGACCGACTAACCAACCAACCAAACAACCAACCAAAAAAACAAAACAAAAAAACCCTCTGAAAACCAACCCTGGAAATGCTAGTTCAGCTCCATGCAAAGGAGACCTAGGTATCTGTGGCACCCTCAGAGCCAGCGAGGCTGCAGGAGGTTGCAGCGTGCAGGAGGATGTAGCATGTGGAGGCGGTGGCTGAGAGGACGTCCTCAGGCTGTCTCCTGTCCCCTTTGGCTCAGCTCCCTAGCTGGCCTTGAGTGAGAGGCCCATGATGCGCACACATTTTTCATAGGCCTGTTATGGCCATTGACAGCTGCTGTGCCAATACATCTGCCGCAAAGTTTACCATAGCAGCTGCCGGGAGGGCTGCCCCGTCTGCGTCCTCAGCTCTGACCCCAGTCCTGGGAGCTGGGCTGGGAGGCTCGACTGGAAAATCTTGTCATGTGGCACAGACACTGAAAGGAAGGGAGAGGGACCCCGGGGTCAAGTTCACACTGGGTCAAATATGTGTTCTCAACACTAGTTAAAGCAAACATTTAGGAACCGTAAATTCTGTGTTGTGGTAGTGCTTACTCCTTCATGGTGAAACACTCCTCCAGCCCAGGCCGGTTTGCATGAGGCACCCGATCCCGGTCTTTTCTACAATGCTGAGGCTGTTCTGACTCTTCAACAAGAACTTTGGCAGTGACAGGGCTTTGCTTTCTGACTTTGCCACTTATTGTTGAGACTATTCCAGACATACTCAAACTCCTTTCAGTATATAGATGACATTTTCTTAAAGTGCACTTTTTTTTTTCCTTTCTTCCAAGTACCAGCAAGGAAGGAGCCAGCGTGACTCAGAGCATGAGGGCTATGTCACTCATTTTAATCCTTGACCCTGGGAGAGCTTACAAGGAGCAAGCATGGTGAAGGTTACTTTGCATGGGACCTCAGACATTACAGGGCTTTTTTTTTTTTTTTTTTTTTTTTTTTTTCTTCACACCCTGTGGGGTTTATTGAGGTGGGCATGATCTGTTAGCAGTGGCAATCAGCATTTTACTACCTAAACTGACTCGCCGGTTTTTCCAGCTGTGTTAGTACCCCCGTCTGTAACAAAGCCACACACCCCAAACTAGATGCCTTAGATCGATGGAAATGCACTGCCTCACAGTTTTGGTGGCCAGAAGCTGCCATCCAGGGGCTGATAGGGATGGTTTCTTCTAAGGGCCTCTCTCAGTGCATGTCACCATTTCTCTCTGAGTGTCTACGCATGGCTTCTTGCTGTTTATACTTCTCACTGTGTCAAGGTTCCCACTTCATATAAGAATCCCACTCAGATTTGTGCCCGCTCTCACCCGTTTTACCTTGCCATCCCCAGCAAAGATCCTCCCTCTAACTCAACCCACATTCAGAGGTACCGGGAGTTAGGATTTCAACTTACCTTGTTTTGGGTGGGGAGAGGGAAGCACAATTAAGCTCCTAACTGCCACGCACATGGGCAGGAGATGTGGGCTACGCAGAGGAGGTTCCCTCTGGGCATTTGGAGGTTTCCTCGCAGTGTTTGAAGCCTTCATTGCTTGCCTGCCAAGAAGCCCTTGACTATGGATTTAGCTTGGCTTCCTTCCCCACGGCTCCTCGGCGTGTTGTGAGAGACAAGGCGATCGTTGTAGGTGATTTGTTTATGCTTCTGGCCGTTTTTCTCTGGCCTGTTTTACAGAGGTCTGGATGAGTGCTTCTCAACAAGTACATCTAGAGAACTCGCCGCGGGAGCCGTTGTTATCGCGTTGGAGATGTGGGCGTACTGACAGGTGCCCCAAAGGGTGGCACACTTCACACCTGGAGATGCTGATCCAGAAGGAAGGGATCTAACCCTGGAGACTAGTCTGACACTGGGTGTGGGTGATGGGAGGGCAAGGCCACACTTAGGCAGGACCCCTCAACCCTTGGATTAGCTCAGTTTTGAGCATAGCTGTGTGTGCTCTTTTCTGTCTTTAAAAAAAAAAAAGAGCTATTGAGTTAGTTCCCATCTTTGCTGATTGTGTGTGGTTTTGTAATATTTTGAAATTTGGAAAACAATTTAATTATGCCCACATGATTAGAAGCTTTAAACACTTTTATATTTCTGTCTCATTCTGTCTTTCTGTCTGTGTCTGTCTGTGTGTCTGTCTCTCTGTCTCTGTCTCTGTCTGCTCTGTGATGTGTGTGTGTGTGCACAGTACAGGTGTGGAGGTCAGAGGACAGCTTGGTTCTCTCCCTACACCATGTGGATTCTGGGGATTGAACTCAGGCCGTCAAGGCTTTCTAGAATATGTCTTTACTGACCAAGCAGTCCCACTGGCCTCAAAGCTCACTCTTGTAAGTGTATGTGTGTGTGTGTGTGTGTGTGTGTGTGTCTGTCTTTGTGAATTTATGTTAACTACTTGAATTCAGGAATCTGGGAACAGGGCACCAGATACCTTGGACCTGGGATTGCAGGTGGTTGTGTGATGCCATGTGGCTGCTGAGAACTGGACCCCGGTCCTTGGCAAGAGTAGTAGGCAGGCACTCTTAACCGCCAAGCCCTTTCTCCAGCCTCAAGCGTTTTATTTTTAATTATAAAACAATTTAGCACACAAAGCCAGGAAGTAATATATCTAATAGCTGCTCATTAGTGTTACGCTTTTAAAAGCTCCCTGATGTGGCAATTAAGCATAATGATTTATAGTGCAGGGCGAGGCTATGGTCTTATTTTCCTTAAGTGCATGTTTAATAATGGCTCCTGCCTTTTTAGTGCAGAGAGAATAATACAGAATTTGTTGGTGTCATACCAACTCTTTATTTGGGGACTTGTGGAAAAATACACAGGAGCTGTAGCTGATGTATGTGTTTTCCTTTGCCTATTAATTTGCTGAGTGACTAGCTCTTGAATATGGATTGAACACCTCCGGTAGCGGCAGCCCCAAGCACCGGCAGTGTGTACAGAGCACGTGGCTGTGAGACGTGGCTGTGCTGCTGGGAACGTTCCCCTCTCCTTTCCAGCCTCACCACGCTCTTGTCCTTTTCTTTCTCTCCTCATGGCCTGCTCTTACTTGATTTGCCTGAATTAGAGATGGTGTGGCTCCATTCCACGTTTGGAGATAGAGTACAGGGCGTGGATCTTGACCTTCATGCTTCCTCACTGCGTGGCTTGGGTAAGCCTCTGAGAACTTGAGCAAGGCCAGGTGACCTTGATGCAGCCAAATAGGTAATCATTCTGGGGCCTGCCCGGGTGTGTGTGAGAGGGTGGAGGGGCCCCTTCCTAGCCTGATTCCACATCCGTGGTTCTCAGTTGCTCCGATTTACTCAGGGCTGCCCCCTTCTGGGTTCTCCCGGAGGCCACACACTATTTAGGTCTTTTGGTCACTGGCTCACCCTTTGTTGTTCTCAAGTGCTGTTTCCCCCTCCACATTCCCTTGGCTCTGCACATGGCTGGGCATCTCTGTCGCTTGATCAGCGTCGAGCTCCCGGGAAGCAGGGTTTTCTCTGTTACTTTTTATGTAGCCAGGCCCCTTGGGTTGCCATAGCACCTGCGCTAATTGGGTTGCATAGAATTACATTGACTGGCAAGTGTAGCTTAGTGGGTTAGAAATACAGTCCTTAGAACACCCTGTGGGATTCGGCTTTCTCCTCTCTTTGTTTATTCCCACCTTTTGACAGTCCATTTGCTTTGCTTTTCTCCGTGTACTTATCCGGGCCTGCTAGATGCTGCTGCTTATGCTGGCTATTCACGGGCACACACCTTATTCAGTACCCTCCTCCTCCTTCTCTCTGTAAGGCTGCCCTGGCATAGCCCAACCTTTAAGAGGACTTTTCCTTTCTCCCTGCCAATTTTAGAATCTTTCTGCTCAACATCATCTGATAGAGATTTGGGACTAAGTAAAATGAATGTTGTATGATTTTCCCCTGTAATTTTAGATCCCCAAATACCGCTCTTGGCCAACCATACTATTCCCTGTGGCTTTTTTACTCCACTGCATTTGAGTAATAGTGTTGGCATGGATGTCAGTAAACAGTTTGCGAAATGTTGTGTTTTGTAAATTAGAAGATGGATGGGCTGGTTTTTAAGTATATGCTCTTGATTCCACTGGGCCAGAAAAAAGATGAGTTTGGCCAGGGTATGGGGTGATGGAGTGCAGAGAGATGTTGTCATCCAGAGTAGGTGAGGTCAGCTGTCCTGCAGCCATATGAGTCCTTGCTATTTACAAATAAGCAGCAAGAGACCGGAGAGAAAACTTCAGAGGGTTTTGGAGATGACTCAAGGGGGAATCCTTGCACAAGAGAGAGGAGGTAGAGACACCAGAGGAAAGTGTGACTAAAAACAGAAGTAGGGAAAAGACTTCGTAGACACGTTGTGTTTCTTGTGGTATTACTCAGCAGTTCCAAGATGGCTTCCAGTCCTTCATGAATTTCCATTTATTGTTTTTAATAAAAAGGATATCTCCATCCTTTTGTCTGTGTGCCATATGTATGTCATCTATACACTGTAGCAGATGGATCATTGTAATTGGCGTCTTCAAAACTGTGTTTTAAAAGCCTTTGAAACTGGCTGTAGCGCACTGTTTTACCTTGAGCAATCACTGGCTCTGAAGATTGGGCAGTGGGGAGACTTTCGCCTCTGCAGATCAAGGGAATCTGTGGACATTTCCCCAACCTTCCAATGGGGACAGAATCATCGCTTGCTAAACCCCATTTAAGTCCTTGTTATGAGTGTCAACTACACTCACCCTTTTCTCTCTCACACATTTGATGTGATATCACAATCCCTCGTGTGTCTGGCCTCCCTGCTTGAGTGTGAGCTCAGGGTGGGGAGATCTTCCCGGAGCTGTCATTCCATCTTCAGTACCTGTAAATGTAAGTTTCTGAGGAATGAGTGAGTGAATGTAGAGATTCATTGGTTGTCCTGGTGGTACCCAGATGGGGTGATGCTCTAGAGTGATAGAGGGTGGGGCAGTCAAGGAAGGTTTCTCTAAGGTGGTGACCCACATGTGACATGACGAGATCTAGGAGAGGAACAGTTTAGGTCAAGAGATGGTAGTGTCAAGATGCTGGAGTTGCCGGTGAGAGTCACAACAATGCACAGTAAGATAATTCAAATCTCGTTCATCTTTTTTTTTTTTAAAGTCAAATTAGTAGGGCTTGTCAGATGATTTTTTTTTTAAAGTCAAATCTTTTAATACCTGTGATAAATCATTTGGCTTTGATGAACCCCCAAAACGCAAAAAAGAATGTCGCACTGGTAACAGTGAGTTAGCCATTCTGGAATATATTTGTAGGTCATTCTGCAAGCTGGCTCCGGCTTCATTTTGTGGAAAAGAGCAAATAAAGCGAGATTCACGACTGCCCTGAATGCCACAGAGATGTACAGAGAATTTGATACTGATAATACAGCTTTTGTTGGTATTCTGTGAATATTCTTTTCCACATTTTCATGGTAATACTTGTCTTGAAAAATAGGATGTAGAAGACCCACTCAGTGTCCGTGGCTTCTCAAAGCCTGAAGAGCTTCAGTCTTTATGTCACACACTGAGCTTACCGATTTTTGCACACCTCTGGTTTGAAATGAAGCAAACATTTTTAACCCTCCACTTAATCCCCGGTTACCCCTGGTGCTTTTCTTTATTCTCAAAGCAGAATGCAGAGGCAATTCTTCCCTCAGGGGTTCCTTGTTTCCGTCCTTCTTGTGACAGTGGAAAGGTTAAGTGAGTCCAAGATTTTGTAGTAATTGGAAGTGAAATAATGCAGACGATAAGTAAATTAAAGGCAGTCACTATGTTTTTGTTTTACTTTTTTATCCATTAGGAAGTTGGGCTGCCTGGCCGCGCTGTGTATACAATAGACCCTCAGTGAGGGTTCGTGATTAATAAGCACTGCAAGTCGCATTTGTTTCTGAGTGGAAAACCAGACGAAATTCATTTAAATCAACGGATACCGGGATTATGTCATTAAACAGTCCTTTTTCTTACAAGAGAATGTGAGTTGTAGCAGGCTTCCCTGTGCAGCACTTTAAAATGCCCAGTTTTCAGTGTTAGAGGCTCTTGGATGGTAACATTTTCTTCATTCCTTCCTTTAATACAGATTGCTTGAATTCAGGCCATCAGCCATTAGCCTCATCTTTCTGACAGGCCATGGGCCAGGGGCACCCGCTGGGCTGAGGAGTTTGCAGAGATGTCAATTCTCTTACCTTGCAGGGTGGTGCACACTAATAATCCCAGTGCTTGAGGAAGTTGAGGCAGGAGGACTGCCAGCTGGAGAATAGTCTGGCTAGATAGGGTGTTTCTAGCAGGCTTGGGTGGAACAGTAAGATTTAGTCTCAGAATAACTAAATAACAGAGGCTG
The DNA here is from genome assembly GCF_907164565.1 of Psammomys obesus. Classification (NCBI taxonomy): domain Eukaryota; kingdom Metazoa; phylum Chordata; class Mammalia; order Rodentia; family Muridae; genus Psammomys; species Psammomys obesus. Next base: position 38,637,073 of record NW_026585644.1, read on the forward strand.
GAGAGATGGCTCAAAGGTCCTGGTCTTGCAGAGGACTTCATTTGAATTTGGTTTCCAACACCCAGGTCAGACAGATAGCAACTGCTTGTTACTGCAGTTCCAGGGGAATCTAAGGCTGGCTGCCGTGGGCACTGCAAACCCCCCGCACCCTCCCCCCATATACATTAAAACAACAACAACCAAAAGAACAACAACAGACAGCAAACAAAACGAAAAGCTAAATACCACCATCAACAGTGGTGGAGATTATGATTCTGGGGTGGATGTGCTGGTGGGGGTGGGCTTCCTGTGGTTAGTTTGCAAAAGGTCCTATGTTCCCTTTCCACATCCCATGCCTACTTGCTATCCCCCAGAAAAGAAGAAGAGGAGGAGAAAGAAAAGGAGGAGGAGGAGGAGGAGGAAGGGGAGGAACAGGAGCAAGAGGAGGAAAAGAAGCAGGAGGAGGAAGAGGAGATTCTTTAGCCCTAAGACAGATCTAGGAATCAGGAGTGGTGGGGTTGGGCCTAGGCATCTGTGTTTTCAATGACCTTCTGCAGGGCTCCGTAGAGCCTGGCACCAGTGACAAAGCATCTCTCTTCTGATAATGGCCATTACAAGGTAGATGGAGGGAGATCAGGAAATCGGCTCCTTTGGGTTCAGACCTCAGGGATTATTAGATTCTTGTGTTTTTACCTCTTTCCCTCATTTGTGCTTAATAAATATGTGTAGTATAAAGTCCAATGGGATGGACCAGTTTTCTCAGCTCCAGGAGGGAACATTGGAATTTGAGCAGGCGTAGCCATGCACGTTTAAGCACATTTTATACCGTATGCTCACAGAGACCAAAGGAACTATTGGCTGTCCTGCAAATACATCTGTAAATGGTACTTGTGCTTCTTTCTGTATTTGTAGTTCTCTTAATTGTTCCTTTACATGGGAGATGCTTAAAACATCCGTCTCCATATTCTTCAAAGCTATGTTTATGAAGGTGTGGTACCCAGACTCCCTGGATCAGAACCCCCTTACGGGATAAATACCAGATGTAGATTTTGGCTCCCTGCCCCAGGCCTACTAACCAGAACCCTTAACGGGTAGATTCACGGGCCTTCATGTTTGCAGGCATCCACCTCACCGGTGCACACTGAAGTTTGGAGGCCCCGTGTAATGTGTACATCCTGGAATCAAAGATGTCAAAGGGAAAGGAGGGGGAGAAAGATACTGAGAAATTAACTCAGTGCTACCATTACTCGTTTTTTTTTCGAATAGTTTAAGACTGAAGGGATAGCACTTGCCCAGAGCATGCCAGATGCTGTCAGAGAACTCTTCCCTGTCAAGAGCATGATGTTCCGATTGAGAGAGAACAAGGTAATCGAGAGGGGGTGTGCCCCTGCAGGGCTTTAGGGTGGAGGCTCAGTCATAGAGGGATCTGGAGGAATGTGTCAGATGTTTGGAAACAGCCCAGTTAAGAGTTTCTGCAGTGACACATAATTTTATTGTGTTTAGGAAAGGGATGGCCTAGTGTTTAAGGTCACGACCCTTTGTAGAAAGAACTGAAAGAGTTACCGTTTTCTTTCTGTGAAACAGACTGTTTCCCCCCATGAATGTGTCTTTAACATTTTTTAAAAACAATCATGAATTTAGGTGTTTTGCCTGCGTGTATCTATGCACACACACACATATATATGTGTGTGTACATACACCATGTGTGAACAGTGCCTGTGGATTGTGTGTGCAGTGCTTACAGTTGTGAGCCACAATGTAGCTGCTGGGAATTGAACCTGTGTTCTTTGGAAGAGCAGCTGTGGTGCTAACCACAGAGCCATCTCTCCAGCCCTGGGTCTTTTTTTTTTCTTTCTTTAAAAAAATATGTTTTTCTTTCTTTCTTTCTACAATATAAATTAATACACAGATGCCTTGCCAGACTGTTGAAGAAAAAGTAGGTTCTTTCAAAAAGTCTGTTTATATTTAAGTAGAAATGTAGTGTGTGTGTTTGTGTATGTGTGTGTGTGTGTCAGTATGTGTGTAGCTTGTTTAAATAGTCAGTTATCACAGTAATGGCTATCTCTCTTTATTTTGTTCTGAATTTGAAAATTACTTAAATTGTTTATTGTGTAGACTTATATGTGTTCCTTGGCGTGTGTGGGGCAGTCAGAGGACAACCTAGGAGAGTTGGTTCTCTTCCTGTAACAGGTGTGTGCTGGGGATTGACCTTAGGTGCTCGGGTTTGGCAGCGGGCACCTTTGCCCACTGAGCAACCCCACTGGCTCTTCCTCTGTAAGGTTTTCTCATGCACGTAGCATGCGACTCTCTCTTAGCACATTACTTTTCATGAGACATCCAAGTGTTGCAATGTTCTGTAAAGGCCACAGAATAGACAATACAGCTGAAACTGTGAAAAGACCCAAATTTGAAGAATTACTTAAAGATACGTATGTTAAAACCTTCAAGGTTTTTTCCCCATCTCTGTATGAGAACACAGTTTGATAGAAAAGCAAAACTACAGACTGGAATGGCAAGCATATGTAAACGTGGACTGCAATAATTTTTGTCATTTTATTTGATTTATTTTCTTTAAATTTTATTTTCTTTATGATTATTATTCTTCCATGCCCAACTGCCTGTGTGTGTGTGTGTGTGTGTGTGTGTGTGTGTGTGTACGAATGCATGTTTATACATGCATGTTGGGTCAAAGAATAGCTTTCAGAAGTTGGTCTTTTCATTCAGCTTTTTTTTTTTTTTTTTTAATGTGGGTCACCAGGCTTGTTCAGCAAAGTACCTTACTTGCTGAACCATGTCTCTTGGCCTTATTTTGTCATTTTAAAAATTATCTTATTGAGAACAGAATTGGGCAGAAGATGGAGGCCTCATTAGAGTCTTATTTTCCACTTTCTTGTAGCCCTTCCCACCATCAAAATATTTACACCATAGTGGGACATTACTTACTGTTAGTGAACCTATAGAGACACATCATTATCCCCTCACAGTCCATTATAAATATATTATACATGAGGGCTCACTTTTGGAGTGCTGACTGTAGATTTTTACAAATGCATTTAATGACAGACATCTACCACTGTGTATGCAACCCAACAGTTGCCCTGTCCTAAGAGTCTCGTTGTCTGCCTAATCATTCCTTTCTCTCGTGTAACCCTTGGCAACCACTGATCCTGGCTCTATGTAGTTTTGTCTTTTCCAGAATGTCACATAGCTGGGATCCTGCCTCACGAAGTTCTTTAAGATTGGCTTTTTCACACAGTATGGTTCCTCCACAACTTTTCTTGCCTTGGTGGCTCATGCCTTTTTAGCATGAAATGATATTCCATTGTTCAGCTGTTTTATAGTTTAGCTAGTCACTGACTTAAGGGCTTTTGCATTGCTTCTACATTTTGAGGATTGTAAATCTGGATGCTACAATGTTTTGCTTAGGTTTTTTGAGTGATGCAATTTTTTGTCTCGTTTGGGGACATACCAGAGGGTGTGATTCCTGGATGAAATAGTTAGAACATGGATAGTTTTTTTTTCCTCTAAGATACTGAATCTGGCTTCTAATGTGGCTACCAGTTTAGAGTCTTTGTGGGGGTCAGGGGTGAGGGGTGAGTGTGGGGGATGGGGAGCATGCCTTGACAAGCATGTGGAGGTTGGAGGACAACCTGAGGGAGTCAGGTCTCTCCTTCTGTTATGTGGGCCCCTAGGATCAAACTCAGGTCCTCAGTCTTGGCAGCAAGTGCCTTTACTCACTGAGCCATCTGGATGGCCACTTTTTCTTCTTATTCTCTTATTTACAATGTAGATTTAATTAACTAAGTGATTAATTGTGTGTGTGTGTTTGTGTGTGTGTGTGTGTACCATGGCATGAAGGTATAGATCACAGGGTAACCTGAGGGAGCCGATCTTTCCTTCCACCTTGTGCATTCTGGGAATTGAGTTGGGTAAGCAGGTGTCTATCCTCTGAGATCTCCTTTCCTGGTGGTTTTCCAGAACAGGAAAGCCATCCGGCATGCTGGAGCTCATCTGCGCCTGATGGGTTAAAATGAGAGAGCTATGTCTCTCAGAACCCTTGACCCCATTCAGCAGTGCAGCAGAGCCAGGAAGAGAGCGGGGCTCCAAGGTCTCGGGACTCTGTCTTTCTCTGTGAAGAGCTGGGAAAATTCCATTTACGTTTCCCCCAGGGTTGGATACCTTTTCCGCTTTCTTGATAGAAAAGCGCGATAGAAGGTTGGCCTTAGATAGGTATGGTGGCCCACACCTACAGTGCCCTGGAGGATCTGAAGTTCTTGGCTATCCTGGGCTACATAGTGAGACCCTGTCACAGGGGAGAAAAAGGTTCTATGTAAATATTGACAATTACTGGCCTTACCTTTTGGATCAGTTAGTCTATTTTTTTTTTTTTTTTTTTTTTTGTTAAACCAGTGTGGATATAATTATTGCAATTGTTTAAAATGTGGAAAGGCACAGGTGTTAACACCTAGAATGCAGAAGGTCCTCTGTGTCTGAACAAGTGGTGTAATTGACAGAGCTCTGGAACAGTCTTTTTTTTTTTTTTTTTTTTTCCTGAAAACATGGTGCTGTGTACCAAGGCCTAACTGTGCCAGGCCCTGTGCTATGCTAGCTGCCCCATTGGGACTTTGGCTTCTCTCCACATTTTATAGATGCATAAACTCAAGGCAGGGTTCAGACCCGGAGCCAGGCGGTTTTCATCTCTGCTCGTCCCTGCCTCCCAGGATCCCTGCAAACTACAGATGGTGTTTGTCCTGCCTGGAGCTCAGCTGCTGTGCCTGGCGATGTTTCTGTGGGAAAATGAGCCTCAAATTCTCACTCAGGATTCCAGTCGGGGAAGGACTGTGCCTTCCTGCCCTCCTGGGGTTGAGCAATACTCGTGGTTAACCAGGCATGTGTGGTTGTTTTCATCAACACGCAGGGCTTTCTCTAAGAGCTTGCAGCCTTCTTTGGGGTTAAATGCCCCACGGTACCTCTCTTTCTCTCAAAGTTCCAGGTCCATACTGGATCAGGTCTGGACATATGAAGGGTGTGGGTGCAGGCTCTCAAGGACGACTGGGTTCTCTGTGACTTTCCAGGACGCGTTACGAGTGTCATTTACTTCTTTTTCAAAACCGCTTTCCTTTCTTTCCCGGAAACTCAGGAAAGAGTTTCTTTTTGTACTTGTACTCTTTGCATATCTGGCCTCTTCTCTTCCCCCCACCCCCTGCCCTCATGTTTTTTTTCTGCCAAGAAAGAGTGACATGCTAATTCTTGGCTTTCTGCGAGTCTTTTCAACTGTCAGTTGTAAAAAGTCAAGTGCAAAAATGTCCTCTGCGTGGTCCATGGTGGGCACTCAGCCAGTACTGTTTGAATGAATGAACTTCTCATCATGTTTTCTGAGTCTGTTGAGTTGAGTAGGTTTGTCTTTTGTGTTTATTTTTTGGCGGTCCGAGTATAAAATGTCCCTTATCGGCTCATATGTTTGAATACCGGTTCCCCAGCTGCCAGTACTGTTTTCAGAGGTTATAGAACCTTAGAAGTAAGTTGTTGGGGGTGAGCCTTGAGATTTATAGCCTGGACCCACTTCTGCCCCCTTTCTATTTCTCCTTTGGTCCAGATGGGACACCACGGGTGGCACAATTTGCCTGACGTGATGGACTGTACCTTCTCACTGCGAGCCAGAGGAAGTCCTCTGTTCTTTAAGTTGCCTCTTGTCAGCCATTTGACTGTATCAGCAGATAACTAATACACCTTATAAATATGGATAATTGAATTGCATTTGCATATATTCAGTGGGGAGTTCAGTCTCAGCTCTCAGGGTACAGAGTCAGACTAGTGCTTTTAGAATGCTACTGGGGAGGGAATGGGTTGGCTGAAGCCCAATGTAGAGGGAGCCTGTACTGGGGAGGGGAATAGATAACTTCATTTTGGGATGGGAGAGTAGGTCTTGCATGGAAGTGATGCTGGATGGACAGACAACTGTCTGGATGTTTGAGGCAATGCAGAACAGAAAAGCAGCCTTCCCTCACACATCCTGCAGCCAGAGTGATATATGTTGGAGTAAGAGGTATAGATTGAGGAAGGATGTAGTTCTTTACTAAAGGTAGTTTGAAGGAGTCTAGCAAAAGGAGAAGAAAAAAGAGATACAATGTAGAAATGGGAAGAAGGAAGGGAAGTTGCCAGAGCCTGTGGTCTGGGGTCAGGGTTGCTGTCCTTGGCTACTATTCCCCCAACAGTCACATCAGTTCCAGCCAGCCTGCTAACACTCTGGGCCAGGGGTTGGGGACTTTTAATAGTTAGTGAGGGTGAGAGTCAGGCAGCTTTACTTTGGCGTTCTTCCTTAGAGAGGTGGGAGGAGCTGGAGACATTCATTGGCCATTTGCTGGGTGACAGAGTACTAACTGTACTCCCCCAAACTAAGTTTCAGCTTGTCATCAGTAAAGTGGGAAATCTTGGGAAATCTCAGTGGCTGCTGGGAGCTGGTAAGAATCCAGGAAATAGTGTTTAGGAAATGAAGGTCAAGGTTGTGTCACCTTATGTACTGCCACTCCTCAAGAATGCCTCTGGCCACGTTCACAATGGAGAACTTGATGGTTCCTTTGTTTTGGACATGTTCCTTTCAAAAGATGTCAAGTCCTAATTCTAGAACCTGACATTTCAGGAAGGATTATCCAGGCAAACTCTGACTCCCATCACACATTTATTGGAAGAGATGGGGAAGAATTGATGGAGGCGCAGGGGTGGAGGCAAAGGAAGGGTGGAGGCAGAGGTTGGAGTGTTGCAGCCACAAGCCAAAGAATGCTAGCAGCCACTGTACCCAGGAAAGACTAGGAAGGGGTTCTCTCTAAGAGCCTTTGGAGCGACTGTGGTCCCTGTGGCCCTGCCCACACTGTGTGATTTCACCCCACTAAGATGAATTTCAAACTTTTAAACTCCAAGGACCCTGAGAACATACATTCTGGTTGTTTTAAGCCAAAGAGTTGATAGCAATTTGTTAAAACAGCCACAGGGAGACTATAGACTTCTTATTAATAGTTAAAGATAAGAACTTTTAACTTTTAAATAATCTTTTTTATTGCTTGAGGATTTTATATATGTATATAGGGTAGTTTGATCAAATCTATTCCTCCATTATTCCTTTCTAATTTTTCTCCTATCCAGCCACAGCCACTTCATATGTTCTTAAAAACAAACAAACAAAACATTGAGACTACTCAGTGTTGTCTGTAGGAGCATGGGAGGCCTTTCAGGAGCCAACTCCCCGAAGCAAACTGACTCCCTTCCCACACCCTCAGTAGCTGTCAGTTGCCCATGGCCTCTCTCTCAGCTGGAGGTGAGAGTCATCATCCCCTTCCCATCCATACACTATACACTTGCTGAAGTGGTCCTTGGTTATTGGCTTCTGTTCTTGTGTTTACTCTAATACTGCACCCATTGAAGTGTTTTGCTTCAAACTCTAAAGAGTCATGTGAGACAGATTGAAGATGGATGTTCTCCCTGCACACTGGGGTCCTAGCGAGCACCAGAAACCAGTGATGCAGGTTATAGGAAGTTGTCTCTTTGGTTCTGAGGTGATGAGCCAATGGTACCAGTTACGATGGTGAACCTCATGGTACAGGGCTGACTGGACGTGGGCCTGGGTTTTTCAGTTTTCAAGGACCGTTTTGTGTCCTTGCAGCTCCTACTGGATGGATGTTAGTGTCTGGATGTGAGTAAAATGGCATGCCTGTACCGTTTTACTCATTCCCCAATATTTAAATTATATACACACCCCTTTCAGATCTTTTCACCTTCCACCTACTGCGGAGATCATTGAGCCAATAGTGTGCATGCCCCTCTGGAGAACTGCTGCTCTCATGCTGTTGTTTATTCTGTTGAGGACAGGAAGATAATTATCCCTGCAGGGCTTAGAGTAAACAAAAATAACACTTGAGTCATTGTGTCTTTTTTGTTGTTGTTTTGTTTTAAGGCAATACAGTATACAATTTCTCTCAAATGTTTGTTTCTTCTTAAAAAGTTTTGTTTTAGAGGAACAGAATTTAATACTTTTGTGCCACCATCAAACTTTGAATTGTAAAATAACAACAGTTTTTGTCTTACATTAGACAAAAAGATCTTTCCAGAAAGATGTCTGAACTTGAAATTACTAACATCAGAACATTGCTGTAATTGAGTTTTGTCTTGATTTTCATCTCAGAAATCCACATTGAAGGATAATTTTAAAAGAGAGGGCAACATCATGACTCAGATGGATATGAAATGAACATGTGTCGGAGATGTGATTAGCACACGTTTAAATGAGGGAACCAGACAGAGGCCATAACTGGTTCAAAGTATTGCTGGAACAAATGTACACCTTAATGCAAAATGGTTTCACCTGCAGGGTAAAAAGCACTTGGATTTCCTAGACGTCACTGATTTTCATTTTATGGTCATGAACCATGAATCTGTAATATTATCAGTTTTCTGTAATTTACAGGGTCGTATATATGGCTTACAGGCATTGGGAGGCAGCAGCAACCCAGCAGGGGGTCTTCAACACTGACAGTAATATTTTTTGTCAATCCCTTTCAACCTCTTTGGTAGATTTTCTTGCCAAGCTCTGTGTCTCCTCCTATGAGTTTGGGTCAACCTCTACTTGGAAAAGAACTGTGATCTTCTGGATGAGGGATGCCCAGGGAAAGAGATGCCTGAGGACCAAGTTTCTCTTACCCTTCATACTGGAACTCATCGGTAGCTTAGGTGCTGAGGGACAGTGACATTGTAGACTTGCCATCAGGAGTTGTGTGTTTCCTTTGGAAAGGCCAAACAGTGTAGTGACTAAGGGCAAATGTGCACTCACGTGTTTTGCTCTGTATTCGCTGGCCTTGTATCCTCTCTCTTAGCTTCCTCAATGTGGGAATAACTATATTTCCTACTGTTAGCACAGTGATGGAGGAATTCCACAGATATCATTCAGTTCAGGTAGCTGAATAAGCTATTACCTATAAAACAATAGGCGGTGCTTGATCTGAAGGCAGAGCTAGGCAGTTGTTGGCTCTTACAGATTCTCCAAGAAGAATGACAGACATCTGTGAGCAGGCATGTTGCCATTTTGGGAGTCTTGCCAGTTCTGTGCATAAGCCGTGGATGAAAGTCTCTGGCCAGCAAGCTCAGAGCTGTCAAGTTCATTGAGAATTATTACAACCTCTGGCCATCCTATAGGGCTAGGCTTATCAGCTCTTTGTGTCCACAGGTTCTGTAGCTTTGAATTGAGCCAATCTCAGACTGAAAATCTTTGGAAAGAAAAACCTGTACCTGCCTTTCATGCATGCAGATATTTTCTCTCTTAATATAATTACATAAACAGTATAACAAAACTGTGCATCTATTATTTGTGTTGAATTGAATATTGTAAGCAATGTGGAGATGATTTAAAGTGCACAGGAGAAATACGCACAGGTCATATGCAAACATCACACTATTTACTCTAAGGATTCAAGGGATTAGTTGTCTGCAGTGGGTCCCGGGCCAGTCTCCTGTGGCTCTATGGTATGGCTGACTGTATGTATAGAGCTCACATCTAGTTTTTAAGCTTTAACTTAGTGAAGTGCATTTACCTTAAATCACGTGGGGACAGAGCCTAGGGTATTTCTTTCTTAACCTGGATATACTGATGTGCACCTGTCATCCCACGTACTCAGGAGGCTATGACAGGAAGATTGTGAAGCTCAGAAGGATGGCTAACCTGAGCAAGAGAGCGAAGGCATGCTCTCTATAAGTAAATAAATTCTGTCAAGAGTACATCTGTAGGCAAAGGCGCTCGCTGTACAATTAACATGACTTGAATTCAATCACATGAACCTACATAAAGGTGGAAGGAGAGAACTGACTCTGCCTTCTGAGTGCTGGGATTAAAGGCATGTAGCTCCACCTTCCTTAAAGAGAGGGTCTCACTCTATAGTCCTGTAACTACTCTGTAGACCAGGCTGGGCTTTGAATTCCCAACTCACAGAGCTCCATCTGCCTTCCTATCAAATGCTGGGATTAAAGCCATGTGCTATCCCTCCCCTCGAGGGGAGAGCAGCCTTGGCAGGCCACAGAGGAAGACAATGAAGCCAGTCCTGATGAGACCTGATAGGCTAGGGTCAGAGGGAAGGGGAGGTCAGTGCACTGGGGGAGGGGCATGGGAGGAGATGAGGGAGGGAAGGTGGGGTTGGGAGAGGACAAGGGAGGGGGCTACAGCTGGGATACAAAGTGAATAAACTGTAATTAATAAAAAAATAAGTTAAAAAAAAAACATGTGCTGTCATTCCAAGCTAGCAAAATAGTTTTAAAAATGAATTTACATACATACATACATGTTGATTTAGGGTAATGCTAGTTTCCTTGACCTTTTGTAGAGCACTGGGAGAGTTTTGTTTAAAATGCACAGATTTGGAACCACGCCTCGGGAGTCTCACAAAGCTTAAGTGGTTGAAGCCCCGGTGCCCTTCAGTATGCGCCTGCCTCGTCCACACAAAAACTGCTTTTTGTGTCTGTCCTTCCCAGATCCTTTCGGAGGACTGTTTTAGGAACTGTTAACAGAAGCATGACTCCCAGCCCTGCAGGGCCGAGCATTCGGGTGGGAGGAAAGCTGGCTTTCACCACACATTTTTATGACTCACTTTGGTATCGTAGGTCTACCTGTCCGTGCCGTGTTTTGATCTGTATGGGAGGCAGTCTTTGAATCATGTGTAGGTGACGATCTTGTTTTCAGTGAAACCCCTCCAGCTGTCCTTTCTCCAGAGAAGCTTGTAGCTCAGGGTTAGAAAGATTGCTTAGTATGTGCAAGGAGGGCCTGGATTCAGTCCCTGGTCCTCACCCTCTCAAAAAAAAAACAAAAAACAAGTCATGTGATAGTTATCTATAGTAGATGGTTATTGTCTCATAGATAGTTTACTTTCAAAGATTGTAACTTGATAGCCGCTACCCCTGGTCCAAAGTAGGGACGGCGCAGTTAATAAAGATAGCTGTGGCTGGCATCTGAGTGTGATGACAGCATCTGACTGGAGGAAAAGAACACACTTATTTTCCTTGGCTTGGGTGTATTACTCATTTCATTGTTTTATCTCCTACCCCAGAACTTGTTAAGCACTACAGGACATAAACCATGGTCCCATGTGACCTCTTCACTCGCTCTTAGTATTCACTCACAAACACCTGCAGTTACACCAGGTTCCAGCCAGCACATTTTAAAATGCATCTTTGTTTTCTAGAATTGGGTTAATTATGATTTTTGCTCCATTATATATTATCAGGATCACTTGGAGATAAACAGAGGAGTCTAATGTCTTGAATAGATTTTTTTTTTCTCTCTTGAGTTACAGTTGTGTAATTGAACTCAGTAAATCTTACGCCATAATTGCTGCCTAAATTGTCTAAATATTAGGATAGCTTTTGGCAGTTTTGGAAAGTTTGACAACCACACAGACGTTTATGATAAGGATAAGGGTTTGGGTTCAGAGGATGAAGTCATTGGCTTCTTCCATTATTCTTTCATTATTGCACAACTTTAAGGTTGAGCGATAGATGTGTGCTTGGATAAATGATGGGGGGAGTGGTAAGGCTTCCACAGACTGTTTTCTGTTGTTAGAGCATACCAGTCATTTTCAGAGGGCACCTATACCAGAAAGAAGGTGGCTTCAGAAGACTGGAGGTATCCTAAGAAGACTGTGATCTCATTTAGCAGCCTTGTGCTTCTTCCAGCCCAGGAATCCTCCTCCAGGCTCCTACACTACAGAGACATTTAATCTGGCTTAGGATCCTTCCAGGAACAGGTACCCTTCAACACCCCTTTTCTTTCTTGAATAACTTTAATTATGAAAAATAACATGGATTTTTCTTGAGCTTAACTGTGCTTTCTTAAAACTTAAAACAACAACAACAACAACAACAACAAAAAACCCCAAAACAATCCTTTAAGCTTTTTGGTCTCTACCTGACGGAAAAAAACAGTAGTGGTGGTTAGTTATAATAGTCAGCTTGACACAGCCAAGGGTCACCTGGAAAAAGCCTCACACTGAAAAATTGTCTACACTGGGTTGGGCTATAGGCATGTTTTAAGATAAATTGCCCTGTAAAGGCCCAACCTACTGTGGGTGGCACCATTCCCTAGGCAGAGAGTTCTGAACTGTGTGAGTGAAGAGACCGAGATGGGTACCAGCAAGTGAGCATGCATGCATTCATTTCCCCCTGCTTTTGGCTTTGGATGTGATATGACTTGTTGCTTCAAAATTCCTGCCACTGTGGCTTCGTTGCAACAATGCCTTCTAACCTGGATTTGTAAACTAAAACAAACCCTTTCTCCCCTAACATTTTTTTTTGGGGGGGGGAGTGGGGTGGGCATCAGGGCATTTTATCACACAATCAGAAATAAAACTAGAATAACAGTGGTCATGCTCATCACGAATTCTCTAATGCACTGGCAGAGGCAGGGTGATTCCATGTGCTTTTTGACTTGTGTTGTCGAAGTGTAATTCTTACAGTGTGTGATCTTTACAGTGCTGGCTCAAGGCAGCAAGAATTTGTGGGGTGTAGGGAAGGTGCCCTCCTCATTGCTATGGTGAAAGAAGGGTGGTTTCTGCCAGCTAGTGGCGTGCTGCTGTGGGAAATGGATCTGGAACACGCAGGTGCCATCGGTGTTCAAAGGAGAGAGAACCATGCCAATTTCAGCCGCATTAGAAACATCCCACTGTTAGGAGGTGTTGGCACAGGTAGGCAGGATTGCTATTTTTGCAGGCTGGGCCTAGGAGAAAGCTACTGCAGTCAGAGACCAATGTGTTCAAAAGTCCGGCGATGGGAAGGAAGCATGACGGTATCCATAAGGGGGGTGGTGGGAGATTCATGTTGGCTCAGCTTCTAGTGTCTGGGAAGGTGAAGGAAATGGACACAACAAGCTCATTGCTCAGGCCAGCTTGGTTCATGGCCTTGGGTCCAGCTACTTGCTGATTTCCACTGTAAGAACAGAGCCTTGGGTTCCCCAATCTGAAAGTGGTGATCCATGTCCGTCCAGCAGATTCCACAGTTGAAGTGAGGATCCTATCCCACGACCTCACCTTCAGTAGAGGATTGAAAACTAATGGGGAGTTGTTATCACTGAGTTTGTCGGCTCAGGGAGGAAGGAGGCAGGCCGCAGTAACTCCTGCTCTAGGGTGTTGCCATGACGTGTGGATGTGAACGCGTCCCTGTCCTGCAGGCTCGTGTGTCTGAGCCGTAGGCCCGTCAGTGGTGCTGTTGTGGAACGTGAACCCTTTGGGGAGTGCGGCCAGACGAAGCGGGTTTCTGGGGCTTGGTTTCTGAGGGTTATATAACGAAACCTGTCTAGCTCAAGCCCCCACCCCACCCCAGCATCCCGATCTACCAAAATGTGAGGAAGTTATGTCGCAAACTCCTGCCCCCATGGTGGAAGCTGCCCTCTGCTATGGGAGCCTTACCCTGCGAGCCCCAGCCAATCCTTCCTTTCCTAAGTCCCTTCTGCCAGGCAATAACAGTGGGAAAAGCAGCTGGTATAGATGCAGAGTAATTGGTAGAGGGATAGTGGCAGAGGCGGCTTTCCTGCGGGGGAAGGGAGGCTGGCCATGGCTGTGGGGAGTGTCAGAGGGGCCACACCGATGGAGCGGGTCAGGTTAGCAGGACTGGAAGCAGATTTAAAATCTAGAGGAGTAAGAGGAGATAGGTCACCTCAGGTTTTTATAGGGGACAGGAGAATTGGGCAAGAATGGTAAGTTCAGGATCAGGCATGTTGAGGAAGCAGGTGGTGGAAAAATTTCATGCACAGAGAGCCTACAACAGCTGGGAGCGGGAGGCTGGACTTGAGGAGTGAACGTGAAGGCTCAGCATGGAGAGAATTGCTCAATATAGGCCCTTAGCTCGGAACACAGGCCAGAATGTGCAAAGGCTGATGGGGATTGCATAGATCCCGCGACCTAGCTCGGGTAGGTGGAAAAGGAGCCAGTGTCAAACTAGGCTTTTCTTAAGGCAAAAGGAGGGAACTCATGAGAAGTAGTGACAGGAAAAGTGGAAGGCACACCCTGACACAAGTTTTAGAGTATCTTAGAGTTGTCAGGAGACAAAAAGCTTGACATTGCTTTACACACACACACACACACACACACACACACACACGCACGCACAAAGTCAATCCAAACACCCTCCATTACGGAGACCTGTTGATTTCCTCAGAAGAGGATTTCCTTCAGGAAATCCTCTGCCCTTCCAGGAAAATGTGTTTATATTTAGAAGGTTTTGAGAGAATGCCTATTGTTAAATTTTCATTTGACTGGGTTATCATTTGGAGGCTGTGAAAATGCTGTGATGCCCGTGTGTCAGTTGTGATGAGGGGGCTTCTTTTCTTGCTGAGAACCGTTAGGTTCTGTCTTTGGTGAGTGTTTCTTTCTGGCTCCATGACCGTGGGAACCTGGTGAGGGCTGGGAGGAATCACATGGTAGACTTGGTCTGACTCTCTGACCAATGAGAAAACGGAGGCTGAGAGCAAGTGGCACTGACTCAGTGTCACATAGCTCATAAGAAGAAGAGCCTGTTCTGAAAGGACCTCATCCATTCTCCACAGACCAGGTCCTCTTGGTTTGTCCAAGACAAAGACTCCCAACAGGAGAGGAACATTTGACTACAGAGCTTTGCTGAGGGAAAGAGCAGTCGGACCTTACTGAGGACTGCAGCGTCCCTGTGATTCCTTAGCAGACCTTCCTAACGAGCGTTTCTTTTGGAGGAAGGAGCTAAAACACCAGGAAGGAAACCATCATCATTGGAGGTCTCTATTGAGCATTAGCAGCCTTGAGCATTCACGAAGGACTGATGGCACTTCCATATCACAGTCTGTGGTCAAGGGAAGCCAGAGCAGAAACTTGAGAGCAGGGACCCTGGAGGAGCTCTGCTCACTCTCAGGCTGTGGCTCAGTTAACTTTCTTACACAGCTCAAGATCCGCTGCTCGGGAATGTGCTGCACAAAGTGGACTGAGTCCTCCTCCATCTTCTGTCAGTCAAGACAGTATTTCACAGACATGCTCACGGGCCAGTCTGATTTGAGCGGTTGTATATTTGAGACTCACTTCTCGGATGGCTAGAGGCAGTGTCAAGTTGACCATTAAAACTGAGTGGGCTAGTGAGAAAGCCAGGAAATGGTAGAATTAGGACTACACTCATTCATTTTACCCTAGAACCTGCACATGTATCGTCTAGTTTTTACTCAATGAATCTGTTGAGAAGAATATTTTTTTCTTTAATCCTCAGTTCTCAGAAACTCATTGAGTTAGCCTCTTTGTGTGGGGGGTATACCCTTGCTTTAGTGTTGTTCCAAAGTGCCTAGGAGATGTCGTGGGGAAATGCTCCCCAAACTGCTAGGAACTGCTATGCTCCCATCTATGCATAGCCTCCATCTTCTGGGAGCTTGTCCCTGTGCCTGGGGTGGAAGTAAGAGTGGGCATTTCTCCCAGTGCCAAGGTGATGATGTGCTACTGGTCTCTTTGGGATTCCTGACTCGAGTGAAGGCTAATCTCCAGTGTCCAACCCCCCCAAACTGTCCAGCTTCATGATTATTGATAACTCTCCCGTATTCCTGATATTTACCGTGTGTCAGCCTTCTGCTAACAATGCTGTATACCATCTCTCCTGTGTCCCCAACAGTCTGTAAAGGAGGCATTATTTCCCCTAGTTATAGATGAGAAAATTGTGACTTACTGAGTCCAGCCACTGGGGCTGACCAACAAGTTTAAGTTTCTCAGGTGATTCAAAGAAACCATGAGATCCTTGGCCCAAGTATTAAGCCCCTTTCAGTGTGAAAGGGGTCTATGTCTGGAGACACACAATGCCTTGCTTTTTTCCTTCCCACTCCTCCACCATCCCAGAATATGACCCCCAAACATCAAGAGGATCTTTGTATTTACAGAGGGAGAGAGAGAGAGAGAGAGAGACAGAGAGAGAGAGAGAGAGATGGAAATAGAGAGAGAGAATATGAATGAGAATGAATGAACATATGAGTAAGAAAACAAGTGAGAGCCAGGGTACACAGTCTGGGGACATGGGAACTGGAGAGGTAAGTTGGGATTGGCGCTCGGTCCCTGTAAGCTACCTGCCATTCACGGCCTTGTTTCTGCAGAAAAGTGCACTACTTATCCCGTGGACCCTGTCAGAATGGGTTGTGGCTGTGCAAGGGTCTGGCTGTGGCTTTTTATTGTTCAGGGTCATCAGTATGTGACAAGCTTAGATAGGCAAATACGCCATATTTCCTAAAACAAATACTGAATGGATAAAGGCGACCTATATTTCCGCCTATGTAAGGGACTCTGTTCCTTGCAGCTTGGCTCCCCCACATAAGGTTTAAGTTCTCCTATGGCCAAGTACGTTCAGCAGTAAAGGCCTTTGCTGGTGCAGTCAGACGCTGCCAACAGGGTGGTCAGGTCCTGCAGCAGTCGCTGGTGGAAAGTCCTCTCTGAACCTTTCTCTAGTTGTTGAGTGTTTTGACCAGGCAAATGACCATAATGATGGTCAGTTTGCAGGACAGTGGATCTGGAAAAGTATGTTAAGTGAGGCGATCTAAACTCAGAAAGACAAAAACTCCATGTTCTCTTTCATAGGAGGCTCCTAGCCATAGTGTGTGTATGTGTGTGTAAATGTAATAAAGCCTAACAAACTAGAAAGGAGAGCAAGGAAGGTAAAAGTAAGTGAGGATGAAGGAGAGAGGGTCGGCAGAGACATGAGAAAGGAGAGGAGGCTGGGGTCATGGGTTACAAAGTGGGGACATCAGGGTAACAAGTGTGCAGGAGGCAATGGGGGAAAAGGAGAGTCTATTTGACATATTTAAAAAATCCCATAACCATACTGAGTATCTTGTATACTAATTTAAAACACTAATTAGCAAAAACCGAATGTAGCGGTTTAGCTCCTCGGTGGAGTATGTTTGGTTTCAGCTCTCAGCAGCCCTCGTTGTCTACTCTTGAATAAGTACAGAATAAGTCTGTAATCAGCTCATTGCATTTGTGCAGGTGACGAGGCAGTTTCAGTGTCCCACTGAAAGAGAAGGTTTGCTAACAGTTCAGTAGGGTGGGGTGGGGAAAATCCCCTTCTCCTTTTCTGCCTGAGAGGCTGGGTCTGGAGTTAGGGTATATGAGAATGGGGTATGTGCCTCCAGGACGGTGTGAACTCAGGTGTGAACCTGTGATTCTGACTCCAAAGCTTGTGTTCCTCAGTAGCACATACTGTCACATCCTCTGTGGTAGTTTGAACAAAAATGGGCCCTTTAGGCTCATAGGGAGTGGCACCTGTCAGGTGTGGTCTTGTTGGAGTAGGTGTGACCTTGTTGGAAGAAGTGTGCCAGTACAGGTGGGCTTTGAGGTTTCAGAAGCTCAAGCAAGGGCCAGTGGCTCATTCTCTCTTCCTGTAGTCCGTGGATCTGGATGTAGAACTCTTGGCTTCTTCTCCAGCATCATGTCTGCCTGTGTGCTGCCATGCTTCCCGCCATGATGATAACGTGCTTTACTTTGTAAGAGTTCCCATGGTCATGGTGTCTCTTCACAGCAATAGAAACCCTAACTAAGACATCCTCCGAGCCATGCAGCCAGGTGGTGAAGGAGCATGGAACAGAGTCTCTGGAAGGAGAAGTTTCAAGAATGAGTATACTGACTCATTGAACGAGAAATCACAGTGTGGTAGAACTATCTTCAAACTGTGGAAAGGAGAGGAGTGGATGAAAACTATGAGAAGACAGATTTCAACTCAGGCAAAAGAAACATCTTTGATGAATGAATGAGCCATTCCAAGATAAACTGGGCTGTTTGGAAGTCCTTATCCTTGTTTTAAGTGCTTGTTTTGAACAGAGTTATTTGGCGGGGGGTGGAATTTTAATCCTTGGATGAGCTTGTACTCATTTTGAGAGCCTATTTGTTGTTTGCCAAAACTTTTCCTGGGAAGACACTGCACACATTTCTTTTCACCACAGATAGAGAGCCCACGACAGACCAAAGTACAGATACCACCAAAGTCTAATTTTGTGAACCAGTGAGTTTTATTGGGGTTACGTACTGAGGGCTATAGATGAGGAGTAACTTCCAGGAGCAGAAATGACTCACAGACAGCTGTACCACTAAAGCCCACCCTAGCACAGGTGACAGCTTACAAAAACTGGGAACACGGAGCACATTGCACACCCTCCAAGCAGGCCAACATGTCAGAGAGTGTCTTTCCGAGTGACTCTGATCTATACTTTCAAGGCAGCTGGTCTGGTCTCAGGCGTCATGTATCTGGTAGTCTTCTTTTCTGCTTGGCTTGTTGGAGAATGTTCTTTGCCTCTTGGCTTCTTTAGTTTTAGAGGGAGGGCCTAGTGAATCTGGTCAGTTTCAGGGACTTCCTGAGCTCTTTTGAGTTGTTTAACCACTTGCTTAAGGAGCTGCCCAGCAGGATGGAATGTTTTGGTCTCAGGAGAAGCTGTTACCCAACAGCATTTGCCACAGCTGGACCAGTCTGTACATGGTCTTATAGACATATATGAACTTTAAGGTAAGCTGTTTGATGGACTCATTGTACACGGGCATGATGTGCTTTACAAAGCAGCTTTATTGAGGCTTCACAATATCCATGTTGTGCAGCGTACAACCACATTAACTCTAGCTCTAGGAGATCTGATAACCTCCTTTTGTTCTCTGAGGTTATCTAGCATACATATGCACAGGTACAGTATACTTGGACATTCACACAGATATTCATTAATAGATAAATCTTAAAAAACAGATTTATCGAGATATAATTCATAATGCACTCAATTCACCTACTTAGAGTACGCTTAGGGTATCAAGCTAAAATGGTGGCTGGATATATTTATGTATGATGAAGCTCTATAGATTGTATAAAATAGCACAGGCCATGGCTAGTATTATCAAATTTTAGAAAGCTGCATTTATACTGGGTCATATTTAGTGCCTGAAAACACAAATATGTGGAACCCGTGTTGGGGATTCTTGAATTTATTAATCGCATCTGTGATTGTCCGGGGCTTCAGTTCTCTTCTACATGGATCTCTCTACATGGATGCTTGGTGTGTTTTTTTTTTATTTATTTATTTTATTTTACTTTTTATGACATGGGAACCCCTGAGGAAGCAACATAAGTGTTATTGCTTGACCTTAATGCCTTGGCTCACAGGTTCACAGGGCCCCTCTGCATTTCATTGGTTGGAGCAATCCCTGCCCATCTCAGAGTCAACAGTGGGGACCTGAGCTCTGCCTTTTGATGGAGGGCATAGAAGACACTGCCAAGAGGACATGGAGTTAGATGAATTTGTCTTTACAGACTAGTGGTTCCCAAAAAACTGCCATGATCTATTTCTCTTCTTTTCACTCCACAGAAGCCTGCTCCAAATCATGTCACCAACAAATCATGACAATAACAGGGAGAAATGGAAGAGGAAAAAGGTTGCCGGGAATCCATGATCTGTAGGGGCTTTTGGGTGGATTCTTGAGTAGCCAGTTTGACAGTTGGTTGTGAGGCCCATGATTAATGATGTAGCCCTTATGGCCTCATTAAATCTTCACTTACAGAATCATTGTATGGAATTTCCTTGTTTTCTTTCCCCTAATTACATCCTCCAGTTGCAAACTGGGGACAGCTTAGCAGTTTTACATTGTGAGAAAACAAACAAGATTACTGTTAAGTACAAACTACTTAGGGCTTATTTTCAAGGATAAAGAGTTACTTAGATTACAAGTTTAAAAACTCCCTTGACTATTCATTTTCTCGGAAAACATAAAAATATAAAAAAAATTGGGAATTGTGAGAACATCATTATTGAGCTCATCATCAGCTATTGTTTAAAAAGCCTGGTATGATGAGTTAGGGCAGTAATTTATTTTGGGGCTGGCAGCTCCCAGCAGAAAGGTAGTTGGTGGTGGCATTTGCTCTTAATAGTTATTTAAACTTCTGTTTGTATACTGATTATATACTGTTTTAGATAGACTGCCTAGCTAGGAAGCCTCATGGGTCCAGCTCTGGGGTTTAGTACATGCCCCTACCTCAGGCTTTTTACGTGAGTGCTAGGGACTTGAACTCAGGACCTCATGCTTGCAACAACATGCACTTTACCTGCTGAGCCATCTCCCCAGCCCTTCAAACAACATAAGCACACACGGAAAGTCAGACTGTTATGGAGGAAAGAGCATGCAATTTATTTACATTTTTACACACGTGAAACACTAATTCTACTACTGAGCTACACCCCCAGCCCTAGAAGGAACATTTTAAACTCATGTATTTACTAGGATAATTTCTCTATTTATAAAAATGTCAGAGACAAGAAAATCCGTTGTAAAATTTAATTTTATGGATTATTGTTTTGAAAGGAGGGATTTGCTTATTCCTTTCAGCTCTGCCCTCACAGGCCTGGGAGTCTACAGTTTTGTTTTAGTTTTAATTTCTGGAAATGGTTAGGTTACATTTCACAGCAGTGGGTCAGAGCCAGAGGGTTAGCTGCTTACAAGTAATTCTCTGCCCTGCGTTTCCCTTCCATTTGGAGGAGTGACCTCGGATTTCACTTGAGGCGTCAACTGTTGGCCTGCCCAGTGGAAGAGTCTCATGGTCACAGTCCTTGGGGCTGTGTCCAGGGCTGCCCAGTGTATGTGTTCACTAGCGATACTGGGCATCAGTGACCTTTGGAAACATTTTTATTTTAGTGAGGAAAAGCCTTGGCACAGCATGGATGGCATTTCTTCCACACTGTTCCATCGGAAGTCATATAATACGGCTATTAATTTACCTTCAGGAATGCTGTCAGGACGACTCAAGTGGTGGTTTAGAAAGGTTCTGACTTAGCCATTTTTCTAAATTCACTTGTGAAGATCAGTCTGGAAATGTCTCAAGTCTGAGGAAGATCATAGAATGTTTTTTCTTCCTCTTCCTCTTCTTCTTTTTTCTTTCTAGCTCTGTGTAGCCTGCTGGCATTTTACATTTTACTGAGGACAGCTTTACTCTGAAATGATTGAGTGTGGGAAAGACACAACAGTAGCTAAGTGGGTTTGGTTCAATGGGGAAGGCTGTTTTTGGTTAGTGTAACATTCCAGTAGTTGAAATAAAAGATTGTTTCAAAAAAGGGGCTTCTCTCTCCAGAGCTCCCTCACATGGTGTGCTAGGGTGTGGCCGGATGAATGGGGGTGGGGCATAATGACTGACACCTGTCTGGTGCTGCCCTGAGCCAGCGATTATCCTAAGTGTTTTGCATATGCTAATGAGTCTACACAGAAGCCCTCACTTTATTCTTCCCATTTTATAGATCGAAGAACTGAGGCACCACAATAATAGAACCAGTCTCCAGTCTGTGTTGGAGATCTGGCTTCTGTGGAATATGGCTTTTAATTGCCATGACCCTCCCTAAACAGAAGAAGCTACCTTTTATTTTCTCTCAGTTTCTTTTCCCCCTCACTCTATCTTAAACCAAGTTTCAGAGTTTTGATTCTCAAGTTGGTAGTCATTTCAGTCTTATAAAAGTTATTTTGATTGCTTTAATTAAAAAAAAAAAAAGGTATGCCTTGTTTAACGATTGTGGTTGCTGAAAGTAGAAGAAGCCAGCTTTTTAGGCCCAGCAAATGGCTCAGTGGAATTTTCCGTTCAACTTGATGAGCTGAATTTGATCTCCAGGGCCCACACCGTTGAAGGAGAGAACCTGTTCCAACAAAGTGTCCTCTGAAATCCACATGTGTATTGTGTCATGTTCATGTGTGCATGAGCATGTACACAGTCACGTAACGTGTTATGTACAAACATGCACACTAATGCTATATAAATAAAATAGGAAGAAGCCTGCTTTTTGAATAAATTATACAAGCAGATAACAATGCTAGACTTACTAACCAGTCATGGTAGATGAAGAATTGCTTTCAGAGTAAAAATAACGTGTCTTAAAGTAGCGTAGTCGTTGTAAAGTCTAGTGTAAGTCATTCTAGCTCCCACATTGTTTATATTGTATAACCTAGAGTCTTTAAAACCTGAAGTATGTTTAAGCTAGCATTTTAAGTGAGTTAAAGCTTTTTGAAAATGGAATGTTGATTTTTGCTTCACTGTAACAGTTATAACAAACCATTAGAAAATCTGCAAAGTGTAATATAACTTAAACAGAAGTTAATAAATAATGTAATTTTGCTGTCATGGCTAATCATTCATGTTAACATTTGAGTATATTTTCTTTCCACCTGTATTTGTGCTTCATCGGCGGTTTTGATTATCTTCTAGGATGCTGTTCCCAGCACAAGGGCAAAGGCAGCCACTTGCCGCTCCATCCCTGTGGAGCTTTATCACAGTGACTGAGTAAAAATGTGACAGTGTCAGCGAGGGAATAGTGTCTGGAAGAAAAAAGTGAGGGAGAGGAGGATAGAGGCAGAGGGTTGATGTTTTAGAGAACATCTTTCTGGGTAATCGAGGCAAGCCCAGGGCCTGGGAACTGGCATGGAAGCTGGTGTGATAGCAGTGATGTCTTGGGGAGAACCAGACCAAGCTGGCCTGCTGTGGTTACATTTTACAGGAGGGTTCTGAGCGGAGAGTCGTCTGGTTTTGCTTTAAGCGTGCTCCCTCTGGCTGTCCTTGGAAGAACAGAAATAGGGGACAGGGCTGCCAGAGAAGGGTTTGTGGGTGGCAGTGAGAAAAATGGTCAGATTCAAATTATATTTAAAGACAGGATTTAGAGGATGGATTTAATGTCTGTTGTGAGGAAAAGAGAAGCCAAAAATGATAATAACTTGGTATTACATGTTAAAATGTTACTTTCTTCATATCTTGAAATCCTAACCCCCAGTAGCTCAGAGATTGTTGTCTGTGGACCGAGGGCCAGTGTAGGTGTAATTAGCTAAGACAAGGTCATATTATCCTGCAGCCAGTGAGAGTTGTGGGTGGGGCTAATCCATTGTGCCTCAGCCCTGAAAGCAGTGGTTTTCTATCTTACTAGTGCTCCTACCCTTTAATACAGTTCCTCATGGTGCGGTTAGCCCAACCATAAAATCATTTCATTGCTACTTCATAACTATAATTTTGCTACTGTTATGAATCATGATGTAAATGCAGAATATCTAATATGCAACCCTCAAAGGGGTTGTGACCCACAGGTTGAGAGGCACTGCCTTAAAGAAAGAAGATATTTAGGTACAGGAACAAACAGTCATATGGAGATGAGAATCATACCATCTGCAAGCTGAGAAATTCCAGAAACTGAAAGGGGAATGGCGTATTCATTCTCCCAGATATCAGAGGACACCAGCCCCTCTGATACCCTGACCGTAGACTTGTGGCCTCTGGAACTGTGTGTCAGTATGCTTCTGTTGCTTAAGCTACCTGGCTGGTGGGTTTGTTATAGTGGGTCCCACATATGGGTACACTGGGCTCCTGTGAGTGTGTGTGTGTGTGTGTGTGTGTGTGTGTGAAGAGTGGGCTATTCAGGAAGAAGGATACTAGGAAGCAAGTCTTGTTTGAAGCAGAGAGAGGAGCCAGAAAATACGCCATGGTTGAGAATGTTGTCCTGGATGCAGGACATGGTGGTGTAGGTGTGAGCGTTGGACACGGAGGTCTGCAGTTTAAGTGAGAGGACACAGCCTATCATCTAACTCGGGTCACAGGCTAAGTGAGGTCGGTGTCCGTGAGGAAGGCAGCCTGGGAACTGTAACATGTAGAGGTTGGGAAGAGAGAGAAAGAGAGAGAGAGAGAGAGAGAGAGAGAGAGAGAAGAGAGGAGCCAGAAGAGTCTGGGGAGGATTCAGTGAGAAGGTGAGAAGGTGGGTGTCAGTTATGGCATCTCAGTAGTAAAAGGAAGGGAGTGATGAGGACGAGGGATAGGTCCATCGTGGCCCGCACTGCTGATGCTAAGAAGGGAGGGGACTAAAAGTCCCCACTGGATTTGGCAGCCTGAGTGTCACCAACTACTCAGACAAGATCACATTCATCAGGGAGGTGGAGGTACAAGCCTGATTGGCAGGAGATCAGGAAAAAGTAGGAACTTCAAAACAAAGTTGGCATTACACCATAAGTGCTGTTTCATGTCCTTGGAAGTTCTTTAAACATTGCTTTTAATGATGGTATCACATTCCAGGATTCTTATCTGTTCTCTATTGGTCCTATGAGTAGAATGTTTGCAATTTTTGCGCCATATTGATTGCAGAACTGCAGTGGGCTTATTTGAACATCATAAGATCTCCTACATTAGGAATGCTATAGTTCAGTGGGATGTTTGATTTAGGGTTTAATCCTAAAATGGTTGCAATGGATATCTCTCACTGGACATTTCTCTTTTACATGTTATTTAATTGACTAGGACACACAGAAGACCTCTGGATGGGAGCAAGTCTGAGAGGGATCACAAAGTGAGACAGAAAGCCAGAGGTTCAGGAGGAGCTCAGCAACCCACTCTGTGGGAGGTAACTTGGATCCCTAGATGACTACTTCATTTCTTCTCAGGGCAGTGCTCCCTCCACCCCCCGTGGCTTAATACCTCCACTCACCCTCCACTACTCTGGACATCTTTGCACCAAGCCCCAGGCTTCGAACAGGAACCTTTGGAGGATGAACTCATATCACATCGGGGCTCCAGGGAAGACCACACTTGGAACAGGGTCTTTTAAGATGTGTTTAGTTAAGGAGAGGTCAATAGGGCAGACCTTGATCCAGTATTAATAGTGCCTTTCCAAGAGAAAATTTAGTCAGAGGTGCCAAGGAATGATTACATGACAGCACAGGGAGAAGATGGCTGCCTGCAAGAGAAGGATGGAGGCCACAAGAGATCAGCTTTAATGCTGGGGTTCACGTTCTGTTTCTCTCTCTCCTTGTTTGTCTCTGAAGTTCATGGTCTCAGAGGCATCTTCCCCAACTCCATGAATCCCCTGGAAATCCACAGTGCACCCTGTTCTCTATGATTATCAGTTGTTGTTACTTCTCATTGGTTGTCTAGTCTGGGCTGTAAGGGGTGTGTTTTCCTGCTTCTGGTTCTGTCCCTGGGGTATGTGGCAGTGTCCAGTGGAACGGAGGGCAGACTTCTTGCTCAGTGCTTTGCTGAAGGGACAGGGGAAACTTGCCTAAAGGTATGGGGCTGAAGGAGGAGGCCCATCAGATTCAGGCCTGTGCTTGTCCTCACCTGATGCACACACATCACCCCGCCTTCTCACGAATAGATGAGCTTGTGCAGGGAGGTGGACAGGTCACACTTGTAGGTTTTTGGTCCTTGGCTCGCTCCCTCTAAGAATTCCTTGCATCTTTTCTTTTACGATGATCTCCTTTAGATTTTATTTTAGTTAAAGTGTGCATGTGTGTGTGCACATGGTGGTCAAAGGAGGACATTGGGTGTCCTGTCCTATCGCTCTGCCCTTGACAGTGTTTTTCACTGGACCTGGGGGACCCCCTCCCCCGCCACACACACACTACTCTAGCCTTTGCCCCTCACCTTGCTCTGGGATTACAGGCACATGGGACCACACCCAGGCTTTTATGTGGGTAGCAGTGATTTGACTCATGATGTTATGCATGGAGTAAGCACTCTTACCCACAGATTCATGTCCCTGACCGGCCTCCATTATTATCTTAATATAATAACTCACAGATAGTGATTCATTGTCAAATTAAGGACCTCTTGTATATATATGGATTTGTGTGTGTCATGTGTGCTTGTACCTGCGGAAGCCAGGAGAGGGTGTTGGGCCTTTTGGAGCTGGAAGCACAGGCAGTTGTGAGCTGCCTTTTGCAGGTGTTGGGTCCTCTTCAACAAGCACTCTAAATCTCCTAATTTCCAGCTCCATGTAGTGATTAATAATTTTTTTTGTGTGTATTGGACTCTGGTTTTCTGCAAAACAGTTCTCCATCTTTTTTACCCAAAATTCATGGCTTAAAGCTAGCATTTAATAGGGGGGCTCAATGTTCAGACAATGAATGCAGATAGTATGGACGGTATTAAAACAAGCTTAAAGATTATTTAAAAGTTTTCTGTCTTCTCCCTAGACATCCAGAATGATTTTTATGCACATCATTATTGAAGTCTGTAAACTCCAAAATCGTTAGGTTCTTGCTTTAACCAGCTATGTACCAGCATTTACTACCGTGAAAGCACAAAGTAAATTTATTCCATTAATGGTAAAAGGAAAAACCTTGGGTAGGTTTAATCTTTGCTTCATTGATCAAAGAATGACTCACAAATCAGGCAGTCCCCAGGGAGCACAGCTGAGAACTCCTGCCTTCAATGTGGGCAGGTGACATTTCTGGACAGTACAGTTGAATTGGCTTCAGCCTGGCACTGTACCTCACTTGAGTTCGCTGCCTGTGACCGAAGCTCAGCTGCTGCCACTGACTGACACTCAGCCCTTTGTCACTGGACACTCCCAAGAAGGATTTTGGCTAGTTGCCATTCAGGTTGACTAACCCTGATCCATAATGCTTGCATTTGGATTTTTTTTTCTGGATTTTGTTATATCTGCATAGGAAGAATGGAGTGTCTTCTGGCCTGGACTCAAGTCCGAGGATGGATTTTACTGAAGTTTCACGTATGCGTTACATTCGTTGCCTGAAAGTTGTACTATGCGATTATTTTTCATACACCCCTGGTTCCATCGATCATACGGCATCAGATGTAGAGTTTTCTGCTTGTGGTATCATGCTGGTACTTTAACAGTTTGGGATTTTAGAGCCTCCATGTTTTTGGAGTGTTTGGGGATTTGGGGATAGAGTGCTTGTCTGTATTAAGATTGCTTGCCAAGTGAAGATGCTCTGGCCAGTGAGCTTAACTTGTAGGTATTTGAGAAGTGGCTGAGCAAATAGTGAAATTCCACTGCACATGAGTATCTCCCAACACTTTTAAAGCTCATATTATGCTACAGTTCTGATTTTGAATGGCTTCGTGCTAGCAGTATTTTGCTCAACCTTTTGCAATTCCTTTGAAGTCTTTGTTGGTGTTAATAACACTGCTGAGGATACCAGAACATAGGAATAGTCACGGTAATTTTCCTCTTACATTGTTAGGTTACATGTCTAGACATTAGGCTGTGACACACGTGAAACATACTGCCAAGCTGCCAGGATGGGAGTGACGGCTCACCAGTACGGTGCCTACTGTGGAAGCATGAGGTACTGCGTTTGGATTCCCAGCACTCATGTGAAAGCTGGATGGGATAGCACAGGTCTCTAATCCCAGTGCTGGGAATGGAGTGGGATGACCCAGGCAGACGGAATCCTGGAGCTCATTGGCCTGCCAGCCTAGCCCAGAGCACGAGTTCCAGGTTCAGTGACAGAACTTGTCTCAAAAAATGAGAGGAACAATCAAGGAAGATGCCCGGGGTTGACACTCACATATGCACACATGCTCACACCCATACAAGCACAAGCTTCCATTCACAAACACACATATGACGGGGGAGAAAAAGGATGTAGTACCTCTCACAACAGCACCTCTTCCTGACACTTTACGTGTGAAATGTAGCCAGTGTTCCTTCCTTAGTTGAACTTCTTAGGGTGATGTCATTGGTTTGGACGGTACCCACAGGTTTATTTGGTACTCGCATTTTCCCCTTTGTTTTAATTTAATTCCCTCTATCTCTTCCTCCCTCTTTTCTTCCCTTCCTCCCTCTCTCCCTCCCTCTCTTCCTTCTTTCTTTCCATATGACAAAGTCTCACGGTGTAGCTCTGGCTGGCCCCGAACGAACTTGCTGTGGTAGACCAGGCCGACCTCAAATACAGAGATCTTACCTGCCTTGAAGGGAACCTGCATAGCTCTGAGGACAATGGCCACATGGGGACTGGTAGTGACATAAAAGCACCAAACTCCTGAAGGAGGTTGAACTCACAGAGGTCCACCTGCCTCTGCCCCTGCTGGCATTAAAGGCCTCTGCCACCAAGCATGGGTCTTTCTTTTTTTTAAGAAATGAGTTTGGTCTAACTTTGTTAAATATAATATTTACTATTATCTTTCTAACAGTATTTTCTGAAAATTGCTTTCTGGTTTATTTCCCTGCTTTTACTATTTTTTTTTTAAGATTTATTTTATTTATTATTTTTACAATATTCTGCCCAAATGTGTGCCTGCACGCCAGAAGAGGGCACCAGATCTCATTGTAGATGATTGTGAGCCACCATGTGGTTGCTGGGAATTGAACTCAGGACCTTTGGAGAACAGCTTAACCTCTAGGCCATCTCTCTAGCACCCCCTTTGCTATCTTTAAAGAGTATATATAGTCTAAACTGCAGAATTTAACTCACCCCTGCCCGTGAGCAGCTGTTACTTAAAAACAAGCTTTATGAAACAGTAACAATAAATCCAGAAAGAGCCTAGATAACTGTATTGTTTTTCATTATGCAACATGATTTAATTTTGTTATTTTTTGTGGGTGATTTTTACAGTTCTTGGTGGTGTCAGGAAGGATAATCTCAGCCCAGTTAACTACCCATTTTAAAATAAATCAAACGCTCCTGCTGAGCTCAGGGTAGAGAACCGGAGGCCTTTCACAGCACTTGGGGGCTGCTGGGTGACATGAAGGCAGCCTCCTGAAAGAGGCTCTGCAATTCTGCACACGGCCTTGGAGGCTTGCACCCCAAGACTTGTGCCGCACTCAACCACCAACTTGGTGAAGTTGTTGCTTAGACTGGCAGACCATGTGGATGTTGAAAGTCAGGAAAGTCTGAGATGTTTCAGTCTGACTTAGAGAGAGGCGAGCATAATGACAGCAGACAGAATGATGACACAGTCTGTGTGACAGACAGACACATACATACAGCCTCGAGTACTTCAGATGGATTTTCACACTGATGACAAAACTCCATAGAGTCGACTCAGGGCTTGATGAAACGTGGTCCTTCTTTCCAGAATATTCAGTTATGTGGAATTCCTCATTATGGCAGAGGACTGGCTAGAGCAGTCATTGGGAGGTTATGATGTTAATATTTTCTCTTTAGGGATTGAGGAGGAGGCTCACCCAGGGCTGTTTACAAGGAAATCACATTATTTATTTGGGTTTGGTACGGGTGAAGTTAGATCAGTCTTCAACTTGTGACCTTACTGTATGATTCTCGTGATCTGATACTCCTTCGTGTTGACTAACTTCAAAGGGCAGCTGGGCAGGGTCCCGAAGCCACACAGGGAACAACTTCTCACCTGCTGTCTTAGATCACTGAAGGCACAGCTCAGCTCACATTTCTACCCAGGACATATGCGGCAGACATGCTGCAACTTGTTTGGAGAGAAAGGCAAGGGGCAGGGAGTCACAGTGAGCCGTGTGGGCTGTGGCAGGCTTTAAATATAACCAACGGTTATGCTTTTAGATGAGAAGCAGAGGAGGCTGGGATTCAGGGCATGGGTCGCTTCCTAAAAATAAAGTCACTGAACTTTGAGAGAACTTTAGGATTAGCTTTGTCAACCCGGAGTAGCTGCCAGTGGAGAGAAATTTGAAACTGTTTACCATTTGGGCCCAAAATGGAGCATTGATCCAGTTGTGACTGATTCAAATGACAAATCAAATGACAAATGCAAGGCCAGCCTGGAGCATGAGGATGGACGAACTTTTGCAGCCCACCCTGCTCACCTAGATCTTGGCAATGGTGGTACTCTGCAAGCCCCGAGTTCATTTTGTCTTGGTGGCAATTTCTGCCAGCTGTGACGGACCTCACTATAGTATCAATCCTTTACCTTGTTCCCAGTTGCCTTTTGTTTGGTAATTAAAACACTTACTTTTTTTTTTTAAAGTAGAAAAATATAAAAGGTTTAACAGCAAACATCCACATATCTATTACCTATAGTCAATACATGTCTTATTATATTTGATACTCATTCTTAAATTAATTGTGTGTGTGTGTGTGTGTGTGTGTGTATGTGTGTGTATGTTCACTCGAGTCCAGGAGGCTTGGAGGACAGAAGAGGGATCAGAGCCCCCGGAACTGAGGTTACAGATGGTTTTGAGTGGCCTGACGTAGGTGCAGGGGGCTGAACTCAGGTCATCTGTAAGAGCAGGGTGTGCTTTCAACCACAGGGACATTGCTTCAGTACCTCCTCTTTCTTTTTTTTTAAGAAAAGTCATTTGAGCCAACTATGGTACACATCTGTAGTGATGACGCACATCTGTAATATCAACCCTCAGGAGGCTAAGGCTGGAGGAACGTGGGATCCAACTTGGGCTATATTGCAAAGAACAAAGAACAAAACGACAAACAAACAAATGGCAAACCCTGAACAAAACCGTAAGATGAAATTCCCAGAAAAAGACCTATGTTTTCTTCTGGTATTACTTCCCTTCCTTCCCAGAGAGGACAGTGTCATAAACTTAGTGTGATGCCAACAGATATGCCAAACTTTCTGACATTGAAATATGACATTGCCGTTTACAAAGTTTAAACTTTGGAATTATAAAAGTGAACAGAAATTGAAAAACAATCTTAGCATGCTTTAAGTAACTTCAAAGCTCTGTGTTGAGCTGCATGCTGGTTGCATGTGGCCCAGGGGCTGCAGGTTGGACACAAGTCTGGCAGGCTTACATTGCTTCCACAAACGCACATGGCGTTATTTTAAAGTTCAACTGGGAAGTTACAACATGATCATGTAATTAAAAAAGTAGCATCCTGGGATTGAGGATGCCTCAGTGAGTAAGGATGCTTGCTGGACAAGTGTGAAGAGCTTAGCACAGATTCTCAGCATCCATGTAGCAGCCAGGCATGGCCTGTGTGCCTGTGGCCGCAGAGTTGGGAAATGAAGACAAGTAGATCCCTGGAGCTTGTTGGTCATCAGCCTAGTGAGATGGCAAGCTTCGGTTCAGTGAGAGACCCCGCCTCAAAGGAATAAGGCAATGGAGAGTGGTGGGGAAAGACATCACCCTTAGCTCTCGCTGACCTTCCTTATCAGGTATGACAGTTTGTAGATTTTCCAGTAATTCGTATATATAAACTAGAGACTACAAGTGATGATTAATTTGTGTCTTGTATTCTGGCATGATACATAAGACTTTTTCCTGTTTTTGCTTTGTCACATTGCCTGGACCCTGTTAGGGGTTAGGATGAACATTTAGGCTTGTTTCCAGCATTGATAGGAATGCTTCTGCAATGTGCTTATAATATTTGCTGAGGATCTTGGTATGTTGTTTGTGGGATTTGCTGTAGATACTGTTTAGCAGAATAAGGAAATCCCTGTGTATTCAAAGTTGGCAAGCAGTTTTTATTTGTTGTTATGAGTAAGTCATGGATATTACTGGAAGCTTTTCTGCATTCCTTGAGTCAAATTCTCATCATCTTTTTTTTTAATATGGGGAATTACATTGTTTGGTCTGCTAACAGTAGGGCCATTCTTATGTTTCTAGAACCAATTTCATTTGCTTTTCTGCTTCTGAAAGATTGGCATGTTTGATCTATCAACAATTCATTTAGATATTTGCATCTATGTTTACTTTGTATATATTTTCATTTTCCCGTGGGAGGTACTCTTGTCTACTTTCATGTTGAGATACTGATTCCTTCACTTCATACTCCCTCCCTCCTCCATCTCTTTTTTTTTTTTTTTTTTTTCTTTTAACAGGGTCTTGCATTGTGGTTCAGGATAGCCCTGAACTTGATGTGTAACCAACTCTTGCTTTGAACCTGGAGCAATCCTCTTGCCTTACTGTATACTGTCCTTTTCAAAGGAGTTTATTTCTGGATTTTCATTTCATGTCCTGATTCCAGTACCTCAGAAGTGGATCTGCATCCTAGAGCATCCTAGAGGAAATCTGGAATTTTCCACATCCAGGTCCTGATGTGGCTATTCTGGCCTCACCCTGTATCAGGTGATGGATGGAGATCCATTTGCAGGCCTTTTTGTGTGTCTCTGTGAAGGTCCCTTTTCTCCAGTCTTTGCTTTGTGCATTCCAGCTGCTCCACCTTCTGAGGTGGGCTCTGCCCTTCTGCAGGGCAGAGCTATCATTCTCCCGAGGCAGAATTCCTAGAGTGCTACCTGAAGGAGGTCTCTGACAGTAGCATTCTTTTTTCTGCTCCACCCCTCACCCCTTTCAGGATTCAGGCTTGTGTTCTTGCTTGTCCAGGATGGCACAGCAGAGGGTTTAGATCTTATATTCAGCCTTCTAAGGCTTGTCATTTCACCACAGCAGAAGGTCTGATTCTGTATCCTGGGCTCACCAACTTCTATGTCCTGAGTGCTGAGATTAAGGCATGCATCACCACAATGGCTTTAGAAACTTTATTTATTTTTTTCTTTTTCTAAAGTAGAAGCAAACACTATGCTTTCTTGAATTTTGAGAAGGCATCTTACCCCCCTCCCCCCATAGGATCATAGTACTTTATTCACCACAGGTTTTTCTTTCTATTTCTAGTTTATTCCAACAAACTGTATATCTCTTAGTAGCTCTCTTCTCTTCTCTTCTCTCCTCCACTCCCCCCTCCTCTCCCCTCCCCTCCCCTCCCTCCCTCCCCTTCTTTCCTCTTCTCTTTTTTCTTCCTCTATTGTATCTGCGTTTCTTAGCCTGACTCCTTAAGGTCAGAACTTAAGGGACTGAGTTGTGTTAGAACTTCGGGGACTTCTCCCAGCTCTTCCAGCCCACTGCAGTGATCTTTTCCTTTGTCCTTCACTACTTTGCTTCCCTCCTCATAGTTCTTCCAGGTACAGGGGCTAACTATCATAGGCCTTGGACTTTCGAATGTTAATTTGATGGGCCAGCATCTGCTTTGAAAGACAGGAGATTATTTGATTGAGAGCCATACAAACCAAGGCCAGAAGTGAAGACATTATTATGCAATGGAGTTGGAGTAGTCTTTTTTCCAGAGATATTTTTTTCTTGTCAGTATCAGGTAAAGGCTCTCGGATGACCTGAGCTCCACTCCTGGGATCCACATGGAGGAAGGAGAGAACCCACTCATGAAGCTGCCTTTTGACCTCCATGCATGTATTACAGTGTCTGTACATGCACATTCATGAACATAAAATAAATAAATAATAAATAAATAAATGTATGTTAAAAAAGAAACCACTTTGTTAACATTGTAGTGGTCCACATAATTCAACACGATGGCTATAATTAAAGGGCAACATAAAACAAATGCTTTGGTCCTACTAAAGAATTCAATAGTACAAAAGCAGTTATGATATGAAACTAACAAACTTTCAGTTTGAGGACTAGAGAGCCGGGGGTTGGGTAGATGACTCAGTGGGTACAACGCATATGGCGCTAAGGTCAGACTCCCCCCAAACTTATGTAAGATTCGGGTGCAGTGGTTTGTTTGCAGTCCTGTACTTCAGGGAAATGCAGAGAAAGGCAGATCTCTGGGGCTTGCTGGCCAGCCAGTTCGGTGGAAACAGTGAGCTGCAGCTTCAGTGAGAGACTCCATCTCAAATATAAGGTCAGGAGAGGCGAAAGAAGTGAAGTCACCCTCTGGCTTACACACACACACACACACACACACACACACACACACATACACACACACACACACATACAGGTGAGCACACTGGCACACCCAGGACCACAGACACATGTATACCACACACAGACTTACACAGAGAGTACACAGGAGTCCTCAAAACCTTCCTGGTGGCTTAGAATTTCCAAATGCCGTGTGCCCGTGTTTCCCACATGGGAGGCGTGAACCAGTCATCTTAGTCCCCGGAGGTCAGGCTCCAGGTTCATAGGTGCAGTCCCCGGCAGCCCAGGGTTGTGTATTTCCAGAGAGTTCTCCAGGAATGTTTCTGTGCATTGTATAGTGCTGTCCTCCAAGCAAAATATGGTTGTTCCTTAGAGACCATCCTGGTCTGGTTTCTCGATGTTCCCTCATAGAAGAGGAGGTAAGGAGGGTCCCCTTATCCCAGGGTCTGGCCACCCCTCTCATTCATTTGCGTGCAATTCTAATTGCATGTGCTCTTGGCATCTCTGGGGGTGCTAGAGCACATAGGCTGGGAGGGGTTAATGAAGAAGCCATCATCCAGGCCGGGTGAAGACAGAGGCCCTCGGAGTCATGCAGGGTCCTGTGAACAACTTCTCACCGTGCTCTAAGTAAATACAGTGAACTCATTGGTGTCCCGGGTTGAACTTCTGTGTAATCGTCCTTTTGTTTGTGGTTTGGACAATGTTAGGAGTGGGTAGACATGGGTGGCTCACGTCTCGGCAGGGAAGGCATTCTCGTAACATGGATACTTCTGTCCTGGGCACCAGAATTTGACAACCACTCTTTCCCCTGAAATATGAGTAGCACTGTGCAAATGGTGAAGGAAAAAAAAGCACAATGAAGTGTGATCGGAGGGCACGAGTTTGGCATTGTCCTGTCAAATGAGGGGCTTGGGGCCTGTATTGGGCATTAGGGACATCTGTCCCTGCTGCCCCAGTTCAAGATAACCCCTGCTGCATTCTCCAATGGACTCCTGTCCCAGCCTTGGTTGGACAACTGAAATATTTTCTTCTTTTTCAAAAATTTACTGCAGAAGGACAGTTTTGGAGATACTTATTGTAATATATGGAATATTCTTTTTCTTCTAATTGGAATTATTTTTGAAATTTTATTGTTTTCTTTGTGTATGTGTGTGTAGATGTATTCAAGGCTAGAAGTCAAAGTTGAGTGTAGTCCTCTGTTGCACCCCAACTTATTGTTTTGAGATCGTCTCCTGTGGAATCTGGAGCTTACCAGTTTGACAAGGCTAGCTGGCCAGTAAGACCTAGGAAATCCTCCCATTTCTACCTCACCAATACTGAGATTATAACACCATGTCTGATATTTTAATATGGGTAGTAAGGATCTGAATTCAGGTCCTTACACTTGCATATCAGGTACTTTAGCAAATGAGTCATCTCCCTAGCCTAAAGTTTTAATTTGTGTGTGTGTGTGTTTTAAAATTACCTTCTCTTTGTTTTTTTATTACATATAAAAATTGAAAAACAAATTACTTCCATTTTACATTCTAATCCATTTATGTTTTCCTAAAGACAGTTTCCTGTGTCACTGTAAGTGCAGCATTGGGTGATTTCTGTCCTTGGCCTTGCCCTGGGTACCAGCTCCTGCAAGCTATGTCATGCAGCCTGCCTGAGAGATTAGTAGCTATTTGCAGGACACCTTGGGAGGAAAGAGGAGCGGAAATCATTCTCAGATGTTAGACTGAAACATGTTCCTAATTGAAAGCATGAAGAGAATGCATACATGAAAGTGCCTGGGGGCTGATCTCTGGCAGATGCACCTGGTGAAAAGCCTGGTCCAGTACTCACTCCTGTCTGCTTCTGCTCACTTGGGTGGAGCCCATTCAGCCCTGTGACATTCCCTAAATAGTGGCCGGGGAAGAGCTTGGAGCCCAGCATCTCAGCTCAGTCAGTGAGATATTGACAAGTTGGCCTCCTGAGTAACTCAAGAAGTGCCTGGCTTTTGAATTTGAATTCTAGAAGCCTAATAAAGGAATGGCTCCTGGGGACCATTTTAGAGCTAGAAGCTATAGCAATCCCACTGTCCTGAAATACTCATTGGCACCCGACCAAGGTTAACTGATGTAAGTCATGTCATCTACAAAGCTAATTCCATCTTTAATTTTTTTTTTCTCCTCAGCTGTGTTGAAAAATGATGCCTGGTATTCTGATACTCAAGGGCCATTTCTTATTTGTTATAACTAATAGTAGTTATATCTTAGTATGATGAGAAAAGCATTTTTTTCCTAAGGAAAACTAATAGATTTCAAGGCTGTTAGATGTTGGACATTTGGTTCTTCATAACCAAGTCTCCTGTGGTTCATGTGTGCTGGCTAGTTTTATGTCATCTTGACTCAAACTAGAGTCATCTCAGAACACAGAACCTCAGTAGAGAAAATGCCTCTGGAAGGTTGGGTTGCAAGCAGTAGGGCATTTTCTTTATTAGTGTTTGTTGGGAGAAGGTCCAGCCCGTTGTGGGTGGTGCCATCCCTGGGCTGGTGGTCCTGGGTTATATAAGA
This sequence comes from Psammomys obesus, assembly GCF_907164565.1. Classification (NCBI taxonomy): domain Eukaryota; kingdom Metazoa; phylum Chordata; class Mammalia; order Rodentia; family Muridae; genus Psammomys; species Psammomys obesus. Next base: position 38,672,932 of record NW_026585644.1, read on the forward strand.
AAGCAGGCTGAGCAAACCATGAGGAGCAAGCCAGTAAGCAGCATCCTTCCATGGCTTCTGCATCAGTTCCTGCCTCCAGATTTCTGCCCCGTGTGAGTTCCTGTCCTGACTTCCCTCAGTGATGGACAGTGATGGGGAAGTGTAAACCAAGTAAATCCTGCCCAACTTGCTCTTGGTAATGGTGTTTCACTGTAGCAATAGTAACCCTAAGACATAATGTCTCTCTTCTCTTTTGGAACTGTTCAGTGGACTGAACTGAATCAGCACTGGCTAGGAAATTTGGTAGCGTGTTCTCAGGACGAAGAGTGTAAGTCTGAAGCTGACTATCAGCAAAGGGGCAGCAGATAAAAGATTTACGACAAATACAGAAGGGTCTGGCTGGAACCTGCCAGCAACCTGTGGCGTTACATAATGCAGTTCAAGTCAGTGACCTCAAAACTCCCAGGATCCCTCACCCATGTTCAGATCCACCAACACTGACCATGGCCCAGCTAGCTTTAGAACTCTGCCTGGCCACAAACCTGGGGTCTGGTGATTCAGAGTTTAGATATCCTGGAAGACAGAGGATGAGGAACTTGATCCTTGTTGGGTACGTCTCAGTGGCATAGTGCTCACTGCCTGTTTGTACCACCTTGTACTGCTGGTCAGCCACCTTATTGCCATCATTTTTTCTAGGCAAAAACAGTGAGCTGGACCAGATAGTTAAGTCTCTGAAAAGTTTTGACAGGCAGCCCATGAATGTGTGGAAGAAGTCTTTTCTAGGGGTTAGAGATTGTTTGTGGTTAAGTCCTGGCAAAAGTACTTAAATATTTTAAAATTTTAATATTAAATGTAAAGGCCAGGGGAGATGTCTCAGTGGCTAAGGCATCTTCTGTGTAAACATGAAGCCCCGAGTTTGGCTGTCCAGCCCGTGATAAGGTCATGGGCTTCTGTGATACCATCCCAGTTCCCACAAAGAAGGGTAGAGTCGGGAGTCTTTAGATGTTGCTAGTAAAGACGATAGCTTCTAGGCTCAGTGAAGATACTATCAAAAAACAATTGAGAAAGATATACCAGTGTTACTCTCTGTTCTTCATAGGCATACAATGCTTTTATAACACACATGTGCACACACGAAAATATACCTATACATATGTGTGTGGACCATACGTGTATGGACACACACACACACACACACACACACACACACACTTACTCTAAATTCAAGCCACAGAGTATAACTTAAAAGCAATGCCAGGATATGTCTTAGCTAGGGTTTTTACTGCCGTGAGGAGGTACCATGACCACGGCAACTCTAACAAAGGCAAACACTTAGTTGGGTCTGGCTTACAGTTTGGAGGCTTAGTCCATTATCATCATGGTGGGAAGCATGGTGGCATGCAGGCAGACATGGTGCTGGAGAGGTAGCTGAGAGCTGTACATCGGATCGGCAGGCTGCAGGAAGAGAGAGTGACACTGGGCCTGGTTTAAAACATCTGACACCTCCAAGCTCACCTGCAGTGACGCACCACCTCTACTCCAATAAGGCCACACCTCCTAATAGTGCCGCTCTCTATGGGCTTATGAGGACCATTTTCATTCAAACCAACACAGGAGACTTTAAGGTGCTTTTTTAAAAACCTGTCTTGTATTTTTGGGAAGACAGTTACAATACAATGTTTAAGAATGATGCTTTTGACACCGGCTCACTTGGATTCAAATGCCAACTCTTCTATTTCCTAATGATTTGTTTGATCTTTGTTCAGCCACTTAAACTTTGCATTTACCAATGGAATGGGCATAATAAAATATGTACTAAAACTGTTTCCAGGGATTATATCAACATGTATACGATAGAGATGTTCACTCACGTATATATGATATATAAAGATATCTGTGTGACAGGTACTTTTCATATATATATGAGTGAACATATATATCAACCATCATATATGTGAATGCACGTATAGATGATAGCATACATATACATGTATATATATATATGAAAAGTACCTATCACATAGGTGGCCACTGATAGGTATTAGCTATCACCATCACCATAGTCATCATGCTTTCCTTGGGGGAACATCCAGTATCACTGTTTACCCTTTGGAGGAAATAGTGAAGTCTGCTGTGCTTTTCTTCAAAACCACGTCTTCTCTTGTCTCCTGCAGCAAGCTGTGTTCCGCCATGCCAGAATGAAGGGATGTGTCTCCGGCCTCAGCTCTGTGTGTGTAAGCCAGGGACAAAGGGCAAAGCCTGCGAGGTCACAGCCGCCCAGGACACTGTGTCACCAGTCTTCGGAGGACAGAATCCTGGGTCCTCTTGGGTCGCTCCTGAGCAAGCAGCAAAGCGTACTTCAAGCAAGAAGGCAGACACATTACCAAGGGTCAGTCCAGTGGCCCAGATGACCTTGACCCTTAAGCCGAAGCCATCAGTGGGACTCCCCCAGCAGATACGTTCTCAGTGAGTGTTTTCACCTTGCTTCTAGCCTAGATGCATATTAGCCACTCTTGAACATGCTGCTCTGAACTGCTCTCGGCCCATTTGCAGAGATCTCTCGGACAATAATATCCTTCTTCCTTCTCAAGAGTTTCCATGTCAGACTCATGTATCAAGTCTCTTAAAGATACTTATTTGATGAATGACTTTACCTTAGTGTAAACCACAGTGGGGCTAGGATTATAGGGATCAGGGCTGGAAGGGAATAGTAAACATACTGGTTTGATTGTGGAGCTGTAAATTTAAAAATTCTTTTCTGGGGTCTGGAGAGATGGCTCCTCAGTTAAGAGCACAGGCTGCTCTTCCAGAGGACTTATTGGCTTAACTCTCGCACCTACATGTTGGCTCACAACTGTCTGTAACTCTAGTTCCAGGGGATCTGCTGCCTTTTTCTAGCCTCTGCAGATGCTAGGCATGCACATTAAACAGGCGTGCATGCATGCAAAATCCCCAATAACACAATAAAATAAAAATAATAAAAGAACTTAATAACAGTTTTTTTTGGGGGGTGAATGGGGGGGTGAAACAATAATTTAAAATGGGAGACATGCACACATTCTTTAGGATAATGGAAGAGGTAGGGTGTAGCTTTGCACAGGAGAGTGAGGAGGTAATTCCTCAGTTGAATGTTTCCACTCTGTACAGTACAGGATGTCTCACAGTTGCCATGTGGGCCCATTTTTGGTGAATGAGGTTGCTTTCTATCTATGGGAACTTTTTTTCCCTTGCTGTTAGGGAGTGCTGAATACGATGTGAACTCAGGGACAGGGAACATCGTCACTGACCTCCTGAGACTCTGGCGACCAGCAGCCTGAAGACAGGCCCTCGTCCAACTGTCTCCTCTTAGTGAGCAACTACACATGGATAATAAGACGGTGAAATTACTACAGCGGTCACAAGTCATTTGTGTAGGAATGTCAAATACAGGAAGTCCGCAGCTTAAAAAGGGGCTTGACCCCCGCTCATTTGTAAGCCACTTGCTTGGAATTTAGAAAGCATTTCCCCCCATGGAGACGGTGCTTCCACCGAGCTGATTAGTGTTCAGTGAGTCCACAGAGGTCATTTGATCTGTTAAAAGGCCCAAGCACCCTCATTCACACTTCTCTTTCAAATCGGCCACCTACTCTTTTGGTAGAACTAGTCTCTTAAAGACTTTTCCTTTCTTTTCTCTTCCAAATATCTTTTATTTTCCCCCCTTTTATTTCTTCTTGTGATAGAATGCTTTATTTCTGTCATGGGCTAGGTGGAAACCTGATGTTTTGATAACACATTTTATATCTCTTAGTGAGAAGCAAGAGGTCCTCAAAGCTTCCTGCATGCCAGGCACTAGTTTAGAAATTTCAAATGAGCCCCCCACTTTATAGCTTGCACCGAGTCTGGAATGCGGGTACTGAATAGTAGAAGCGAACCTGTTTTTTTATGGAGGAGAGAAGCCAGCTTTAGAGTGGTTGAGTGGTTCACATAGAGTTAATCAGTAAGTGGTCCTGTTAGGGCGCAAATGGAGGTAGTCATGTCTCAGCATCCATCCTTAAGAAAGGGCACGATTTGTGAAGGAAGAGCTTGGCAAACCTTTTCTGTGAAGGAGGAGACAGTATTTCCTGCTCTGTGGAACTGGTGGTTTCTGTGGTTAGTTGTGCCATTCTTGCCCCAAAGCAGCGTGGACCATAGGTGACATTTACTGCTTTCCCAAATCCCTTTAGTTATGGAATTGACACTTGAATTTCAGGTCACAAAATATGAATCTTATTTAGAATTTTTTCTCAATCGTACTTATCAATTGTGTGTGTTATACGTATGTGTGCATTTATATGCACCTGTGGAAACCATTGGCCAATCAGTATCAAGTGTCTTTCTCTACAACCAACTCCCCAACTCCACTCAACCCCCTTGTCTCTCAGACCAGGTCAGCCTTGAATTCACGTATGTATGTATGTATGTATGTATGTATGTATGTATGTATGTATGTATGTATGTATGT
>NW_026585644.1:38677400-38735596 GCF_907164565.1 Psammomys obesus
TGTATGTATGTATGTATGTATGTATGTATGTATGTATGTATGTATGTGTATGCAATCTCTCCCCTCCCCAGCTCTGGGATTACAAGTGTGCTGCCGTGTCTGGCTTTGATGTGGATACTGGGGATAGAGTTTGGGTCTTCAGGCTTGCCCAATATGAGCCATCTCCCATTCCTTTTCTCGCCATTTTGTTTGTTTGCTTGTTGTATTTATTTTCTAAAAAAAGTTTATATTTTGATTATTTAGGATTTCATTAAGTATATGATGTTATATGATCATATCCATCTACCATTTCCCCCTGGACCGCTTCTCCTTGGGACGGCTTCTCCCCCAAGATGTTTCCTTCCCAATTTCTTCTCCTCTGTCTTCCTCTTCCTCTCCTTCTCCTTTTCGGGGAAGTTAGTATAGATGTCCTCTTTGCAGCTGAACACCCACAGTCACCTATTCTGAGAACTTTGGCTAGTTATGAATCCGAGTATTGACTGCTGCCCACTTCTAACAAAGGGTTCCCTGGGGCAGGCTGAGAGCATCTCACATCTATAAATGTTCAGCAGGCAATTTGACAGCCATTTAAAACCTGTCACAAGTCATTCTTAACTTGTGCAGAACCAGGCTGTGGCCTGGATGAACTTGCTCACCCCTTCCCCTGAGGCGGACTGTGACTGTTTTGGTGCTAGAACACAGATGTGACTCTGTGTCCCTGGAATGATTTATATAATACTTAGACATCTCCCTTCCAGCATTGCTCTGATCTTAAAGAACAAAAATAATTTTGCTTGAACTCTGCTTTGGTGATCAGGAGTCAGATTACAGTACATTCTTTTTTTTTTAAAATTCTTTATTAATTACACTTTATTCACTTTGTATCCCCCCTGTGGCTCCCTCCCTCCTCCTATCCCAATCCCTCCCTTCCTCCACCCTCTGAATGCATGCCCCTCCCCAAGTCCACTGATAGGGGAGGTCTTCTTTTCCTTCCTTCTGATCCTGGTCAATTAGGTCTCATCAGGAGTGGCTGCATTGTCTTCTTCTGTGGCCTGGTAATGCTGCTTCCCCCTCAGGGGGAGGTAATTAAAGAGCAGGCCAATGAGTTCATGTCAGAGACAGTCCCTGTTCCTATTACAATGGAACCCACTTGGATACTGAACTGCCATGGGCTACATCTGTGCAGGGGTCTTAGGTTATACAGTACATTCTTAAGACTTTTTTTCCCCTCAGCCTTATTACTCAGGTAAACTGTAAAAAAAAAAAAAAAGCAAGTTGTAAGAAATGTATTTCCACTTGACCATCACCGGCCACCATTGGCCTCTGACCCTGAGTGATGTGCACTAGTAGGTGGATGGTTTGCAGATACCATTTGCCAGATAAGGTGAAGGGAACAATGTTTTAAAAACCTCCTTCTTTAGCATGAGCAGTGCAATTTAGACAAGAATGGTATTGGGGGATAAAGATGGCTTCAGTTCTGCCTGAGCCTTGGCTTCTGTAAGCAGCTCTCGGTTCTGCAGCTGCTGGATCCTCTTGATCGGGTGTGCCCCTGTGGGCGGGGTGAGACAGTTTATTCTGGAGCCAAATATGAAATGACCATGACCTGTGAACACAGATTTAGGTGACTCCAGATTCCATGTTCAACCTGGAACCTTTTACTGAGCTCTCACAGTAACAAAATAAAGAAACCTCTTATATCACTAGCTGAAGTATTAAGTCTCGATCATGGGTTCAACCAGTTTTCATTTAGTACGTCTAAATGAAAGGAGACATTATCCTTGTGGCAGGGGTGGTACCTGAACAGATGCTCACAGTCTGCAGAGGGCAGAGGCCTGGTGAGTGATGATGCAAAGTATCTGTTGGTTGTGGTTAGTGCTGCAGAGAAAATAAAACTGCAGATAGTGTCCTGGGAAAGCTGGGAGTTTGAGGTGCGTGGGTGTGGTTATTAGACAAAACCCCACGGGTGGTGATTAGACAAAGGCTTGTGGGAGGTGAGGGCAGGAGCCTTGTAAATATTAATACAAGGAATTGGGCAGAGGCCTAGAGGCTGGAGTGTGCCTGGAGAGTTCGAAGAACAGCTTAGTTCGATAAAACTGTTTTGTTCAAATGACACAGCCTAGGGAAGGGGCCACTGTGGCAGCAGTTGCAGTAATAGGTTAGACTGGGCAGGTAGGTGTTTCACAGATTGGCTTTACCGTTGGCTGAATTGGTTTTAGGGAATTTGATGTCGAATTGGATCCCGACAAAGCTCCTCACGAGACCTGAGGGAAGACGCGGTTGTTTTCAGATGCTGCTGTGTTGAGAAAGCAGAGTGCTCTCTGGAGAAGGCAGCGTGTAAACTTGAAGAGTCAGTGAACTTGGGCATGCAGAACTGAGACGGGCGTTTCCAGAGGCAGTGGTTGAAGGGCCTGGTGCGTTAGTTATCTTTTGTAACTCAGCAGCCTGAATCAACAAACACGTCTTGATGGACAGCGTTTGTGTCAGGAATTCTGTATGCCTGAAGCTGTGAGCTCTGGCGAGGTCTCTCCTGATGTGGCAGACGAGTGGTGATGGCCATCGCCTGAAGTCTTGGCTGATGCTGAGCTGCCTACTACCAGGAGGACTCAATGCCAAGGTTGCTAGTACAAAGCCTCAACTCCGACACAGGAAGCCTTATTCCTCCCTACTGTGGAACTTCGCAGAGCTGCCCAGTGCCCTCTACCCCTGGCTGCTGACTTCTCAGCAACCCTCGAGCTGGAGAGCGGAGGGAAAGGCCAGGGTGCCTTTGTAGTCAGCAGTGTTCAGTGTGACAGAGTCTTATTGCTTAGAAGTAGGTCATTAAGTTCACACTCACAAGTAGTAGATGGAAGCACTGCTAAAAGGGAGGAAAGAAGGGAGGAATTTGTGCACATATTTGAAAATGACAGGGTTGGAGTTGGTCGTCAGCTTCACGGAGCATAGAATCACTTGGGAAATGGGCCCCTGGGCATGCATGTGTGGGTAATCTTGAGTGCGTGAGTGCAGTGGGAGGACCGTTCTCTGGCTGGGACCCTGGGCTGTAGAAGTGGAGAGTGGGAACTGAGCATCCATTTGTTGTTCTCTGTTTCCCGATGGGTGGACGTGGTGTAAACAGCTGCTTTAAGCTCCTGCCCTCTTGACTTTTCTGCCATGATGGAATAAGTCAACCCTGTTCTCCCTTGAGTTGCTTTGGTTAGAGAATTTTAACAGAGCAACAATAAAAGAAGCCACAGTAAGGGTATGATTTGGTGTGAGTGAAGATTCGTGGTAATACAGACATTAAAGGTTGTGTCAAAATTAGATCATTGAGTGACATTTTAATGAAATAGTGCCCCCCCATAGAGAAACAAATAACAAACCCCCAACAAAAGTAAAGGGAATAGTAGTTACAGTTTAGAAAAGCTCATTAGCTGTCAAATTGGACTTACACGTCTGTTGTGGTTCAAACACATTGCAAATAAATGGACAAAGATCGGTTATAGTACAATCAGGGAAATGTTAATGCTGGTTCGATATCTAAAAGGATAGGTTTGGATTTGAGGGTCCCTGATCATGGCATTGTACGAAGATCATAGCAAAACGTCATCTAGGTGGTATCCGAGATATGAACGTCAAAATCCACTGGGTACGTGGTAGCTCAAGAGAAGCTATGAAGTGATGATTTTTGATGCTGGGTGATGGGTTTGATGATGGTTGATAGTTTGTGAGGGTTTCCTTGTAAATTTATCTTTTTATTTTGGATTTTTTTTGTTATAGATAAATTAAAAAAAAACCCTATTTGAAAGAAAGTTTCAAATAGGATGGCGTACTTTCCCTTGTTCTCTGGAGGCTGCGTGTGCCTGGGGCATCCGCAGTGCATTAGAACCAGAGGTGACTGCAGTGAGCTTGTTATCAGGTACGACCACACCTGGCTGACCTTACAGAGAGAACCAGGTATGGCCACTGCTTGGGACATGTGAGAAATCGGATGCGGGCTGTGAGTGCTGGGGAGTCTTTGAGATTGCCGTGTTCCAGGAAAGCGTTTGGCACTTGGTTTGAAAAGGAGGATCTGTGGTGGAGCTTTGGAGGGAAATAGCTGGGATTACATTCTGAACCTTACTAATGCCTCAGACAAGTGGGTGTCAATAGGACAAGGCTGCTTACTTGGTTTGGAAAGACTGCCTGGTGCATTCTGGAAAAGCCACTGCCATGGCTTGGAGCTTCATTCTCGGTTTTTCCATGAGATTTATTACTGTGGGGTTGCTGTTTCTGGGCTTTTGTGGCACATCGCAACCTTTGCATGAGCTGAAGAAATGGCCAGACGATACTTCATTTTTCTGTACATGAATTTTTGTAGTCTCTTTAGATTCCTTTGTGTGTGTGTGAGTGTATCTAGACATGGTTTTCACTGGGCTGGAACTCAATAAGTAATCTAGAATGGCTGAACCCCAGGGATTCTCCAGTTTTTGCTTCCCTAGTGCTGGGATTACAAAAGTGCCAGCACGCCCTGATTATTATTCTTATTTAATGTGGGTTCTGTTGGGATCTCATTCTGGTCCTTATGCTTGCAAGGCTAGTACTTTTCCGACTGAACTATCCTCCCCTCAGCCCCTAATTTCTTTAAATATTTATCTACTTCATCACTCTGCAGTGTCCCTTAGGCCACTGTCACACTTGTGTCCTGTAGATGTAAACTGTCAGCGTCAGCCCAGAACAGCCGTGGTTAGATTGTAGGTCCAGCCAGGGTCTGTCTTCGGCTCTTACATGAACAGGTGGTCATGTGCATGAGCTTTGGTTGTAGCCATAATTCAGAGAGGAGCCCCAGTCAGAACGGTTCAGCTTTTTTTCGCCTTTGCGTTCTCTCTCATTATTCACAAATGCATCGGTGTTCTCCAAAGAAGTTTGTTTTCAGCTCTCAGTGCTTCCAGCAAGGCTTGCTGGACTCTTGTAAAATGCCTTTTTTTTTTTTTTTAAATCCTTGTTACTCATGATGGGTGATACAGGCGCTGGCCATGGGAGCCTGACTTGGAGCTCAAAGGGACATTGTTTATTTGCTAGGTCTGTTAGTTGTTTGGAGAATGTTGGTACAATGAGCACAGCTTTGCCAAGTGCAGAACTGTTATCTCTGCTGTGTGAGGAGGAAGCCCTTATGTGCCCAGTCCCCGTCTTTTAGCCTGAGCAGGAAGTCTGGTTTCACTCAGGATATGGATGTCAAATCTATCTAGAGAGTGCACATGGCAGCCCAGTCTTTTCCTTTTCTGTGGTAATGGTGGGTCGGTTTTGTAGTCTCTTGGTACCCTGCTGTAACAAAGGAGGGTGCTTAGCTGCTCCGGAAAAACTAGTTTTTCTCCTTAAGGACATTAATAATTCTCTTTCCTGTCACCTTCCTCTTGTGGATGTGGTGAAGATAAAAGAAGCGAATTTGAACGTGTTCTTTTAAAACACAGAGCTGACTTGCAATGTGTTCTATATTTACCAAGTGAGTTTATAGCAGGCAAGATAGTTTCTAAATATAGAGGAGGTCTTTTAAGAGTCCACGCAGAGGGGACGCCTTCTGCTTTTAAAGTTCTTGAGAAATGAGTACTTGACATTTATCTCTTGGGTTGGTTGACAGAAGCGCTGAGTGATGTCCCCGGGTGAAGGAGGAGGGGAATGTAGACCTTCAGTGCTGTCAGGTTCCTGGGAACAAGTCCTGTGCTTGGGAATCTTCAACGTAGACCTGTGCTTTGCTACCAATGAAGATGTGATACCTTTGAGCTCGCTGCCCTCAACAATGACAGCAGGAACCCATGAGTTTATCCTCTTTATTTAAACTTTTCTACATCTTTTCTTTTTCTTTTGTTCCTCACACAGAAAGCTCATTGTAAAGCTATATGTCAAGAGCCAAAGCTCTAGGGAGAGATTTCCCTTGTTTTGCAGTGTGAATGGCTGTTATTGGTACTTTTAGTGAACTTACTAAAACAGCTAAAAAGTTTTCAGCTCATGAATTGATATTATCCCAAAATGATCTCTCACACTATAGTGGGCCCTGCTTAATTTTGACCGCTCACATGGGCCTCACGGAGGTGAGCCCTCCCCTGTGTTTCTGGTCTGAGATTCTCTGTGTTTGCAACATTCCTGTGACTTTCCCCATCTCTGTCCACAGATGTACACACAGGAGCTTCAACAGAGATTTGTGTAACATTAAAAAATATTTTCTGAAAAGCTACACAACTATAATCCCAATGGGAAGAGATAAAGACAGGTGCATCTCTTGGGCTTGCTGTCCAGCCAGCTTAGCCAGTCAGTGAGCTTCAGGCTCAGTGACAGACACTCTTTCAAAAAAGAAAAACAAAAAGAAAAGGTAAGAAAAAGAGGAAGGAAGAGAGAGGGGAGTGGTGGAGGGAGGGATGGAAGGACTAGAGAGCTGGCTCTGCAGTTAAAAGCTGTTGGTGCTCTTGGAGAGGACCCAGGTTTGATTCCCAGCACCCATGTGGCTGCTCAGAACTGTCTATAATTCCATTTCCAGGAGTTCCCATGCCCTCCTCTGGCATCAGTGGGTACTGCACCCATATGGTGCATAGGTTCAGGCAAAACACTCATACACATAAACAAACAAACAAATAAATAAACAAACAAACAAACCTTTAGACATAATGTGGAGAGCCAAGCATGGTAGTGGATGCCTTTAGTCTTCCTCCTGCTTCTCCTCCTAGTTTTGTTTTAAATGTGGGTGCTGGGATCTGAACTCGGCTCTTCTTGCTTACCCCCGAGCTGTCTTTCCAGCCCCTGAGAACTGGAATAAAAGGACTCCCGAGATAGACTTTGAAGGAAGAATAGAACATAAAGCGGAGATGGGAGAGATGGACAGAGTGGAGAAGGCCATGTGTTCTCTGTGACCTTTGAACACTGCTAGGTTCCACGAGAAAAGAGTGGCCCGACGAAGCTTGGTAAAGAACCAAGAACTGCCTTGGCTTATATTCTGGTCAGTTGTGTTCAAAATCTGTGATTAAAAGTTTTCAGCTAAAAAGGGCAAGTGCTGGTTTGGTACAGTCTGTTCCTCGGTTTAATTGCTAGAGACCAGCACAGTGGTGTGATGCCGTGTGATGGTGATAGCCAGTGTTACTGACCGCCTGTTCTGTGCCAAGCATTGTTCTCATTGCTTTGGGGGATTTATGTTACTGAATATTTACAAAAGAATGTGAAATAGATACTGTTTGCCTTACTCTGTTTTATGCTGCTACAGTGAAGTACTCAAAGCTGAGTAATTTATAAAGAAAAGGGATTTGTTTGTTGCTCTTGGGGATGACAGCCCAAGACTGGTTAGCCATGTAGGTATGAAGGGAAGAGAAGGAAAGAGGAGAGGAGGAGAGGAAAATAATCATATTCAGAGAGAAGAAGCAAGTGAATGAGCCAGTGTTGCTTTGTAATGGCCCTTCTTTTGGTAATGAATCTAGTTTCTTGACACCAAATACAGCCTTAATAGAAAGAATCCAGTCTCTTAAGAAAAACACTAGTGCACTTACAAGACAGATTGTTCAGGCCTCTGATAGGTCCTCCATTATAGCTAGCTCCATTGCACCAGGGACTTAGGGCTTGGCTCAGACCAATCATCTTCAAACTGTAGTACTATTATTCCCCCTTTATATGATGGAGCAGTTCAGGTGCTGAGGGGTTAAGTAATTTGTCTGAAGGTATTTAGCTATTTCTAAATGTGACCTCCAGACTCAAATTTAGGCACTCTGTAAATGTAGCCTCTAAACTGTGGAGGCTTAAAGGTTGTGCTTGGGTCAGTTCTCTGTCCTTGCTGTAGTAACTGTCACAAGTGTAGTCCCTTAACACATTTATCTCATCAGTCTGAGGTTAGAAGCCCGATGGGTCCCAGTGAGCTACAAGGAGACGCTCCTGGGGCTGCATTCCTTTTGGTTTTGTAGAAGAACAGATATCCCTTCGCCCTTCAGCGTCTAGATGTGCTTGCATTCCTTGTCTTGTGGCTTCTTCATTCATTTTCAAAGCTAGCAGCCTTGGGCTGAGTCTTTCTTTTGTTGGTTTCTTCTTCTTCTTCTTCTTCTTCTTCTTCTTCTTCTTCTTCTTCTTTTCCTCTTCCTCCTCCTTTTCTTCCTCCTCCTCTACCCTTCATTCTTTTCTCCTCCTCCCTTCTTGTATCCTTCCTTCTTTCCCTCTTTTTTTCTTTCCCTCTCTTTCCTTTTTTGCTTCCTTTCCTCCTGTCTTGCTCAATAACCCAGGTTGGTCTTAAACTCACAGTCCTCCTACATCAGATACTATGCACTTAGATTCCTCCCCTTTTAAGGGCATTTATTATGCTGAGACTGTCTGAATAATGTATCCCAAGTCCAGTTGATTAGCAACAGGATTGACCCACTGACTCCAAAATGTGTAACTTTTTTCTTTTCTTTGTTTTCTGACTTTTTCTTTGGGATGTTAGCCAGAACCTAAATACGGGTTTTCTCCTATTTCTCTACTTTGGACTGTTCCACCTCCGAAAATCTGGCTGCTTGCTGTCATGAAGTGGGTCAATCCAACAGAGCCTCATGGTGGCATATAGAAACTATGCCGGGGCCAGGAATTCTGGGAGGGCAAAGTAGAGTATGTCATTGAAGATATAGTTAACCTATCTCTTTAATTGTGGCTTAAGGTGAACTTGCCTTCTTAGGAGAGGCCTTGCCCAGAGACTGGCCTGGCCTAGCTGGAGTGTCAGTTCTCTGTCTAGCCAGAGAGTCTGTTCTCTTGACCAGTTGCTGTGTGACAAACCTTTCCCTGGGGAGATGCAATAGACACATCTACTCATCCCACACAGAGATCCCATGATGAGAGTGTAGATACCACCAAAGTACAACTTGGTAGCCAGTGAGTTTTATTGGGCCTGTATGGGTGAGGGGTTACTTACAGGAGCAGAAATGACTCACAGACAGCTCCATCACTAAAGCCCATCCCAGCACAGGCAACAGCTCTTAAAAACTGAGAACCTGGTACACACTCGCACAGCCAGCAGGCAGCTCAGCAGGTGGAGAGTGCCCTTCCTAGTGACTCTGGTCTAACCCTCTTCCAGGAAGCTCCGTTGGTTTCTGCTTCTTCAAGGCTGCTGGTCTGGTCTCAGAGTCTTCTTTGTAGCTCTGTTCATCTGAGGGCAATGCTCAGCTTTCATTGCGTACTCTGGCAGAGAGGGACTTAGTGAATCTGGTTTGTTTCAGGGACTTCCTGAAGCTATTTTGAGTTGTTACCTCATTGCTCGAGGAATTTCCCCACGGGGTGGAATGTTTCCACCTTGGAGGAAACTTACACAACACCAGTTTCCCCAGAATGGGGAAACTTTATTGTGACTCTTAACAGTAGGGAGAGTTTCTGGCTGTCTCCTATAGTTCTATGATTTGCGACTCTATGAAGAATGTAAATCTGAGCTTGTAACTAAAGAGCCACCCCTCCCTGCCATGGCCAAATTATACCTGTTTCTCCCTAAAGGTCTTGGCTGGCTTCTCAGAAATGAATGTCAAATATTCTACACATGGGGGTTTGACTTTCTGGTCACATCTGGTGCTGTTTCTACTGGTCATTGTCAAGGTCACAGGCAGCTCTTGTCCTGCCAGCATCTTCCTGATGGGAGCAGGTTTCTGTCTATAAGCCACTGTCCACTTCTCTAGTTAATGTATAGATTCTGCTAAAGAGAATATTCTGTGATACCTCAATGCTTTCTGCAAGGGCCCCTCACAGCATCTTACATGCTTCACACTTTCGTGGTATTCATTTGGATTTGTATGCAATTCCTTGTGCCTGCTCAGTGCTTACTTGATGAGTGATATTAATGAGCTAGTAGAATTCAAATGTTGGCAATTCAGATGTTAACCAGCCCTCTAGGCTGCCTCACTTGACTCAGAGTGATGTGTGGCCGACCAGTCCAAGGAATCAGTGACAATGGGCAGAAGGTGACTCAGCTTTTCTTTCCATTGTCTAGTCCAGGGTTAGTAAATAGTCTGGTCTGAAACTGTGTTCTTCTGTGGTATTGCTAGGTGATGAAGGACCCATCTCTTCTGTATCTTTAGATGTCCTGAGGGTTTTCCACTGATCAGACCGTAGTTAATTTTCTGGGTCTTGACACATAGTGACAGCACAGCTGGACAGCCTGTCGCTTGGGAGAATTATGGACACTGACACTATAAACTCATTTTACGAGCTTGAAACTTCCTGGCACTTGTAAGTGTTAAATTACTTATTGATTTGAACCTTGACACATTTGGCTTAAGCTCCTGGAAAGCCAACAGGGAATGACCAGGCATACTTGAATTATTTGTCACTAGGGTTCATGTGATTCCAGACTTACATCACTTAATGGAATTAGCTTCACCAAAATACTGAAGAACTATTCGTGTTAGTACGTATGGGCAGAATCAACCCCAAGTACTTATTCCTTTGAAAGTTAATATTTGAATGGAAAATAGATTGAGAACTAGGCACAGTTCCCCCTTTCCATTTTCCAGAGCTTTCTACCAATGAAACCATAATGTTTTTTAACTGTGGTGTGGAGGTGGTGTAAAGGAGGACCCTGAATGCCTTGCCCAAAGTGACTGATGGGAACAGCAGAACTGGGACTGTAGTCACGCCTCCTGACTGTTTATTCCACAGTCTTTTATATATCACCCAAGACTTCTTTAACCAGAATAATGGTAGGCTAAAAAAGACTAGACATGGCAGCTCTCATTTGTAATCGTCACACTTAGGAAGCAGAGGCAGGAGGATGGCTAGTATGAGGCCAGCTTGACCTACACAATAAGATCCCATTTCAGAACTGAACAAATTCAAGGAAGTATTTTGAAGCCACTAACAGCACCTCCACCCCCACTGCCAAAAAAAAGTGTGTGGAACAGTGAACATTTTGTAGTAGTTTTGTGAATCTCAAATTGTTGGACAAAAAATTGTTTATTTTTGAAGCGGTTTAAGATTCACTGAAAATAGTCTCTGTTGTGGAGTCAGTGGCCATTGTAGAAAGCCACTTTCAGATCTTTAGAAGTTAGCTAGACTGTCTGTTACAGACACAGAATTTATCAGAAAACAGAACAAAACCAAACCAAACCCTTTCGGGGGCTTCCTTTAACAGGTACGGCTTTTGCACGTTCAGAGTTCTGTCTTTTCTTGTCTTGGTGTTGGGATGCTGCCAGGCGCTGGCATTTGGAGAATTGATGGACAGTAGCTAAATTGAGGCATCTTTCTTTCTTAATTTGTTCAGAGCCTCTTTATGTGGCGTCTAATCCCTCCTGATTATATTTCTAGGAAGGATGTTCTTAACTCTTAGCAGGAAGATGACATAGACATTGTATGGTGAGGGCACTAAGAACAGTTATCAGGGAGGCTCTGGGGTGCACTCCCCTCCCCACTTAGCTTTGGGAAGCTTTTCTCTCTCAGCCTCTCTCTTGGATTTCCTTGGCCTTTATTTATCTCCTGGCTTAACTAAGCTATTTTGAAGAAGAAAAGCCCTTTTCTAAAGACCCCATTTCCATGTAATTAGGTGGACATTTCACAACTTAATTGCCTTACTGTTTTGAAAGGTGACCTGTGACCCTAAACAGTTAGGAAATTTAGTGTGCATATTATGAGTATTTTCCGTGAAATACTTTATAGTCCTGGATTAATTCCTTTACCACTGTGTTGTTCTATATTGATCTGAGGTTTTGAATTTTATGGGTATGTGCTACTGACATATGTATATCAGGCTATTTCAGATCTGCAACATTTTAAACAGAACCAGTGTGGGCACTGAAAAAAAAAATCAAGCTTCAGTATATCAAATAACTGACAGTTTGTGAAGTTTTAATGGTTTTTGCATAGTTTTGTGAGATGTTGTTACCATAGAGAATAATTTTAATTTGTATTTTTAGATTTTCTTTTTAGTGAGGTTGAATATTTCATATTTTAAACTATAAGAGAATTTATTGTGTGAATAATATTCTTTCCAGTGGTCTCTGTCATCTGTTATTTTTATTTGTAAGTGCTTTTTTCATATTAAAGAATCTTTAGTCACACATTTCACTAATTCTTCAAGGGAGAGACTTTAATGAAAAGAATGTTATTGAATTTCTTCAAATTTGAATGAAATTTGGAGGAAGCTCCCCCTTTTTTGGGGGGGTGTGCTCTAACTTCTGAGCTCACTTTCTGATGACGAAACATCATACATTGACTTTTTAAAAGAAATCTCTCCTTGCCCACGAAGACATAAATGCAGTTTATTACTCATTGACTGGGTAATTTGCTTCAGAATTCTTCTATCTTATTTGAGAGCTTGATTTACATAAAAATGAATCTTTGTTTTTTAGATTAAAAAATGTGATTGTGTGTGTGTGTGTGTGTGTGTGTGTGTGTGTGTGTGTGCAGGCAGCATATGAATCTGTGGAGGTCAGAGGACAACTGTGGAGAGTCAGTTCTCTTTTCCAGTGTTCTGAAGCGGGGGTCTCTTGTCTTAGCTGCTCTGCACACTTGGGGTTCATGTTCCTGTCTCTGCCTCCTGTCTCAGTGCTGAGTGGATAGCAGGGAGCCGCTGAACCTGGCGAGTGGAGTCCAGGGGCTGACCTGGGGTCGACAGGCATGTGCAGTCGGTGCTTTTGTGGTGCCGTCTCACCAGCCATAAACACATAAGCGTTCATCTGTTGTGGAACCTATAATTTTCCAAGTCTAGATGGTTTTCATTCATTTCTAATTGCTTGCCTTAATTGTGCTCCATCATAGTGATAATGGAATCTTACCTCAACAATATAGATTTTCGGCTTTTATTTACTTATTTATTTTTATTTTTGTTTTTCAAGACAGGGTTTCTCTATGTAGCCTTGACTGTCCTGGACTCACTTTGTAGACCAGGCTGGCCTCAAACTCACACAGATCCACCTGCCTCTACCTCCCAAGTGCTAGGATTAAAGGCGTGCACCACCACCAGGCCAGATTTTTAACTTTTAATTTAGTTGATTCATTTATTCCACCAGAAGCATTTGTTGAGTGTCACTTACATGCCGGCTACTGGTCTAGGCATATCATCGGAAGGGAATCAAGATAACATGTCTGAACAATAGTGGTGACTCTGGGATGGTACTGATTAACTACTGGCTTAAGCAGGCACCTGTTACAAATTCTAATAGAGAATGAGGAAAGGGGAAATCCGTAGGGACGAGAGAAAGAATGTCCAGAATCTGCAGAATTAGGAGATGCAAAGAAGAGGCTGGGATTTAAGTTAAACAGCGGTATCCAAGACATGTAGATACGAGTGTGTTGTTTCCGTAACTCTCTTGTGAGATCACTCTCTTCAGGGAAAACTGAAAAATAGTAGCAAATGAGGTTAGGTGGGGAGACCCGTATTTTGGATGTTCTTGACGGTTAGACAGGGGGGTGTTAGAGTGGGGCATAGAGAAATAGAAAAAGGCCCACATCGAGCACCAAAGAAATAACGAGAGTCACGTTTGTGTGGCCTCATCACTGACCACAGACACCTAGATGGATGCCGGGCACATTCCAGGAAGGGATGACTGGTGGGCTTGCCTTATAGCCAACCTGCCTCTCACAGAAATTTTTGAAGAGAAAAATTCAGTCCAGTGATGAAGAAAACTGCTTTTCTGTGTCCAAGTTACGAACTGCATGTCATCTCTTTTTATGCCAGGGCTAACAAATTACGTACAGCGGAGTATTTATCTGTCCCCAGATCACTGAATAGATAGAAAGTAGAGGCTTGTCTGAATGCTCCCTTTTCTTGGCTCTACTCTGGCCCTGGATTCAACCTCACCAATAAGAGTCAAAACCAGATTTGCCTTCATTCTTTGTTGATCTTCTATCCGTCTCAAGGCCTTCTGGGCAGTAAGTCCTCATGCCATATAGGAAGAACAAGGTGTTTCATTCCTGCTCTTTCAGGTGTGTAGTGGGCTTTGATTTTTGACCTTTCTTGATCTTTGACTGCGTAAGTTTTTGGCCTTAAAGGATTCATGTTTTCTTTGCCCCTTCCTACATAAATTCCTGGGCATTCTCATGGTAAGCCAGAAGCAGTCCACACGCCTGTACTCCTCCTTCTGTTAGCTGTCAGGGCCCTGGTTTACCTCTTCCACGATGTCTTCCTTATGAACTGGAAATGAGTCCCTTCCCACTGACCTATACTTCTATGATAATCCGCCTGTGGCATGCCTCTGTTCTTATTGGTTAATATTTAAAACACTTAAATATAAGCTGACAATAAAAGTATGAACCAGAGATTACATATTTATCTTGTGACACTTATTCCTAAGTAGACATCCAGTTGGACCAACACCATTTGTTGAAGATGCTGTTTTTTTTCCATTGTTTGGTTTTGGCTTCTTTGTCAAAAATCAAGTGTTCGTAGGTATGTGGGTTTATTTCTGGGTCTTTGGTTAGATTTCATTGATCCACCAGTCTGTTTCTATGCCAGTACCATGCAGTTTTAATGACTGTTGCTCTGTAGTACAGCTTGAGATCAGGGATGGTGATCCCTCCAGAAGATATTTTATTTATTTTTATATTTTTTAATTTTTATTCACTTTACATCTTTGTTGTAGCTCCATCCGTCCTCCCCTCACAGTCCCACCCTTCATTCCTCCCCCCTTTCCCTCTCCTTCCCTCAGAAAAGGGGAGCTCCCTTTCCCATCCAGCCCAGCTTATCAAGTTGCATCAGGACTGAGCATGTCCTCTTCCCCTGTGGCCTGGCAAGGCAGTCCCACTAGGGGAAAGTGATAAAAAAAGTTGGCAAGTGAGTCCATGTTCAGTGTAGTCCCTATTTTCCTTACTAGAGGATCCATATGATGCCTAAGCTGACCATCTGCTAAATCTTTGTAGGGGGCCTGGGTCCAGTTCATGCATGGTCCTTGGTTGATGTTTCAGTCTCAGCAAGCCCCTCTCAGTTCCAGAAGATTTAGCTAAAACAGGATTGTTTTAGCTATTCTGGGTGTTTTGTTTTTCCATATGATTCTGAGATTTGTTCTTTCAGGGTCTGTAAAGAATTGTGTTGGTATTTTCATGGGAAGGAATTGTTTCTTTGGTGTTCTGTTGTGCCTTGTTTGGAGAGGAAAGACATTCATTCATGCTTCCCAAGAAAAAGTCTGACAGCAAAGCTCTGTTAGGAAGTCTTTGACAAAAACAAGCAAACAACAAAGCAAAACACCGAAATGTGCCAGGTATTATGCTAACAGTGAGTGTAAATATTAAAAATAAATTTAAAATATAAATTAATAAAATGAAGGGCTAGCTGGGATTTTTATTTCTTTCCTTCGGGTTATCTCTAGAGTAACCTAAATAGGTAAGTACAGCTATATGTCTAAGTTTAAAGATTTATTTTTATTTTATGTTACATACACGTCTGCTGCATGAATGTCTGGTGCCTGTTGAGGCTGGAAGAGCTCCTGGAGCTGGAGCTGTGGGCAGTTGCAAGTTGCCTCATTAGTGCTAGGGACTAAACTGAGCCCCTTACGAGCACAGAAAGTGCTCACAACTTCCGAGCCATCTCTCCAGTCCCCCGTAAGCCACATTTTGAAAGGACAAAAATACATAGGGTGCTATGTATGCCTTCTAATAAAGTCACAAATTTGACATACGTGAACAGTATCTAGCTCTGGTGTTGGTGGACCTGGAGTCAATAAATGAGTGATTTGCTGAGTCCTTCCCTGTGTGTACCGGGTCCTGTTTCAAATCACAGATGTAGTTTGTGAACTGTAAGTAAACAGCCTTACAAACTCTCATTGCTTCTAGACACGTTCTGTGGCCAGTAAGGGCAGTTAGGTGAGAGACCCGAAGAGCTTTCCACCACATCTGAGACGCCCCAGCAGTAGTTTAGGAATTGATAGCCACTGCAGGACTTTGCAGGTGGGGGTGGGGTTGAGGGTGGGGGTGGGGTGAGGAGGGGGTGGGGAGCTTGAGAATGTGTGCTTCTCCATCCTCTGAAAGCTAAGTGTCTGCACCGAGCTGGCTTCCTTTTGTATGGAGACACTGCCTCTAGCGTTGAGGAAAGTGATGCACACTAGAAAATAGTACAGGACTGCGGTGCTGTGTTGAAAGTGGGGTGCTTTTTGGTGTCTGCTGTCTAGAAGATCCTGGATGAACAAAATACTTGAAATAGCTTTAGCTCTATTCTGCATATAGGCAAGCCTGAAGTGGTGTGCCTCAGAGGTCCCAGGAGTTATCAATGCAGTGTCATAAACCTGCTTTCCATGTCTTTCAAGGGGCTGCTGGCCTATCCTTGGTCCAGCACTCTGAGGCTCATGGAATGCGTATGGTTTGTATAATAGCTGCAGCTCGCTCTCAGGGCATCTTTTTCTCAGATGGGATTTCTTCCTTTCTTCTTCGGGATGGCTTTTGAGGTCCTGACTGCATGAAGTCACATGTGTATATAGTTAGAAGACACACAATATTTGGTAGTTGGTTGCTTTGTCTTTTAATGCTAAATTTTATTTTCTTCTCAGATTCTCTTAGAATCGATTAAAATAGAAGTGAAGACTGGATCACCTGAGAGCTTCTGAGGACACTAGTGCGTGTTAGTGTAATTAAGAGACTTGAAAGTTTAAGTGTTTAAAGCTAATACTTAGCACAGTGGTGGAATTATTGAGAAGTGTGTGTGTGTGTGTGTGTGTGTGTGTGTGTGTGTGTGCGTGTGTGTCAGCTGGACTGCTACTGAGGGTTTTGTTATGTGAATTCATATAAACTATTTATAAGCCTGTTTAATGCAGTTGTGCTTTAATGTTTGGATGTTAAAGTCTGCGTGGATCCCAAAGTGGATTAGGTATTCCATATCACGTTAGAATGATGACAGGCCTTGGGAGCATAGGACAATGCTGGCACCTTTTCACAGACATTCCTTCCTGGTCTGGACACTGTAATAAACACAACTGCAGTTTGTTCAATTCATCATACACACAATGCGTGTGACAGAAGTGGTGTTGTTTTTATTTTAATTCCTTTTTTCTTTATCTCTTCCCCCTCCTTCACCCCTCCTCCCTTCTTTTCTGAGGCACTCTGTTCTAGGGGATTATATATAGAACTAGAAATAGTATCTGTCTCGTAAAAACAGAAGCCCTGACCCTTTCTTTTAAAAGAAAAAGAAAAGTAGCAAGAACTACTGGCTACATACGTACTCTGTGATCATCCGCAGCAGTCAGCTTGCAAAGGGGCTGAGGTTAAAAATGTGGGTGCAGTTAGCACATGGACGATTTTGCTATCGGGCAGCAGGTGGCAAGCTTTGCTTTTCAGTGTTCCTCCGTCTTTCTTTAAACCACAGGGTGCCAAGATTCGAAGAGGGTGGTTTGAGTCCACTGGAATATGTCATTTTTTGGCAGCGCAACCTTGAACCACCTCCTTTACTCAACTGTGGGTAATTGCCTTTCTTTGGATACCGTTTTCGACCTTCAGTTCCCCTTGTTGCAGATGGATAGGAATTAATTCAGATGAGCAATGCTTTATTCTCTTGTGATTTTAGCAACATGTTCCTAATAGAGAAAAGAAATTAGAAACAAATGAGTTTCAGGCGGGCTCCATGTGATTTATGTGGATTTGGTTGTGTTCTTTCATTTAATAATAGTGTGTGTTGTGTTGTTTTTGCTTAAAAAAAAATCAAAACAACAAAAAAACCAAAACCCCAACACTTCTAACTAGCTAAGTGCCTTGCTGTGGAGGCAAGAAGTAAGCAGATCTGAATCAAGTTCTAGGAAAGTATTTGAAAAAGAGAGAAAAAAAAATACACTGCCAGACCAGAATGGCAAATGGGGTACCTTAAGCTCTGCCATGTGTTTCTTCAAAATCTGAACGGATGGAGCTGAGGGCCCTGCATGCACTTCTCAGTCACTCACCGCTGAGCTACACCCATGCCCTAGGATTTGAATTTTAAGTCTAGAAAAGAGTTTACACTTGGAGAAGAGAATCACAAAGAGGCAGGCCCCAAATTCTTTTTCTAGCCCATTTGTTCGTACTTTCCTATATTAAATGTCACATTCTAGGTTATTTAATGTGTTGTGAAGTATGGAAAATGTTGAAAACAATAACAACCAAAACCAAAACCAAATCCCTGGTCACTGTAGTGTTTGGGTCTCTGAGTGGTCAGCAGCTGCTCTGTGCTCAATTTTCTTCCCTAGGCCTTTTGTTAGAACTGAGTTCACACAGGATGAATTTTGCATCCATTTGTTTTGTGTATGGTGTTGGATTTTTTTTTTTATGTCACAGCTCTGTATCTTAATTTTTCTTGTTGAAGCCTGAACACCATGCTCTTGTACCTGCTTCTTAAGTGAGACCCTGAGATGCTGGTCTCTTAGAGGCCTCCTTATTTCTGTCCTTTCCCTGGAAGCAGTTCCTGCCGGTCACTGCCTGCTTCACAGTTACTGAGGCATTTTAGAACTTGGTTCTTCAGGACGTTGCTACTCAGCTTTCGGCTTTTAACCGAGCAGAATCATATTCCCCATGAGGATGCTGTTCAAGTTCTTATCTGCTCTCCTGCTTTCCCATCACACAAGGAGGAGGGGGCGATTGTTATTTCTTGTGAAGGTCAGCTGGGTTGTTTCCAGTGTCTGACCATTTACTGTATGGTTATGGAGAACATTTTTTTGCACAAATCTTATATTGCACATTGTTTTTACAAAAAAATTTTTATAAACCGAAATAGGGATCAGCATGTTTCCCTTAATGTTAAGGAGTAGTCTTGTTTCATGAAACTTTTATTTTAAATGCCCATACTCTTGATGTAATGTCCTTCATGTAGTTTTTTTTTTTTTTCTTTTTCCAATCATACTGCAAAATTCTTTGGCTATGGTAGTGACATTAACCATGTCTTCTTCATAAGTAATAATTCTTTTTCTCTTGTCGCTATGAAACTTTTCCCTTCATACTTGCTTTAATGCATGGGAAATTGGCTTTTGAGTGGGATGTAACTTTCCTTTCCATGTGTGTTCCCTGTTGTCTCTGCACTATTTATTAACTAGCGATCCCCTGTCCTCCAGTCCATATGGCTTTTTACTCTTCGTTGTGCTCATGTTCCATTCAGATGTGAGTCTGTTTCTGGGTCCTTCATCCTGGGGTGCTGCCTTTTTCTCCGTCCTTGGGTCGTATGATGCTATTCCATTCTGCAACCTTGTATACAGCAAGTAGGAAAGTCCTTGCTTCAGGTTCTTCTCTGGCAGCATTTCTTAAAGAGAACTTAGCTGTAATTTTGATCAGGATTGCCTTGCACATCTCTCTGTGTGTATAATGTTGAAACAAATAAACATAATTTGGTATTGATTCCTACTGTTAATTAATGCACTCTGCCCCTGCATTTATTTAGGGTTTTTTTTTTGTATATTTTAGTACACTTAAATAATTTCTTCATAAAAGTCTTATATATCCATTGTGAGAGTTATTGGCCAGCATTTCCTGGCTGCAGTCAAAAACCGTTTTTTCTAAAATGCCATTTTCACCTTTTGGGGGAAATGAGGGCCTAACTTTCCCTTAGGATGAAGCTTCGCTGAATTCACTCCTTCCAGTGTATTGTGTACCCTTCTGAGGTTTCTGTGGAGAATTAAGCCACATTGGATGATAAAAGGATTCTTTTTTCCTAATCTGCAGCTGTTGTTTTTGTGTCTTACCGAGTTGGTTGGTTTTTCTGCTTCAGTTCCAACATAAGCAGCAGAGGTGGCTCAGTTGCTCATCCTACATGGGACTCTCGAGGGCTTTTATCATTGAGTGTCTCGTCTGTTGGAAACTTCGGCAGATTCAGGCTAAGGAGAGAGCTTTCTAGTGTGACCGTGCCGATTATCTAGTACAGATGTTGAATCTGGCGATTTGACGTGTTGGTTTGATCATATTGTTTCCTTTTCTCTTTGATGTGGTGAATTATATTAATAGATTTGCTAATGTTGGAACAGTTGTGTATTCTTATCATAAAATCCATTTGGCCCTGATGCCTTTTTAAATTTCTTGCTGAATTCAGTCTGGCTTGTATGCATGAGTGAGACTTGTATGTAATTTTCTTTTCTCATACTGGTCAATTTTTTTTTTTTTTAATTAGAAAAATCAGGGGTTGGAAAGGTAGCTCAATTGTTAACGAGTGCTTGCTGCTCATGGAGAGGGCCTGGGTTCAATTCGCAACAGCCAGATGGTCTGTGACTCTAGTCTAGGTGACCCAACACCCTCTCCTGGCCTCCATGGGCAACTGGCACACCTGTGCTGCACAGACAACTATGTAGTCAAATACTACATATTAAAAAAAATTTAAATAATGTTTCCCTGTAGAGCAGTGGTTCTGATATTCGCTGGGCAGCCCAAGGTGGATTTGAAGTTGTAGCAATCCCCCTGTCTCAGCCTTCCAAGTACTCTTTCTCATACTGTTTTGACATGATTTTGGTATTCATATTGGCTTCACAGTATGAGCTGTGGAATGTTTTTTTTCGCATTAAAATTTGTGTGTGTCTAATATTGAATGTTTGGTAGAACTTGCTTGTAAACCAGGTGTTTCTATTTAAATTTTTTCTTTTTTCCCTGCCCTTCCCTCTCCTGTTCCTTCTCTTTCTTCTCCTCTGCTCTCCTTCGTTGGGTGGATTAAGTGTTTACACTCCTCATTTTCTTCTTCCTTCAAATTAATTGGATTGTAGTTTTTGTTCTCTTATTGATAGTGTCAATTTTTCTAAATGTAAATTATATACTATTTAAACGCATGAAAGCAGAGGTATCCAGTATTTTCACTCGACATCTAAGAGCAGGTTTTAGGACAGTGGGTTATGAAGATGGCCTCAGAGGTCTGCGCTGTTCTGTTTCAACAGTCCAAAGAATGCTAATGTTGCCACGTGCAGGCTCTCTGTCGCTGCTGCGTGGAGCCTGCTCATTTAGATTCCCCACATGTTCACTTGGTCCGCCACTCTCACTTGCATTTTAGACATTCTTTCTGGGACAGTTTGTTCTAAAGTGCCTCTTTTTGGAATTCCTGTGGTAAGGGTCTTTCAAAATACATTTTATTCAGATTTGCAGAGGGTACAAGTGGAGCCTGACCGTCATATTCTTCAAACAAACATATTTTTTCAAAGTTATACTCTCTTGCCCTCTCCTTTGCTCTTTTATTGACAAGCAAACTTGCTTCCTTGTTTCTCCTGTGGTGAGGAAGCAGCTGATGGTGGAATTCTTGTCCCCATGACGTAACACGCCTCCCCTCCTTTCCAGCTTGGATAGTCATCTTGGTTGGTATTTGTTGCAATTCTGATAAGAGGATTTCTGTTCATTGTACTTTTGGAAAAACTCTCAGCTGCCTTTCCCCCCTTAGGATATGACTTCCTAGTGCACTTTGCTTGAAGGGTAATTAGCAACTCTTGGGGCTTCTCACCTTGTTCTCACTATCGTATTGTTAAGAGGCGGGGTCTTCTACAACCCTGGCTGGCTTTGAACTTACTGTGTAACTGAGGAGAACCTTGAATTTCTAACCCTCCCATCTTCACTCTCCCTGGGCTGGGATTATGGCTGCTCACTACCACAGCAGGATCATGTGGTCCTGAGACTGAACCTGGGCAGTGGGTATAAGCACACTACAGCTGAGTTGCAGCCCACCCCTTTCCGTGTTTTTAAATCCCCCTCATACTTCTTCCTTGCCACTGGGTGCTACCTTCTGTGCATTTCCAGTTTACGAATTCCCCACTTAGGTCCGTTGTCACTGCTGCTGTCCTTTGGGGGTAGCTGTGACCGGGGCGTTTGTGTTTTTGTATCTGATTCTTTTCCAGATCTTATTCCATGACGGTGTCTCAGAGTTATGCATTCAGTATCTGCCTGTGCATGTTAGGGAGACAATCCTGTAATCTGCAATAGTCACCTGACCTGCAGACATTGCCGGACAGACCGAACAGCACTGTTTGATGGCTCTCCTAGTGCTGGCCTGCTTCCTATTCATTCTGTGCTTTGATTACAAGCATACATTGAACTCCCAATGCTAGAACTCCCAATACCTAGATTTAGATTAAGTTACACGTTTGTGCCTACCTGTAGTGAGCTTCTAGGCCGGGTGATACTGAGCACCAAGGATGTGTTTTTATTGCAGAGTTGGGTTGACTAATTGCTTTGTTCACTCAGTTGATTGTGGTTGGGTGGACTTGCAGTCAGGAGTTTCCACTTGAGAGTTTTTTTTTTTTTTTAAAGATTTATTTATTTTACGTAAATAAGTGCTCAATCTGCATGTACACCCGCACGCCAGAAGAGGGTATCAGGTCCCACTATAACTGGTTGTGAGCCACCATGTGGTTGCTGGGAATTGAACTCAGGATCTCTGGAAGAGCAGACGATGCTCTTAACCACTGAGCCATCTCTCCAGCCCCTGTTGTTTGTTTTCCTGCTCTTGCAAATCCCAAACAGAGTTGGGTACCGCTTGTACGCTCTCTTGATGTGGGGTGGTGTGTTCTTCTTGGTCACTTGCTGAGAACCTTATGTGGCAGTCTCCCATACTTCACACTGCCTCTGTGGTCAGACAGCTCCGTCCCAGTGCCCCAGGTGGCACACTATGACCCGACGCCCGGAGGTCCAGAGGCAGATGAACCTCAGGGAGAATTCGTCACTGCGGCTGCTGCAGGGGCTTCACTCACTGGTTGCGCTCCGCCTACCCCAGGTTCCCAGACCCTCCTGCCAGCTCAGCCATATTTTCATATTATATGTAATCTCAGATCTTTTATCCTGGGAAAGTTTCTTTGAACATGGACTCATCTGTCATAGTGAGAGATCATGGTTAATGTGAACAGTTTTGTATCTGAGGAATAGAAAATGTTTAAAAATGGACCCTAAAGTTTCTTATGCTGCTTGGGTTTCATATCATGGTCAAGTAACTCTAGGCTGGCTCTTTGGAGTGGCTCAGACATTCCTTCCCTCGTCTCTTATAATGTTGGCAGCCTTATGACAATGTCCTGGGGAAGGGATCATTCAACCAAGCGGTCAGAGAGTCTAGGAAATTTCTGGAGTGCTTTGGAGGAACTTTTGTATGTCTGTCCTTTTGCACCCCCACCTGGAGACTCGTGGCCCCGGGTTGGGCTTCTATTTTTTGCATTGTCTTTTGTTCCCAGCCTGGTTGCTCAACCTTGTCTCCTGAGTCTATGTTTTGCTCAATTATACCCTTTGGGAAGTCTTTAGCTCTCTGGAGCATGTGTTCCTGGAGTACCCGTGAGAGCACTCTGAGGCTGAATTAGCCTTTGTGATTTGGAACTGTAGGGGTTCAGTGAGGGGAAGTAGAAGTTCTGTTTGGTTTTGCTCTGGAAGCAAGAAGAGGAAAAACACACAGCTAATACCTCCTACTGCAGTGGCATTGGAGGGCAAAGACATTTTGCTCTGAAAAGGGAGAGTTGATATAGACAGAAGACCTCTCTCTCTCTCTCTAAACTATGGATACTTGTGAATTTATTTTGGCAATTGGAGGGTACATGCGTGCTCATTTGTGTGTACATGTGTTCATTTGTATATGTGTGTGTTTCTGTGTGTCCGTGTCTGTGTGTCTTGCTGCTGGTGGTGGGCAGGCTCTTGGTGATCCTAGATTTTGTTGATTTGGTAAGACTAGGTGGGATCCTAAGTCTCTTCTGCCTCAGCCCTGGGATTACAGGCAGATGCCATGCACCTGACCGTTTATTTGGTTCTAGGGATATAAACTCAGTTCCTCATGTCTGACTGGTAAACACTACCAACCCGGAGGGTGTTTTTTCCTTCTTGGATGCAACTTGTAATTTTTGGTGTTCTGTTTTGGGCTCATCCCTTGCAATGGCCACCTGTAACTTGGCAGCCTGCAGAGCTATCGGTAGATATATCAGGACACCAAGGAAAACATCTTTTATAGCCAAACTTGAAATCAGGTAATTTTGGCTGACCAGTTCTAATCTAAGTCTTGTCAAAATCATTGACAAATTACATGTTTCTCAACGGGGAGGACGATGATAACATAATCATAGGTAATTAAGTTGAGGCAGTGGATGAAATTGAATTTTTTTTTAGCTCTGTATTATTTCTTTTTTAGATGTCTGAGTTGGAATTTGATAACCATCAGTTTTAGATCATGATAATGATAGGCTTGGAAAGCGAGCCCTAGTCCGAAGTTGATAATGGCCACTTAAAGTTGAGGTTTTAGATGATGAGGGTTTAGTTTAGAGAATGATTTGGATTGGGGTTGGAAACAAGATGAGAAGGGAGAGCAGGTGTAGACAGCATATGCATGTGGAGGTGGCTAAGGGATAGTCAGATGATCTCATGGAGAGGGACCTCATGGAGCAGGTTTTTGGGGTCTGAACGAAGCCTGGCTGAGCAGGGACATTCTATCATCGGGCAAACACGAGCTAGAGTTCCTTGAATAAGCATTGGTTTGCCATCCAGGCTGCTGATTATTGGAGGCAATCATGACTTAATGAGAAAGGTCAGGGGGACCTGCTCTGTGAGAGGGATGACTCGTGGGGATCCCATGTAGACTTATTGGGGTGCTGCGGATGTGGAAAGTGCTAGACCCTACCACGTGATTAGATATTTTTGCTACCAAGGTGCTCCCACAGTTGAGTAGAAGATATCCACACTCATAGGATAATTTTCATCAAAGTTAAAGTAGTGGCTACAAGCAGGTGGTGTGAGAGATCCAAAGAGAGTAATATACTTTCTGCTCCATAAACCCAGTTTCATCCCGAGGCTTTTTGTCATTTGGGCTGATCTACTCTCCAGTGCATCATAGACTATCTTCCCCAGCTCACACATCACCTCTGCCACCCGCTACACTGTTTTTCATGTCATGCTCAATGTTCTCTTTTTTTCCTATTAAACTTTTCTCGAATTACCAGCCAAATCAAATGTGAGAGTCTCTCTCGAACTTTTCAAAACAGCTAACGTCTACTGGGAACGCAATGCTGAAAAGGTGTCATGGACTTTACATGTCCCGTCGTGAACTGGGTGATGTTCCCGTGACTGAAGTGCTGTCTAGCACACATGTAGAGTGGTCGGGGTGGAGCTGGGTTGCCTGGTGTCCTGGAGGATGTTTCTTTAGTGCTGGGATTGGGCTGTGGGAGAGCGTGAGGCAATGGTGTCACAAAGGGACACAGAACAGCCAGCCTATCTTCGCTATCTCTTGGGGAAGAAACTCGACAAGGGTGACACTGCGTTGGTACCAACCAGAGGGCTGAAAGCCTCCTCATTACCACCCTACCACAGTGACTGTGCCCTGCTGTGTTCTCAGCAGAGTTCGAGCGTTCCAGATGGTCCATATCCTTGTCAGCACTTAGTATTGTCCTCTTTAAAAGGTACGCCACTCTAATTGATGTGTGGAGGCAGTTCACTGTGGTATTAATGTGAAATTTTCTAACCAGCCATTTTAGATGCTTGCCTGCCATCCATAAGTCTTCTTTGCTGATGTATTTGTTTGTATCTTTTCCCCATGTTTAGTTGGGCTGTTTACTTTCTCTTTTGTTAATATGACTGACTACCCCTCCCAAAAAGGGAGGAAAGAATTTTGTTAAGGGTGAGGAAACACATAGAGAAAGACCTTCCAAAAAGTAGAGGGGAACTAAAGAGGCTGAATTTTAGCCTATCTTTGAGGGCCAGACATTTTAAAAGTCTGGGGGGAAATATGTTGGGAGATTGGTCTGAGCATGCTCTGTTTACAAGACCGACAACACACACAGGTAAGGTGACGTGGCAATGACTTATCTGGTGGAGGCAAAAGACGCCTTTCTGAAAAGGAAATAGACCGGAATGTGAACTCGGATCTAGCTGAAGCAGTCATGTGGCCAGGAAGGAGGAGAAAGATGGGAAAGTGTGGTGGGCCAGCCCTGCAGAGGGGTGTGTGCGCGGGGAGAGCGGGGTGCTGAGTCAGGGCATCGACTGACTCACAGACTTCGTGTCCTCAGCAGAGGTTTACGTTCATTTTTAGAATAAAACTTTAAAGGCCTTTAAAAGGAAGGCTCCTGGACCTTTTATGAAACAGAAATGTTAACCCATAGACTTTGCTTTTAAAATGAAGGAGATAGAGTCTGGAGAGCTGGCCCAGGGGTTAAGAGTACATGTGGGTGTTGCAGAAGACCTCGGCTTGGTTCTCAACACTCACCTTGGCAGCTCACACTGCCTGTAACTCCAGTTCCAGGGCACCCAGCAGCCTCTTCTTATTCAGTGTGTAAGTACACACACGTGGTGTGCGCACACACAGAGTCACACACACATAAATAATAACAAATCTTTAAAATACGAGTGCTGAGGGCTGGAGAGAGAACTCAGTTGATAAAGTGGTGCTGTGAGAGCAACAAGGACGTGAATCTGGGCCCCAGCACCCGTGTAAAAAGCTAGGCATGGCAGCGTCCTCAGTTCTGGGGGAGGGCAGAGACTGGGGAATTCCTGGGTGTACTAGCTAGCCAGTCAGGTCAGATTGGCAAGGTTCATGTTCAGTGAAAGAATCTGGCTCAAAAAGTAATACGGAGAGTGACTGACTTAGACAGTGGGCGTTGGTCTCTGGCTCCCTCACATGTATGGTCGTGTTTGCACACCCAGACACTCATACACACACACAAACATATACACATGCATGTGCCACAAAATACAAACTAAAAATAAACCTCAAGAGATGAATAGGTTCAGAGTCACAGTGCTGTGGCCGTGGTTGTTACATAGTATCGTGCTGGAATGGAAGATCCAGACATATTGTTAAGAGCAAAAGGCAAATCCAGGACTCAGGAGCCATAGAATATTTCATGTAGTCTTGCTGGAAAATGCTTAGACGCAGGCTTTTAGTGAAGGAGACGTATGAACAGAGCTGAGTCCACTTGTGTGTGTGTGTGTGTGTGTGTGTGTGTGCGTGCGCGCACGCACACGCGCCAAGACGTGGCCAGAAAAACAAAACCAAGACCACCGCAGGGTTCTGGGAGTACAGCAGAAATCCCCCTGGTTTTGTTTTCTAACAGTAGAGGCAGCCCAGTCAGCACACGAGGAGTGGTTGTTAGGGGGCATGCTAATGTCTGGTAGTGGTGGTGCTGTCTGCAGCCTGGAGCTCACACCCTGTATGTGTGTGGACGGTCCACTGGCATGCTAGGGAAAGCAGCGAGCACGCTACTCACTTAGTCTAAGTGTAGCAATTAAATTGTCTAATAGTGTGTGGACCGACCCCAGTGACTCGGCTCACCCAAATGCTAGAGAACTTGGCTAAGACTTCTCTGCAGCACTGAGCGGGTCCTGCTGACAGGGGACTTCTGCCAATGTTTAGAACCGCTCATCCCCTGATTAGCTAGACTTAGAGATGATAGGGTTTAAAACATTTTTTTTTAAATTTATTCACTTTGTATCCCAGCTGTAGCCCCCTCCCTCGTCCCCTCCCAATTCCACCCCCTGTCCCTCTTCTCCTCCCATGCCCCTTCCCTAGTCCACTGATAGGGGAGGTCCTCCTCCCCTTCCATCTAACCTTAGCCTATCAGGTCTCATCAGGACTGGCTGCATTGTCTTCCTCTGTAGCCTGATAAGGTGGCCCCCTGCTTCAAGGGGAGGTAATCAAAGAGCCAGCCACTGAGTTCATGTCAGAGACAGTCCCTGTTCCCCTTAATAGGGAACCCGCTTGGAGACTGAGCTGCCATGGGCTACATCTGAGCAGGGATTTTAGGTTATCTCCATGCATGCTCCTTGGTGGGAATATATGTTTCAGAAAGGACCCCTGGGCCCATATTTTTTGGTTCTTTTGCTCTCCTTGTGGAGCTCCTGTCCCCTCCAAGTCTTTCTATCTCCCCCATTCTTTCATAAGATTTCCTGCACTCTACCCAAAGTTTGGCTATGAGTCTCAGCATCTGCTTTGATACCCTGCTGGATAGAGTCTTTCAGAGGCCCTCTGGGGTAGGCTTATGTCTTGTTTCCTGTTTTCTCCCTCTTCTGATATCTATTCCATTTGCCTTTCTGAATGAGGATCGAGCATCTTACCCAGGGTCCTCCTTCTTGCTTAGCTTCTTTAGATATACAGATTTTAGAATGATTATCCTATAGTATATGTCTAGTACCCACTTATAAGTGAGTATATACCATATGTGTCTTTCTGCTTCTGGGATACCTCACTCAGGATGATCTTTTATAGTTCCCACCATTTGCCTGCAAATTTCACGATTTCCTTGTTTTTAATTGCTGAGTAGTATTCCATTGTGTAAATGTACCACAGTTTCTATATCCATTCCTCAATTGAGGGACATCTGGGTTGTTTCCAGATTCTGGCTATTACAGATAAAGCTACTACAAACATGGTTGAGCAAATGTCCTTGTTCTGTACTTGAGCATCTTTTGGATATATACCTAGGAGTGGTATAGCTGGATCTTGGCATAGCACTATTCCTAATTGTCTGAGCAGTTGATAGGGGTTTAACTAGCCACACATTCTCACACTATACTATGTTATAGTAATAACATAGAGAGCAATCTTACTGGCTTTCTATCCCACTGAAGTTAGCTATTGGTTATTGGACATAAATTGAGACTTATTATTATTATTTGAATAGAAAGTCACTTCTAAGTATCTGGTCCATTGTGTTAGATGGTAGATGGCTATAAGCAGTCTCCTTGCCCCACAGATATGGAGCAAATGACGTGGAACCCCCACTTTCAAAGTAGAGGACATCAGCAATGAGTAAGGAAGGGACATTTCTGACTTCCATAAAAGTATCTTTGAGTATTCCTGTGAGATGGCAGCAGGCGTGTTAGGTCTTGTGAGTGTGTGCCTTCTGTATACTTCTCTGTGAAGTATATGGTGAGGAGGATGAGGTGACCACTGAGCTGGCAGGGCAGGCAGGATCTGTATTCACAGCATGGGAACCCTGCTCACCTGAGTGTTGCTGGGGCACTCCATAAAGAGGCAGAACATTCTGCTGGTCAGAATGTGTAGGCTGGAGGGAAGGGGCTAGTATGGGAGTTCTGCAGAGACTGCTCAGGTGTCTGTGTGTCTGTTAGCCAATAGCTTTGATCATGAATTTTATCTTCACTGTGGCAGCATTCAACAGAATTATAGCACCTAGATAATTCTAGACTTTCTTTTTTTAATGGCCATCAAAATCAAAACAGTAAGAAGCAAAAAACAGTAACAAAACCCCAAACCAAGTGGAACTGTTTAATAAATCACACTGAATCCCATACACCTAGAATATTATTATACCACATAACTAGTATCAATGCAATGATTAGTATTCTTTCCCTACCTTTTTAAGACTTTAGAACCCGGATATAGTTTTGCCTATGGCAAGCATCTATTTGGACTTGCTACATTCCCTGTGCTCACAATGACTGGTGTCTGGTGTGCATTGTTAGGGTGGCTTTGGAATATTCAACTGGAAGCACTACATCAAAGCTGGACAAAATTAAAGATTGTCTAATTGGGTTTTCTGGCTTTCCGGTGTCTCTCCCACAGGGTCCCATAGAGACCTTGATTATGGGGTGAGTGGTAGAGGAAGAGCAGTCTGAGTTTGAATTGCAAACTTGTTCACTCCTTGCCAAAGCCACTTTGCTTTATATATATATTTATTTATTCAGTTTCTTTCTAAGCCCAAATGATGCTAATTCTTTTGGCCAAGGCCATCTTCATCGAGCAGACACACCCCTATCTATACTTTATTCTTACGGGTTTCCTTTTCCCCTTTAGGAAACTGGAGTTATGTTTTTGAAGGTCACATGATAGTTAACTGCCTTGAGTACTTTTATGGTGGCCAGCATTCAGGTAAGATGTGAATGATTTTTGGAATCTCTGAATTTGCTCCTCTTGGAGGGGAATTCAGACATTCCTCTCTTACTTTTGAAGTTCCGCTCAGAAGGAAAGAGAAACCCTTCTACTCATGTCACCGTCAGGTAGCCGTGAGCCCGTATCATCTGAATGTGCCGTTGTTGTGGGTAAGAGCACTGGTCTTCGGGGACTCAGTGTTCTGCTTCACTCTACCCTGCCTGTAATTTTAACAGACCATTGACCCCTGTGATTAAATTTGCTCAGTTAGGAAATGAGCATGGCCACCGGTCACAACCTGATGATGGAACTCAGTGAGTTAGGAAGGAAGGGGGTGATACAAAATCATGGCAAGGCCAGTGCCAGTGAAATGGCTCTGTGGCTAAAGTGTTGGCTGCGTAAGTGAAGAGGTGGAGTTAGGCTCTCCAGCACCATCATAGTGTAGTGCACTTGGGGAGCAGAGACACGGATCCCAGGAGTAGGCTGGCTAGCTAGACTGTATGGATCAGCAAACTCCAGTTTCAGATGGAAGACCCTGCCTCAATGATAAGGTGAACAACCAAGGAAGACACCTGATGTCAATCTCTGGCTTCCATTTACACACACGTGCACATTTGCGATACCGGGGCGTCCACATACAGGCGAGTGCTCATACACCCAAGCACACCACACACGTACACACTCCTAGGCAAAGCTCGTTCTCAGTGAGTGAGGATAGGGTGGGATCTGGAAAGTTGTTGCTCATACCCTTTCATTGTAGTGCAGGTGGTCCGTCCCTTCCCAGAACTGAAGAGTGGAGATCTAGATACAGCCGTAAAATATTTGTGTGCCCCTGAGTACCATTCTGTCATTTCTGATGGTAAGGTTGCCCTCCAGGCTGCTCTTAAGTTCCAAGTAGTGTGATGTGTGCAAAGCTGCCAAGGGCTTGCGATACTGGCTTCCTGTGTGGCACACAGAGGGTCCCATGGTGCTGGTGACTCAGGATCAAAAGCCACTTTATTTCTGCTTCCACATTGCGCTCAGCCCTGCTTAGGCTAACAACCGCATAAACCCTAGAGAGCCCATCACCTCTCCACAGGAAGTGTGGAGCCCAGAGACATAGGCGCATATTTTCATTTCCTTTTCAAATGAATACAATCTCTTTAAAAGTTTTATTTGAATACCAATCTGTGGTTTGCACAAGTTGCTTGAATTTTAAACAGATGTGTCTGCAGTGCTGGGCGTCAGTTTGCGTGTTTCCCTCCAGTTTCATAGTCATTGGGTTTTTCTTTTTAGGAGTGACACTGGGTCTCAGGCCTATTCCTTGGTTGGGCACGCTGGTGAGAGCTTCAGTGTACTTTTCTGTCCAGAGTCACTACCCCTTACCTAGGAGCAGGATCATTTTCTGAGTGTCCAGGGGAAGAGCAATGCCATTTAACCATTGCTATACAAAACACTCATGGCCTCTCATAGGCTTATTTGCTAATTGCCAAGTGCATGGAATCTGGAAAGCTGTAGGAAAACAGAAGTGCTGGTCCTTGGACAATATCCACTAATGTTCACTTTTCACAATTTCAAGGAAATTTGATAATGTTTCTAGCTAGATGAAATTAGGTTATTCAAGCATTCATAAACGTTTATCTTTGAGTGACTAGGAAAGTAGTACCTAAAAAAAAAAACACAGCTCTTCTTAGTGAAAACTAGCAAAATAGATTCTTTAAACACATCTTCATCAGAGGGCTACAGAGATGATTCAGTGGTTTAGAGCACATACTGCTGTTCCAGAGGACCTGAGTTTCATTTCTAGCATTCATATCAAGTAGCTCACAACTGATTGCCTTTAATGTCAGCCAGCGAATCCAGTGCCTTCTGGTAGCTTCCATGAGTACCTACACAATAAAATATTGTGGCAGATTAATGTAAACCTGGGAACGTGTACTTGTGACTTATACTCACAAACGTGTACATGTAAGTAAAACACTCTTTAAAAATCCTCAGTAGTTGATAATATGTCTAATATTATATGTGAAGGAGTCTAGGAAGTTAGTTTATTATTTTTCTAACTCTTTCTTTATCAGCAATAGTCACGTTGATTTTTTTTTAAGGACATATATCACGTAGGGCTATATTTACTTCCTTTGACAGAAATAAGGGAGGAAGGACTCATTTGGCTCATGCTTGCACGGGCTATCAGTGCATCAGGTAAGGAAGACATGATCATCACAGAGGCTCCCTCCTAAGGGCTGGAGACGTAGGACATTGCTGGGAGCAGGGTCTGCCCCCTAAACCTTGTAAAACGGTGCTTCCGGAGGGACCACCTGCTCAGACATACCAGTTTGTAAGGGACAACCTCACATTCAAACCGTAACAAAAGCCATGATGTAGGATGGAAGAAAAGGACTCGTGACATAAAGGGGAGTTTGTTTTTGTTGTTTTTTTAAGCGAAGAATTAACAAATTGGCTTTAAGTTATGTTGCCTTAAAATGTGACGTTGTGGTCAGATTCCATGATTTTCCACATTGAAAATCTGCTTCCGTTGGATGGCAGACTCCCTTTCGTTGCTAAGAGGGGAGAGCGAAGCTGGGTCTGCTTTCTGTCTTTTCAGGTTGGGGCAAAGAGGAAGGGTAGTTAAGGGCTGCTGATGGTTCCCGAGGGCAGCCAGATCTGGTAGGACATGAGCGAGGAAGCTTCAGCAGCCGTACCCTTAGGAAGGCTAAACTGTGCTGTGATAACCCAAGTTGTAATCCTTTGCACATTCTCCCACGGTGAAGTGTGGTGCACGCGAGGCAGAATGGCACCGCCTGATAGTGAGTCAGGGTCCCGGTTGAATTTATATCGGAACCAGAAGTGTGTCACCGCTAAAGGGCTCATCCAATGGGTGACGGATGTCAGGCTTTTCTTTTCGTGATGTAGTCTGGTTTTTCCTGAGAAGGTGAACATCGATGTTTATTTAGCCCAGAGAGGGGAACATATGGCAGACTAAAGAAATGATTGCACTGAAGTCTTGCTGGATGAGCCGATGACTTTGTTTACAAGAGTATGGGCTACCAGAAGGCAGCTGAATCACTAAAACACCCAAAGAGCACATATGAAGCTGTGTTTCTGGGGCTCCCCATACGACTTGATGGAGGCTCCCTGCGGGGGAGGGGTCTTGAGAGTTTGGAAACTTTCATGAGCTTCCTGGGCCTTGTAAGTTTTACTCATTTCCTGAGTCTTATGAGCCATTTTCTTCTCTCTAGAAGGGAATGTTTCAATTAATAGGATATCCAAAAGCATGGGAAATGCCCAAATCTGCATGGGATTATCACCAAGAGCCTCCCCACCCCTTTGCTTTCTGGAGGGCATCACTTCCCACAGTATCATGGACTTAAGACTCTCGTTTTTCTTTCTCTGCCCCCTCCTTTATTGTTCAGGCCCGAGGTTGTGAAAGTCTGTGAACTCTGCAGTTAAATGGAGTGTTTGCTGTCATGGAAAATGGCAGCATTTCCTCACTTCATAATTCCCCCAAATAATGAACGATTACAAAATAGGGGTTTATAATCATAACTGTTTCACTTATACTCAATTTTTTTTCTTTAGGGAACATCCATAGAGGTCTAAATGTTCATTTTATTGAATGCACTCCAAAATTTCTTGGATTTGTGGCATGTATTTGACTTGAATAAGTTCTTATGAAGTTTCTGAGTCATCATGTAATAAATTTTATTCTAAATATTTAAAAAAATTTTGATTAGTATCACTCTATCAACAGACTTTATTTTGGAGTAACTTTAAGCTCAGAGGAAAGTTTTATAAAGATAATGCAGGGGATTTTAACACATCCATTACCCCCATTTTCCTAATACAAACATTTTGTAGAACCATGCACATTTGTCAGTTTTTAAAACCTTGGTGTGGTACTAACTAAACTCCAAATTTTTATTCTTAAAATTTGAAGTTTACTTGATTGCAGTTCCCTCTCCCAACTAACATTCTTTTTCTGAGGACCCAGTCTTGGATTTGTTCCTCGGTAACATTCCCTATTGTCTGTGATGGTTTTATACTCTTATTTTTCATGACTTTGGCCTTTTGAAATTATTTTGTAGACTGTATCTTAATTATTTTTTATTGGATGCTTTATCATTTGTAGACTGGTTTATGGAAACAAGGGTAGGCTACTTCAAAGGTAAAGTGACCTCATTAATTTTGACAGTAGAATGCGATATTGGCATGACTTGTTGGGGCTAGAGAGATGGCTCAGTGGTTTAAGAGCACTTTTTTTTTTTTTTACACTTTCATTCTTTGGTTTATGACATCACTGTTTAGTTTATTTTTCCAATTATTCCACTTCTGTAATGTTGGGAACTGTTTTAGGTTGACTCTTAAGTCAAAATACATTTTTTTCCTTTTATAATGTTAAAAGTCAGTTTTAACATGACAGCAGAATTCAGAGGAAGGTACAGAACTTTTCCATACACCCCAGCCAAGATTAACCTCTGCAGTGTCACTCAGCTTCATGTTTGTAGTCTCACAGGTGATAAGCATTCAGTGCCCTATTTATACAGAATTCAGTCTAAGCGTGCATTCTATACATTTGACAAACACGACAGCTACCATTATCTTATTGTATAGAGCAGAGTGTTTTTGCTCCCCTAAAGAGCCTAAAGTGTTTTTTGTTTTTTTAATTTTACTTTTATTTTTTTCTTTGGCCTGGAGGAACTGTCACTTCTTCTCTATGCCCTCAAAGGGATGATCGTTCAATGAGAAGGTTTTCATAATCTTCCTTAAATCTCCAATAGCCCATGAATAGTCAAAAAGAATATATGTATGCCTATAATTGCCAATATGTTAAACAATAGAAAGTTGATTTATGTGTAGTCTCCGAATTCAGTCATAAATGAATGAAATCATCACCTCATTTCAAAGAGAGAAATTCTTGCCAACAACTGTGGCGGAGAGGCTCCTGCAAACTGAAGGGGACAATGAAGAGCTAAAGATTCCATGTTCTTCAGAAGTGATCCGCTGAGCAAGACTCACATATGTACCCTTCTGAATGCAATTGTGCTTATGAATAAAATCCTCCTGTCTTCTTTCTGTACCCATCTGTCCGTCCATCTATCCATCCATCCTTCCTTCCTTTTATTTACTTCCTTTTTATACAAATGAATATTCTGAAATATTTCCCAGATACGAAATCACAGATGATAGACAATAAATTAAGAAGGACCAAGGAAGACAAAAAATTATGTGGTTGCCCAGGCTTGCATTCCAGGTTGATAGTTTGTAGTAACTGTACATATAAACTTCTTTGATTGTCATATTTTGATGTTTTGGGGTTTTTTTTTGGCACAGAAAAAGCAGCTTTTCTCAATTTTTTTTTTCTTTTGGTTAAAGATTTGATACAGAAATTCTGATTAAGTGGTGCTAATTCAGTCTCACCACATTTGCATTCACAGCTCAGTTCAACGGCAGCGGGAGGGAGAGAAAGCCTTGTCTCTAAAAGCCAGAGACTGTTGGTGAGGACGCACATGCATGGAAATCACAGGAGAGGGTGGAAACGAGGCTGCGCCAACTTGTTAATTTCCCCTGGGCTTTACACAAATGTGGGCATTTATCTGTGTTTTTGCAGCTACATACTTGCTGCCATTTGGAGTTACTCTTAAGAGCCATCAGTGTTAAATCTGTCTTCTAGGAGCAGAAGGAGAGAGGAGGATGTGAGTTTTACCTTTAAAAGGCAGCATTGGGCAGGCAGAAGTGCATTTAGTGCCCATCTGTAAAAGGCTTTGCTGTTCCGCCACCTTGATGGATTTGCTACTTTATGTCCCATGGAGTATAAAATGTGACCAGTATAGTTTGGATTCCAGGGGTCTTTTCTGGTTTGTTGAGCATGCTGGTGCTTAAGATGATGATTTAAATTACTTTTAATGTACTTGGGTAATCAAGCATACAGTATTTTGAAGTCACTAACCAAGAAGAAAGAACAGAGTTATTGCAGCCTTCTGCAGTAATGAGACACATAAATCAAAAGGACGAACACGGAAACTTCTACTGAGCCCTGGGGTCTGATTTCGGGAACCTTAAAGGGATGCCTTTTTTGGTTCAGGCCTGCTGTGACTATACCGCTGAGTCTGTAGGTAAAAAGAAAAATCTAAAGGCAAAGCAGAGAACCTCTACAGAGCTAACAAAACTAGGAAAACCAAACAAATAAAAACACCAGCCAAACCAGAAACCAACCATAAGCTCTCTACCCTCTCCTTCAGATTTGAGACCATGTGGTTAGGAAGTCTAGGTCTGCGCCCTTTAATACAACTCCTCACGTCGTGGTGACCCAACTATAAAGTTATTTTGTTGGGTGTAATTTTGCTACTGCTATTAATTGTAATGTAAATACCTGATATCTGAGCCCTGCGAAAGAGTCTTTGACTCCCAGGTTGGGAACCGCTGTAACATAAGGAGACATTCTTTTCTAGGGGTGTGTGTGTGCGAGCCTTGTCTGTCCAGTTCTCAAATTCATGTTGCTGATGGCGATCTAGCTTGGATGTGCAAGAGTGAGTGTTTTCTGCTGTGAGGATAGGAGGTCCGAGTTCTTCTAGATGTTAGCTCAGGCCAGGACAGAAATTCTCCACAGCTCCTCTCCCACAGGAAGACTTGGAACTGTGCACACGGATCTTTTTTAAACTGTGGACTTCACTCCGCAGCTTTGCACTTCGCTTTTATGTTCAAATGGTAAAAACGTGGATCGCTTAGGTTCGTCTATACCTTACTGCAGGCTGGACCAACAGTCTGGGATTCTGAAGTGGGGTGAGGTTGAAAGGCAGAGAACGGGGACACGAGTCTATTTCCTTTTTCCTCCAAACTCACTGGAGTCCTAGCACGAGCAGGCGTATTTGACTCACTCCCTCTCGGTGAGAGTATTTGCACTGAGGGTGATTTTGTTTGGATTTCAGTAATGGGTTGGTTTAGGTGAGTACTGGAGATAACTTAAGCCTGGGGGATATATTTGCTAATGGTTAATTCATTTTGCCCTGGTTAATTCATCTTGGGGGATGGGTACGGGGAGGGAAGGAACTTTTGAATGTGATTGTCTGCACTGAGTTTAAAATTCAGGCTTTGAGGAAGCGTAGAAAGAAAGGCTATTTACAAGGCTAAATATTTGTAGTCTTTATGGAGAAGAGGTGGGGGCTATGTAAATTATTATTGTGAGGGGGTAGAAACAGGACTCCACACTTGTCCTCCACTCAGGCCAAATTGGGATTTGTAGCTTTAAGACTGAAAAGGCTTTCTGTACCAGCAAGTAGGATGGAAGTAGGGTTCGGATTGGAAGGGCTTGCTGAAGTTCAGAACTCTACTACAGTCTTGAACTTGTACAGCTCATTTTAACACTTTAAGTGAATCGTAAAACCTCCACGTACAGCTAGAGTTTCCTGTAATGTTTCAGTCAGTGAATATCTAATTTCAAATTCATTTCCAATTAGTTTGAATTGGCTGCTTGGAGTGCTCTGTGGACATGGCCTAAGGCCGTGATTGTAGACCTGTGAGTGTTGAATGCCGTGGGGGTCGCATATCAGATATCCCGCATATCTGATATTTACATTACCGTTTATAACAGTAGCAAAATTACAGTTATGAAGCAGCAATGAAATAATTTTATGGTTGGGGAGTCACCACAGCATAAGGGACTGTATTGAAGGGTCTCAGCGTTAGAAAGGTTGAGAACCGCTGGCCTACGGGGGTGTGTGTGTGGGAGGAGTTGGTCTCTGGTGCTTGCCATACGTTTATCATCCCTGTGCGGTGTGCATGACTCCACACAGTGGTGTAGCGTGTTGGTTTCTAAGCCTCTGATGTCTGCTCCTTTTGCTGTTTCCTTTGCCCAGCTGCCTCTACTCGAAACTTCCCCGTATCTAGCTCTTTTGGCTGTAATATGTAGCTTGTTAACTCAGCAGCCTCCTTTTCAGTGCTATCCCATGTAATCTGCCCGTGGGATATCCAGAGCCTCACAGACTGAGGCTCCTCAGCACAGCCACCAGCTTGGCAACCACCTTCCTGCTGAACAGCTATGGATAAGAATAGAGCCTACGGTACAGGTTTACTTTCTGCCCACACTTCATCCCCTTTCTCCATTCTTACATGCTGCTGCCCACTGTCCTTCCCACTCTGTATGGGTTCATTTCCCTGGCTTAGTGACAAAGACTGTGTGGGTGTAGCACTTCTGACTCGCTCAGAATTCAGTACGCTGCCCTCTGAAAAGCCCTCGGGAGACTGTGGTTCAGAGGAGGCCCTGAGTCCGGCCTCTTGATCCTGAAGTAAGCATGGCATGTGGGCAAAACATGACTCATGGATGTGACTTCACCATTGCCCTTATTTTAAGCCCCTTGCAGCGAAAGTGTTACCCAGTTCTGACAGAGACCGTCAGCCAGGCCTGGGCTCGCCTTTGACTCAGTGATGTGTCACATTCTCTACCGGAAACTTGCATTTTTAACACCAGTCATCATAAACCTGGCAAGAAATCTTTTGGAGAGGTGTTAGTATTTGGTAGATTTATTTTCTTTTCCCAGCTGCCCATGAAAAACAAACTCAGAAATCTGCTTCACTTCCCCCTTCCCCGTTGAAAATTTGTTTTGGAATGGTTTATCATTCCTCCGTCTGGAGAATGCTCTTTGTTGATCTGTGAAGTGTGGTTTGCTTACGGACATGGCAAGGTGACTGTGGCCCTTCGTTGAAGGTAAAGTGAACCGGGGCAGCGTGCCTTTTGGGGTGCTAGGCAGTGGGTGGCTGGTGACCTGGCTGCTGACCACAGCTCTGCACTTCAAATATGG
The DNA here is from genome assembly GCF_907164565.1 of Psammomys obesus. Lineage (NCBI taxonomy): Eukaryota > Metazoa > Chordata > Mammalia > Rodentia > Muridae > Psammomys > Psammomys obesus. Next base: position 38,715,768 of record NW_026585644.1, read on the forward strand.
CTGGGATTTACTTGAAGTCTTCTGAGATCTTTCAGCATGCCTGTCCAGTTACTCACTGAAGTAGCTAACTCTTTACTGTTCGGTGGTTTGGTGCTGAGAAAATGCCCAGACTTGCCAGTCCATGCCAGGAACTTCCCAGAAGCCTCAGGGCCACACCCCATTTATAAGAACAGGAGCTCCTCTTCCATTCTCTGGTTTATTCTTAGAGCTGATGAATGCGCTCATGGACTGTACTTCTAATCTGGTGTAAATAGCTCCTTGAAGGGATGCTGTGTTTTCCTCATACATTTTCTGTTGTTCAGCATTGGGGAAACCCAAGAAGAGAAGACAGCATGGAGCATCAGTGGGGAGGGTGGATAATGTTGGTCTTGTAGACTCTCCAAGGACTAGTTCAAAACTCCAAGTTAGTTACCAGCTGAGATCTTGGCTAGAAAACTCATCTCTGTGCATCATTGTATGAGCTTGGAAGAAAAGATTCACTAAAGCAGTAGTTTTTTCTTGTACTGGTCATTAGAATTGCCTGTGAACATGTTATTCTTTAATTAGACATTCTAAGGCCCCATCCTCAAGATGGACCTCAGTAGGTGTTGGTAGAGCTTTGAAGGTGGGATTTTTTTTTTTCTTCCTCAAAGTTCATTATTGTCAAGTGTGAGGACTGTTACTTGTAAATTTCCCATCTTTTCTGAGTAAGTAACAGCTGACTAGATAAACAAAGACTGAAGAGTTAAGTCACATCCCTCTGTGTGTGAGTGTGTGTGTGTGTGTTTACTTACCACGAACCATGGACCACTGGGAGCTATCTCAGAGGATGCTCAACAAAGCATCTAAGAGGAAGAATGTAATGTGGAGCAGGAATAGTGGGAAGGCAAGTGCATAATCAGACGGTAATGAAAGAGGTGATGTCATGGTAACAAGTGATGGTCTGGATACTTAACAATAGCGGCTTTGTTTCTTCCTTGTGTATGTAATCCATTACAGATTGCTTTGGGTTCTGTGCCATCAAATCACTCCGTTGTGAGCTATTTGGAGATTCTTCTGCATGACATATAAGCAGTGGGACCCAGGTGATGGGAACCGTTCTAGAAAGTATTGATGGGTACCGCAGCAGAGGGGGAGGGTATGGAGGAGCTCTTAGAATTTCAAACTCCTGCCTAGGTTATTTCTCTCTCATTCTGTTGGCCGAGTTGTACTATCTGGCCTGTCCCCTCTTCCCAGAAGGTGAGGATATCATGTATCTCAAGAGTGGGAATCCAGAGGTACATGGTCAGTACTTGACAGCCTCCCAGGGAGCAGTGAGTAGGCCCCTATCTGCAGAGAACCACTGACGGTTACTGGGTTCCATAACTGCTAGTCTCTTGGCTAGGGCAGAGGTTGGGGAGGTATGAGGCATAGTTTGATTGCAGTGAGTCAGTGAGAGCTGAGTTGGTAGAAAGAGCTGGTAGAAAGGGAAAATTGTAGTTTTTGTATCAGGCAGGAAAGAAGCCTGCATTGCCAGCCTTTCCTCATTCTTCTTATTTAATCATTGAGTGGTGTTATGGAGTTTTTTTTTTAAACTTTATTGTAAGTATATCAGATCTGTGTCAGGAGATTTCACTTAATTGTAAGCACTAGATTTATGCATTGATCAACTCAGAAGTGACCAGTGAAAACTGAATTTATTTTGTGTGTTTCTTCAATACCTTGTTGACTTAAGAGATAGTCCCCCCTTTCTATAGTTTTACTCTTCATGCCAGGCAAATGAGGGTATTATGAGAATTGAAAAAGCTTTTTGAGAAAACTTGTATGCATTTGTTTTTTTATTTTTATTTTTTCATTAACTCTTTTTGGAGGCTTGGAAATAAGTGTTTCAATCCCAAATTCACTCTGGAAGACCAGCATCCTGTTTTTCTTTTTCTTTTTCTTTTTTTTTTTTCTTCAGGTCAATATTTCAAATGCACACACACATATACATACAGATATACATACATACATACATACATACACACACACAATATATATATTGTGTGTGTGTATGTGTGTGTGTATTTGTGTGTACTTGGAAATTTGTAAAGTGATGAGTAGCTACAAGGATTTTTCCCTCGAGCTGTTGACTTTGAATAATGAAGCAGTGATGTTTCCTGTATTTTATGTGTGAGCTGATGGCCTGAAGTCCAGTAATGGATGATCTGAAACTGGATAATGGAGGCATCGTCCACCATGTTTGATTTCACAGAATTTTACTTCTGTTTTCTTTCATTTCTTGCACTTGTTAGGCAGGGTCCCTGCTACTGAGCTACTCTCAGTGCCTGGCATTTAGTAGCTGATAGAGAATAACTATAGTTGTGATCCAAAGGTGATTGACTCAAGTGTTTTGTTTTTGTTTTTGTTTTTTTGCCTTCATCTCTCATTTCTTATTCTGACTTTTTTCTTGTCTTCCTTCAGGAGACATTAATTGTCTTTACTTTTTCTTTTCTCTGGACTAGGTAGCGATACAGAAAGGGAAGAGTTGGCATTAATTATCTTCTAGGAACTTAAAAAAAAGTAACGTGGTAACAGAACTCCAGGTAACAGAAGGGGGCTAGAGGGATGATTTCCAACATTCTCCGAGACCTGCAAGCCCATCTTCCTCTCAAAGGCTCACCTTATTCATGATGGCTAAAATGTCGAGGGAAAGTTAGCGAAGATTCTAAACATTCTGAATTATCCTAACATTGCAAGTGTTTGGTGACCTATGGGTGGTAGAGATTTGATAAATGAGCCATTCAAATAATATTTGTAGGTGGTGAAGTTTTCTAAAAAGTAAATATTGGGTCATAAATTGGTTGATTTCTTGGTACTATTATTTATACTATAATTTTTAGCCTTCAAAATTACAAAATTCAGTAAAATTAGTATCAAAATTAAAAAATTATTGTTTGGGGTTATCTACAGCAGATATCTGTTTGTTGGTTCTATTAAGGAGCTTGATATTTTCAGCTCTGGGGGTGACCCTGGAATGTGCTTATGAAGAATGGCTTTCTGCTTTGGTGACAAGCAGGAAAGGTAGGTTGCAAAACTGAACTTTTAAGATAGCCTTAAAAGTGTTTGAACCGGCATATGACTTTGAAATTTCTTACAGTGCGTTACTAATTTACCTTTTTTTTACTGGGTGTTACTATTTTTTTTTCCAACGAGATTATTAAAGTTAATTCTCTGAGGAGGTGATTTAATCCATACTTCTTAGAAAATTATAGTGTTTTGATAAAAAGTCAATTCCAGGCATTCTAAGTGAAAATGCTTCAGCAGGCAACTCCTTCTATATCACTCCTCCCCCATTAAGTAAATGTGTTCATTTTTCTAGGCATTGGAACCCTTTTCAGGTTAGTGTATATGTTGTTCAGAATTGGATTATTTAGATGAACCCAATCTAACCAAATCCTCTGAGTTCATAACAACATGTTAAACCTCTTTGGGTTGTTGAAATGATTTCTTATCATGATAAAACACACACACACAACACACACACAAACACACACAACACACACACACACAACATCCACACCTACACAAAGTGGGGGGGTATCAGAGATATTTTGGTGGTAGTGTATTTTGGCCTTGTGATTGGGAGAGGTGAGTTTCTTTTCCTACTCTTTGGGGTACAGCAGTGATGATGCTCCTGGTATGTAAGGAAGACAGTCTGGATTCAGCCTTGATGGTGTACGATGAAGATACATGGTCCTCGTAAGTGTAACAAAGAGATGGCCAGGACACTGTTGTCTCAACTAGGAAGGTTGCTGCATTGCTAGACTAAACACTTTCCTTGGGTCCAGCTGCATTAGCCTCTAAAGAATTGCTAAGGGTGACACAAAGCTTTTTCCATTTGCTGATAGGATTTTGGAAAGGCAGCGTTTTTTTGGTTTTACTTAAAGACAAAAACAACCTGCAGGGTTATTGTGTAAAGGAAAATCCTGTTGAAACCTTAATATAGGTGATGCAGATAAACACCCTTCTTTTTGCACTGGCTTACTTTGGCAGATGTGAGCAGTGTGGTTAAGACAGATACAGTTCAGCAGTGTGGGATCCAGGTCAGTGGCAGTGGTGGCGCAGCTGCAGCAGGGGAAGCTGATGAATTGCCAGCTAGGGAGTATGAGGTTGAGGGGTCTTCAGGGTGCTTATTCAGATGGAGATCCCAGCGTCGCTGTAAATCCCAGAGCTTGGAGAGAGGTCCAGGTTAGGTGTAGAGATTCTGGTGATGTTTAAGCCTTTGAGATGACTGGGTCTGCTCATTAATTGTGGAATGTGAAAGCTGTTGTTGGAGTACTGTGAACTTTGTGGTAATTGCCCCCAAACATTACTATTAAGCAATATTAAATGGTTGGGGAAACAACCAACCTTTTCTCTCAAGGAAATGGGAGGCCTGTGTCTTTGACCCTGCAGGCAAATATGCAGGATGGTAAAGTTGATAGAGAGTTAGTGAAGCAGCAATTATATCAGGCCTCAAATTAACTCTGGTGTTAGAAGAGTCAATAGTAATGTGACCAGAAGTATTACTTGAAAGCCCTGTTTGTTTTGATTACAAATGAGAGAGACGATTGGCAGGAAAAAAAAAACAACAACAACACAAAACTTTAAGAGTAGCAATAAACATTGGTACTATTGAGTGATTCTTATTTGGGTGATACTCTTTATTGGGTGATTATTTTCAGTTGAAAATAAAATTATATAGTAACAGTATTCATAATCTGATTAGATTTGTATAGTCACAATTTAACCAAAGGTAAACATGAGTTATTTTTAGCTGAACTCTTTGATATCCATAATTTTATTTTTTAAATTTATTTTTAATTTACATATTCACTTTACATCCTGATTATAGTCCCCTCCCTCCTCTCTTCCTGACCCCTCCCTCAAGCCCTCTTCCCCTGTCCTCCCTTCCCTTGTCCCCAGAAAAGGGGAGCCCCCCCAGCCCACCCCAGCACTTCAAGTTGCATCAGGACTGAGCTCCATCTTCTGGGGCTGGGAAGGCAGCTCAGTTAGGGCAAAATTTTTAAAAAAATTTATTTTAAATTTATGTATTCGGATAGCCATAATTTTAAAAGTAGAAATTTTAAGGCTAAGGAAATTTCTCAGAAAAGGAGGTAGAAAAAAAATGTAAGAGTTGGAGCATGGGGAGGAGTTCTGTCCTCTGGGCATGACGTGACTATTTCACTCAGGAGCACACAGCAGCTGAGGGAGGTCGCCCACAAGACCTACACAAGTTCCAGTATTGATGGGATAGATGCTCTCCAGGGCTGTACCACACTGAGGAGCCGTCCGCAGAGGATGGGTAGGTGCTGGGGGAGGGTGAGAAGTTCTTTCTCGAGGATGTGGGCACTTTGAGGTTTCCCATGCTCCAGTGGATAGCCCCACACCTCTGTGCATATGGGCAGCACTACCGGGACTGAGATGACTTAAAACAAGAGTGGAAATTTAGTGTAGTGTGGTGCTAGGCCATAGAGAGTCAAGATAATATAGTCAATTTGGCAAGGTGATTTTTTTTTCACTCTCCCATGGTTCTGAGAAAACAACTAATTTTATATTTTATCTTACCAATTTTGTTTCCATTGGTTCTGTTATTCTAGTCTGATTGGAACCTAACACTGACTCAGTAACATTAATTGGAACACTTACACCAGGTTTAGGTGCTACAGGGATGAATAAGTGATGGTATCAGTCAGTAAGGATGAAACATTTGGTGGGGAACAGAGATGAATAAACCAGACAGACCTGTAAGAAGAAACAAGGAGTGCTGGGATGAAAAATACTAAGCAGAGGCAGTATGCAGAACATTTCCTGGGTATTTCCAGCTATATCCCAGGGAAAGAGTAGAGCCAACAAACAGATCGTAGTAGAGTAAATCGCTATAGAAGCTGATCATGTACCATCAAGTACGAGGCAAGCTGGTCCGTTTGGAAGGGTAAGACAGAGCTGATACGCAATCACCAGGAACTCCAGTGTCAGTTAGAGGGATGAAAGAGATGAGGCATGGTGGTTAGATATGCTTGCTGTTATCAGGTGACGATACTTGTGTCCTGCCAGTGAACACCTGGGAAGGTGGCAGAACGGCCGCGGCTGGGATCTCTTTCTCGAATAACCTGGTAGACTCTTCAGTCCTACGGCCCTGCACACTCCCTTCCTACTTCTGATTCCTTTAAACACAACCAGGCTGCCTTAGGCTGATAGTGCCACCCGTACTTGTCAAAGGGACGGCATCACCCACGAGTAACCTGTCCCTTCTTTTCTTGCTCTCACTTTTTTTTTTTTTGAAGAAAACTAGAATTTTTTTTTCCTTTTCCTTAATTATCTACAATGTAGTTAATTCCTCACCAGGTTGCCTTCATTTTCAGGTTTTTCTTTAATCCATAAACGTCTCTTCATTTTCTCCTTTGGGCCTGTGACTTACTCTCTCTGTCTTCCAGATGTGGACTAAATGCCTTAATCATGACCAGCAGCCATCAAAATAATGTAAACGACGTTGCTGTGTTGGGAAGACGAGATACATGGTTGGAGCCAATGTCTCCATTTGCTTAATCCTTGGAAAGACCCAGAAGTTCCTCTTAAAAGTCTTTGACTTTTTTGACTTTTCTATTGCCTACTTGAATAGAATGCTTTTTTGATAACATATGTATTCAAGATAAAAGAATCGAATATTTTCGCATTTTATGCATGTATTTATATGTGATGTGCGTATGTTTGTGCATTTTCACGTGTGTAGGTATGTGTGTGTGTGTGTGTGTGCGGTACCCAAGGATGACATCAGGTTGTTGTGGTTGTTAATATTTACTATTGCTATACCTTTTAGTTAGCAGCAGTTATTCCTAAACCCGCTGTGTACCCAAGTCACCACACAGAGACTAGGATTTATTTAATTAATCTAGAGCACAATGCTGGGCAATAGTTATTCCATCCTAACCCTCTAAATTGGCATAGTTTCTTACCATTCAGATTCACCCATTATACTTTTATGCTTTTAGTGATATCTTAGGTCCAGTTCATTTTTCCACCGTGGTTCCAAGACCTCTCCTCCAGATTCTTCCCCTCTCGATCCTCCTACTTCCTTCCTCTTCCTCCCACTCCAGACCAGGATGTCCCACCCTATCCTCTCCATTGCTCAACATTGTGGCTGGTTGTTTTAATTGACAATTTAGAGAACAAATAGTGGCATGTTTACACAAACTTGAGACAGGTGATGGTTAGAATAAGCATCACAATACAATGTCTGGATTGAAACCAGAGAGTGGGGTAGAGAAAACCAGCATTTGAATGAACAAGAGTAAGGTGTATACATTCCAAAAGAACATTATACCAACATCAGGTGTGTTCTTCAATTGCTCTCCACCTCATATTTTGAGGTGGGGTCTCTTACTTGAACTCAGTGTCTGCTGATGTGGGTAGACTCACTAGCCAGGCTGTTAAAGGGATTAGGGAATCCCTAATCTTTGCCTCTCTGGAGTGGGATTACAGGCAAGTCTCCATGCCCATCTGGCATTTAAATGAGTGCTGGGAATTTGAACTCCATTCTTCATGCGTGTAGGGCAGGAGCCTTTCCAGCTGAGCTATTTCCCTAGCCTCCATTCCTCTTTTATTTTTAAAATGGGAAATATTTCTGGAAGTACATTTTTATAGTATTATGCATATATGGAACATTGTTTCTGTGACAGACTGGCTTTAAACAGCTGGTATAGAAATTAATTCCTTGAGAATAGTTGGTTCTTTTTCTGTTTATTTATTTTCTCCTTTATTTTGTTATTCACTGAGTAATGGTTGTTGTGTCATGTTGTTCTAGTTTCCTTTCTGCTGTTGTGATAAAGCACTTTTATCAAGAGCAATTTAGGGAGGGGAAAGGATTCATTTCATATTACTGGCTGGGGTCCATCATTGAGGGAAGTCAAGGCAGGAACTCAACAAGAAACTTGAAGCAGAAACCAAGGAGTGCTGCTTGTTGAACTTCTTACCATGATCAGCTAGCATTCTTTTTTGTTGTTGTTGTTCTGTTCTTTCTAAAAGATTAAATTCACTTTTGAGAATTTCAGTGTATTCAGTGAGATGTGATCATATATTCCCCCCATTTTCCCTTCTAATACCATCTATGTCCTTCCCAACTTCATGGCTTTAATTTCTTTGTTTGCTACCACACTAAGTCCAGTTAGAGATGCCGCTGAGTGCATGGGTGTGGAACCATCCACTGGAACTCGGGAAACCTACCAGTGGCCACCTCCCCAATAAAGAATGATTTCCTCCTACCCTAGCAACTAGCCACAGCCAGTAACTCCTCGCTGTTGGACAGGGTGGGCTAGAGATGAGCTGTTCCATCTGTCCTGGCCCATGGAAATCAAGCTCATCAACAGTCTGTCCAGTTCTTCTTCCTCCTAGCTTCATCCTTCTGTAAAGACCGGAGAATAGAAACCCACCTTTTCCCGGATTCAGTAAGGAGGAAAGAAGGCAGAGTAAACAGGAAAAAAAAATGATTCGTGTTAATGTTTTTTTCCCCTCGCTCCTAAAAGGTTCCCAGTCATCGAATTTAGGGGTGTGGAAGGAAAAGGCTTCCTTTTCCCTTCTCTGAATGACAATGATGAGGCTTGTGCTTGGACCTGAGGTGGTGGAGACTAGATTCAGTGAACCTTCTGGAGGAGGAAGCACCCACTGTGATCTCTGTCAGGGAGTTCCTGGGTTTCACAGAGCTTCCTTACTGTAGAAGAGAGTGGTTAGGATAACTCATGCCCTCTGGACCTTACCCAAGGGTCTAACCAAATCCTATCTATATGTTATCTGAAGGCAGAGCTGCCCTGTTTGCAGAATACCACCCTTTGAATGGGAAGCTTTTGAGTTAAGAAACCATTAGTCACTCAAAAGGGAAGTAACAGCAGGTCATTCATGGAGGGAACATTCTTTCATTCACTGACCTGTCAAAAGGAGGAAGCCCAAATGCCTAATGACTCTCTTGACCTCCTAGGACACTGGATACTCCAGAAGGGGAAGCTACACTAATAAGGTTGGGAGCTCTCCTGATACGTTATATCTCATTAGAGTGCAGAGTCTTACTGAATGGTAATTAAGTTGGCATTACAGGTAGAGAGAACTCTGATGTCTAGAAATACTTTCTCGTTTTATTCAGTGGGTGAGGAGTGGCTCTCCAGGGCTCTCTTGTGACTCTTAAGAAAACAGCAGACAAAGGAGGCTTTTATAGGGTAAAGGAACAAGTAAAAACTCTTCGTGAAACTTGATGAGGATGTATTTGCAATACATACGTGTATTAGATTGTGTGTGTGTGTGTGTGTGTGTGTGTGTGTGTGTGTGTGTGTGTACCCAGTTAGGCATTTATGGCTTTAAATTTTCAGCTGCCTCTGATTACCTTATTAGTTCAGATAGGCCTCTTTCAGACTGCTGGAGAGAGGCTTTGAAGTTGTGAATGAGACCATGAAATAGACAAGCCTCTGGGGGCTGGGAAGCAGCTGCCAGCTGGGGTGGGGAGTGGGGGTGTCTGGAAGGCTCCTGTCTTTATCTTTAAGGCTCCTGTCAGCAATAACCAGGCTTTAGGTTGTATAAACAGCAGGCAAACCAATAAAAAATATCAAACTGTTCAAAAGAATGGACTGCAGAAAGGCATGGCCCCCAGCAACCTCCCAGCTGCTCCATCATACTCTCCTTTGCCACAGTCCTGTCCAGCTCAGCCTTTTCCACAGCTATGGGGAAGGACACATGGTTCACAGGTTACAGCATCAGGTTCTGTAGGAAATGCTTTTGCCATTTCTGTTTTCAATGTTTGGTCGATTGAATGGTGTTTTCTTCCGACTGTGAATGTGATTTTATGTAATGAATTTAAGGATCTGCAGATGACCACATCCTAGTTTACATGGCCCTAAATTCAATTTTAATTTTTTTTTTTAAAAATAAGACAAGAAGAGAAGGCCCAGGGAGAGGAGGGGCCTCTGAAGATGGAGGCATTCATCAGGGTGAGGAAGTCACAAAGCTGCAAGGAGTGATAGGAACCAAGAAGTTGGAGGACACAAGGCAGACATCGCTTTTAGGGTGTGTGGAAGAAGTGTCATTCTGCCCAACACCTTGATTTTGGGTTTTTGGACTTCTCAACTAGGAAAGAGAGACTCTTGTTTTAAACCACCTAGTTCATAGGTCATTTGTCATAGCAACCTTAGGAATCAGACACACTTCTGGGAGGTCTCTTCAGTGAGCATCTTTGGTCCCGAAAGATAACACTCCGGATATAGCCGTGCATGGCTGCTGTGTTCTGGTCCTTTGTGGGACCATCTTCCCTCCTCCAGTACATTCTGATGCTAGGAATAATTCTACAAGTAACAATGTAGCAATGGCTGTGAGTGCCAAGCATTGTCTTCCTTACACAGACGCACGCATGCACGCACGCATGCACACATGCACACACACACACACACACACACACACACACACACAGACACACGTTTGCTCTCTCCTTTCCCCCTCCCTGCTTCCCTCCCCCTCCCTCTCTGAAAATGGAGGTTTAGAATAGTGTAATCATTTGCTCAGATACACTGATGTAGAAGATAGGGCCAAGGGTCACACCAATATCCATCTGACTGTGCACTCAGTTACGCTGCTGGGATGAGAAGATAAGCCACATTTTAGACTCCTGGCCTTGCGTGGTACAGTTGTGCTCTAGCATGTTCTGGCCACCAGGTGGTGAGTTAGGGAGGAGGTAGTCTCATGTGAGAAATACAGCCTGGCAGGAAGAATGTAAGACCCATAGGATGTTGAGAGCACGGTGGAAACAGTATCAGGCAGATGGCTTATCTTGACGCGATGTATCCCGAGGAGTGGACTGGAAATCCAGCTCTCTTGGGCCTGGGAGATGGCTGTGCAAGAGTAAGGGCTGGTGTTCGAATCCCCAGCACCCACGGGGTGTGGTGGTTCTACCTGTGCTCAAGTCCACTGCTCAAGTGAGGCAGAGATGGGATCCCTGGGGCAGGCTGGGTAGCTAGGCTAGCTGAATTGAGCTCTGGGTTTGTTAGAAAGCAAGCCTCAGTATGTGAGATGGAGAGCAATGGAGGAACACACACACACACACACACACACACACACACACACACCAGCATGAGTGTGAATGCCTGCACTCATGTGTACCCACATACATGTAAACATATATTAAAAAATCCACACCACATACACATATAAAAAGAACCCCCTTAATCCTTACAGTAAACCTTCAGTTCTTAGCCATTTTTATGGTAAGCATTGCTCTTAAGGCTTTTTTAAAGATTTAGTTAATTTTTGTATGTGTATGTGTATTTTCCTTTCATGCACAGACATGTGCACTGCATGTCTGCCTGGTGCCATGGACCCCCTGGAACTGGAGTTGCAGACAGTTGTGAGCTGACACCTGGGTGCTGGGAATTGAACCCCAGGTCCTCTACAGGAGTAGCTAGTGCTCTCAAATGCTGAGCCGTTTCTCTGGCGCTGGCTTTAATAATGTACTCCTTTGTTGTGAACTAGGTGCTCCATTAGCACAGGAGGTATGATGTAGAAGTGCTTGGTATTCAGACAAAGGTAAGGTGTTGACTGAGAGAAGGGCGGAGAGGAAGAAAGGATGAGAGCCTTTGTCTCCGGGAAGCTCCGGGTTGCTAAGATTGTCAGGATGGTGAAAGGCTCAGAGGGTAAAGGTGTTTGCTATCAAGCTTGATGACCTGAGTTTTAATTCCTGGGACCCATGTCGTGGAGGGAGAGAGCTGATTTCCTCAAGCTGTCATCTGACCTTCAAACAAGCAATGTGACACACATGTGCTCCAGTGTAGGCACATACGTGTGTGTATGGGCACACACTCAAAGTAAATGTAACGGAAAGAAGAAAGAAGTGTGTCTTTGGAGCCTTAGGGTGTATGAGAATGTATGGTGGAAGCTCTTCTCAGGGGAGAGGCGGAAGGCCAGACGTTAGAACAGGCCCGGAATGTAGTGTTCCTGGTGTGCAGTAGGAATGGGGTCACGGGGCACCGTGCATTTGGAGCATGGCAGCAGCGGCTGAGGATGGAGGCCAAGGAATGCTTGACTTTGAGATGCAGGGTTATGGCCAGGGAGGCCTGGCATGCAGCTGAGTACGTTTTTGGTGTCTGTGTGTCTTATTCTCGCTGATCTCATCACCGCAGTTAGGGCAGGGAGGGCTCAGCTGGCAGGGGGGCATGGCACATGCAATGTCAACGGAGTGATGAGATCCTTGGTGCGCTTTTTACTTCTGACCACAGTATTCCCTCCACCGGGGTTTATCAACACCTTCTAATTCATTAGGAGCACTAGGCAGACAGGTTTCAGGCCAGGGATAGACGTAGCTCAGCATGTAGCGTTTGCTTTGCATGTACAAGGCCCTGACTTTGATCTCCAGCTCTGCACACAAGAGGAAGAATCAGACAAAAAAGCCGGTTTCTGCTGATGGAGAATCATTTTCTGTCTCTGTGCTGCTTGGGCCCTGCATAGAGGTTTCTTATTACCTTCAGGCTAAGGGAAATAGAGTTAATGTGTTGCCTCTTTCCCCCTGGTGGAAGAACGTCTCCATCTTGTGGTTGCTTGCTCCTAGCTTTAGACTAAAAGCATAAGTCGAAAGGTCCCAGCTACTCTGGTCTCTATCCTTGCTGTCATGTTGGTTTCTGAACAGGCAGGACTGGCCAATCTCTCCTCTGCTGACTCTAGTGACCTGCCGTCCACAGTTCACTTTCAGCATTTCAGAGTCTTCTCAAAATGATTGTTTCCTTTGTTCCTCCAAATAGTTTTTTTTAAAGGTTTTAAATAGTGCTCACTAATTATATATAATAATGGCTTTCATTATGGCATTTTATACATGTATAGATTTTGGTCATATTCTTCTCCTACCACTCTCTTTTGTCCCGCTACCAAGTAGTAGGTGAAACTCTCCTTCCCAAGAGGTTGCTGTGTGTCTGTCTGCCTCTCTCACTGTATGTCTTTGTGTCTCTCTCTGTGTATGTCTTTATGTGTCTCTTTCTGTATATATGTCTCCGTGTGTATTTGTGTGTGTAGTCTCTCTGTGTGTTTGTTTCTGTTTGCGTGTGTCTGTGTATGTCTGTGTGTGTCTGTGTGTCTCTGTGTTTATGGCTGTGTATTTGTATATGTGTCTGTATGTGTGTATGTCTCCGTGTGTGTATGTGTCTGTGTATGTAGGTCTGTGTCTTTCTCTCTTTGTGTCTCTATGTATGTGTCTCTATGTATGTATGTCTATATATATATGTGTCTGTGCATGTATGTATCTTTATCTCTGTGTGTGTGTGTCTGTGCGTGTGCCTGTCTCTTTTCTCTCTCTCTGTGTTGGGTATGTGTCTGTGTCTGTGTGCCTCCTAATACATTTCATTAGTGTTTTTGCAGGAACATGATGAGAAATTATTTATGAGAGTATGGCGTCTTTACTAGTGATTATATCACTGAAGAAAATGGCCCTTTGTGTCCCAGCAACCATTACCTGCCTAAAGGTCTTCAGAAAGACCCTCCTCCTGCCAGTCATTAGCTGCCTATAAATCCCCTGGGGTGCCATATATGCAATGTGATATGAGGGAATTACTTTTAATTTGAAAGTGAGGGAGTTTGATCAGCTACACCTGAGCCTAAAAACCTTCTGATGCTCTTACCTTCAGATTAGCCACCTTTATATCCTGCTCTGCCGTGTACCAATTTCATAAGCGTCGTAGAAAACAGCAGGTGAATGACAGCAAAAGCTGGCCCAAGTGACTTGGTTGGAACAGGCCGGTGGAATGTATCTAGATGGTTTTCTTTGCGTTATGCTCTTGTTCTGTGTATTTCTCCAGCTCATGCAGGCTGAGGTTAGGATCCTCCAGAAGCTGAACCATAATGTTATGATTACTACTTTGAGAAATTAGAGAACTGCCAATATTGAACATAATTTGAGGGTATGGTTGATGTTGATGCTGCATACTACATTAGAGTATGAGCTGATTTTTGTCTGCATAAGGAAAAAAACATCCATTAAATATAATGAAATTGATTTTAAGATTTTAATGCCAGATTTGCTTTTATAACATGTATAAATAGTTCGAGACATATAAAGTGCTATTAAAGCCAATGTGGTCATGTACACCTTTAGTTGTAACATTTGGGAGACCGAGGCCCGATTGTCATGAGTTCAAGGCCAACCTCTGCTATACAGAGACTGGATAGAGGATTTGGAGTGGTTATTTTATTTGCATAGACTTATGTAAAAGGAGTGTGTTGGTGAATAGGCTGCATTCCTGGAGACAGTGGCTTGAAGCAGGAAGTGCTAAGGCAAGTCCTTGATTTATATGTGCCAATACATTTCTGTGCTGATTTCTCCATGAAAACGGCTCAGGAGGGCTAGGGATATAGCTCAGTTGGCAGAGTGCTTACCTACCATGCGTGAAGCCCTGGGTTCGATTCCCTAGTGTTGCTTAAGTTGAGCAAGGTGGCACATAACTAATCCCAGTGCTTGGGAGGGAGGAAGATCAGGAGTTCTAGGTCATCCTTAGCTCTTCGGGGAGTTTGAGGCCACCCTGAGGTAGAGACCCCTCTTCTGCTATTTGTGGAGTAAATTAAACAATGGGTAGGTAGGGGTGCTGGGAAGTGTAGGTGGGACGTTAATTAGTGACAAGGGACGTTATTACTGACAAGTGAAACTTAAAATTCTAGAGCCAAGGACTTGTAATGCTGTTTGGTCATGGTCATTATGCTAAGACTGTACCATTTAAAAGTAACCAGGCAACATGAAGCCAGGATAAAGTAGGTAAAGCTTTTGAGGTTTGGAATTACAGACTGCTTTGCAGCCAAGTCATTTTAGAATACGGGTTAAGTATGGTTGTGAGATCGGATGTTAATACATGTATGCATGCATTAGCCCCTGAGCTCCTTGCACATAGAAGTAGCATAAACGATTGTCAGGGCATTCCATGTAAAACACAGAAACGAGCATGTCGTCTATCAGTGGGTGATTTGAGCGCCAAGTGACATTTGGCGATGGTTAGCCATATTGCTGATTGTTACAGCCTGGGGAAAGGTACGAGGGTCATGTTGTGGGTAGAAGGCAGGGCTGCAGCTAAGCATACTGAGATGGGTAGGGTTATCCCAGCGTAGTCTAGAATCACTGGGACGGGAGTCTCAGTGAGGGATTATCTAGGTCAGGTTGGACTTAGGGCAAGTCTATGAGAAGACCCACCCATGGTAGGTGGCACCATTCCCTTGGCAGGGGATTCTGGACTGTGTAGGAGTGGAGAAAGTGGGCTGACCAACAGCAAGCATGCCTGCATTCATTGTTCTCCTCCTGATTATGGAAGAGTTAGATCATCGTTGACCACATGGCAAGTTTGAGGCCAGCCTGGGCTACAAAATGACAGCCTACTGTCAGGTTTCCAAGTCCATTAAGCATACACCTAATGAATCTTGCCTGAACTCACTTACAAAAGCCACACAATAAAGAAACTCTTAACTTGTTAAGACATTGGTCAAAGCCAGGCACAGCAGCTCACGCCTTTAATCCCAGCGCTTGGGGAGGCAGAGACAGGCAGATTGCTCTGAGTTTGAGGCCAGCCTGGTCTACAAAACAAGTCCAGGACATCCAAGGCCAATCCTGTCTTGAAAAAGGAAACAAAAACAACAACCAGGCTGGAGAGATGGCTCAGCAGTTAAGAGCACTGGATTCTTTTAGAGGTTCTGAGCTTAATTCCCAGCAACCACATGGCAGCTCACAACTATCTGTAGTGGGATCTGATTCCCACTTCTGATGTGTATGAAGACAGAGCATCCATATACATAACATACATGAATGAATAAAATTAAAAAAAAGAAAACGCTTGAAGAAAAACGACATTGGTCAAATATGCTTGATCAGTTTCCTGATGCTTATTGATAACGAAGCTAAGGCAAAGTTATCTGTCTCACATATACTTAGCTTGAAGGTTAGAGTTGGTAGTTTTTTCTTTGTTTTTACCAGAGTTTCCCATTTTATGTGAAAGAATATTATGAATTTCTGTGGAAGGAAAGAGTTGGAAAATTGGGGTAATTCCATTATTTCATTTACTCCTCACAGATGTTGTGAAATGTATCATGTTGGAATGATTGTAAAGGGTGGAAAAAGCCTTTGAAGATCCTTTGTGGTTGTGTTGGTTGGCTTGAGAGTTGCCTCCTTTCCCCGGACATCTGTAACTCACTTGGTAGGACCTCAGATGCTGCCCTTGGTGGTCTCAAGTTTCTCATTACGAGGAGCAGGAGCCGACACATGCTAAATCTGTTTTCACACTTGTGAAGTTGTCGTTAATGCTGGGCTGCTATCTCAAGCGTAGCTCATTCTCGCGAAGACTGATGCCATTGCGCAGTGCTTAGTTTGTATCAAGCACTGTGCTAAATGCTGCTCGTGAACTGCCCATCTTGTCTTTATCAGAGCACATCGAAGTCAGTGCTATTATGTACATCTTAGAGGTAGGAACCATGCCTGGAGAGGTTAGGCGGTTTGACTCTAGTTATGTAGCCAGGGAGTAGGAAGGCCTTGAGGGATCAACACTCCTGTAGCCTTTACTGCTTGCAAAGGAGGAGTTAGGATGAGGAAGTGCTCGAGTGGATATCACAGAGAAATCTGACCTTAGCGTTCAACTCCAACAGCGGAGTATGACGAGACCATCCCTTGGAGCTTGGCAGGGGGAGAGAAGACACCTGATGGTAGAAGGGTAAAACTTTAAAAGACAGACAAGCAAACCAACCTTGACACTGTTCAGTCAGCGTCCCCTCTTTGCCAGCACTGGGGCCAGGATGCAGGACCACAGATGTGCACCATGAGCAGGTTGCTCCAGTCCATCTGGCTTCTGTAGTCCAGACCTCTGTGCTCCATGTGCTGCTGTTTGTACCCTCCCACCATCTGGGCTTGTGGGAGCTCCGGGCATCTGGACACCAAGTTCATGGAGACATGTGTCCGTATCCAGGAAACTGGGGGAAGCGAGAAGCGATTTGGTCTTATCTTCTCCCTTCTCCTTTCCTCCTTGCCCTCCATATGTACGTATGTATGTGTTTGTGTGCTCGAATTCACGCGTACATGAATGTTTCCGTCACTCCCACTGGAGGAGATGGGGAAAGTACAGTCTTCTCCTGTGGATACCTGCAAACACCTGACAGATCTCTGCACCCCAGGGACTGTACTTAGTTAATTGCTCTTAGGCCCCTTTGGTCTGTGAATAGATTCAGTGCAGATGTGGTATTGCTAGCGGTAGCACTGCCAGTGAGTTTTAGGCCGTTTTACTGATGAAACAACTGAGCAAAAAGAGGGGTCAGTAAGGCCGAGATTGCTGAGCTAGCGCCTCAGAGCTTTCTTTCTGCCTGGGACTGCCTGATGTCAACATCTGGACTCACTGCCCTCTTCCATGTTTGTGTCTGGGGCACCTGGTAGTTAACAGGTGTTAGTGGGAAGAGTGGGTGCTGCTTGCAAACACGACCAGGAAGTAGAGCATTGCTTCCCCTCAGTGTGGTGCAGTTTGTGAGGAACTCCAGGATAGTGGCAGGAATCCTCAGTCATTGACGCTTGCCTGTCTGCAGCCGGAAGGATGGCTTCTGTTCACAGGACCTCTGCCCTGTTTGTGTCCCCCGGGTCTGGATTTCTAAGTCTGTAGTTGGGTTTCACAGTCTGCCTTCTGAGCCCATCCAGGAACACTTTCTGAATGTTCCCTGGTGCTGTTTGACTTTCACTTTCTGTGGCTCTTTCAGTCTAATAGTCTCCAAATGCGGCTGACACTGTTCCTGAGACAGAGATGAACCCGAGATGTGCTCCAAGCACCGGTGCTGGCTCTGTGTGGGCGCTTTTGGTACGGCTGTGTGGACTGTGTGACTTCTTTGTGTTTCCAAGTTTTCTTAATCTAAAGTATGAGAAGCTTGAAGAAATAGGTAATCTAATTCTATAGTTCCTGGCCATACTTTTTAAAATATGGAGGCTCTGTGAGAATGTGCTAAAAATACACATCACACACATTAACACAGACAATTTGTTACACAATGCCAAGGGATGCAGAGGACCCGTGTCCTGTCCAAGCAATTATCCCATATATAATGGCTATGTTCTTTATTGGGTCTTATCCATCTTTGACAAGCTGTGTGTTTTAGTCAGGCTTGCTACTATGACAGGGTTGTTTATTTGAGGGTAGAAATATTTGCTTTGGCTCTCAGTTTCAGAGGTCTTAGTCCATAGCCCTCTACTCTGTTGATTTTGCGATGAAGTAGAATATCATGGCCGTGGTAGAGGCTGCTCATCTCTCTCTTCAGGGTCTCCCTATGTATCACTAGCTATCTTGGAACTTGCAATGTAGACCAGGCTGGCCTCAAATTTACAGATACCCACTTGCCTCTGTCCCCACAGTGCAGGGACTAGAGGCGTGCCACCAAACCCAGCCCAGTCCTCACTGAGTCTTAGTCCAGTCAAGTTGCCAAAACTTAAATGTGCTGTAGCATTTTATGAAAAAGTTCTTTTTTAATTACAAAAGGCAATAAAGGTAGTCATATTAAAAACTGTAAAATGTACAAACTTCCCAGGAAGGCTCTGAAGTAAATGAGGAAGTTTTAGAATTAGTATTGATGCTAATGAAAAGATTTTGACCACTCCATACTGGAGGGGTTCTGGTTTTTTCTTCCCTCCCTGCCTTTTGAGCAGTTACCCTATTAGACCTTCATCTGTATTGAATTCATAAAGTGTGTGAGAGCCCCTATCCCTTGGAGGAATTACGAGAGAAAGGGTATATTTCTGGTGAAATTTTAATATCAACAGGAATTTTGGGTAATTATTTTTCAGTTTTACTTTAAATAAAGGTAATTGGGAAAGCTCTTGGGAACTGCATTTCACAGAAAAACCAACCCGAGGCCATCTTTATTCTTCCCCATTGGCCTTGGAATTGCATATGGCAATTATTCTCAAAGTCCACATTTTCCTTGAGTTTATTGTTTCTCACAGTCTTCA
This sequence comes from Psammomys obesus, assembly GCF_907164565.1. NCBI lineage: Eukaryota > Metazoa > Chordata > Mammalia > Rodentia > Muridae > Psammomys > Psammomys obesus. Next base: position 38,734,708 of record NW_026585644.1, read on the forward strand.
TCATCTTTCTACCCGACCCTCCCAATGAACACGGGCTTGCCGCTGGCAGCGTCTTTCTTTTCTTTCCTGTGTTGAAGACTGAACCCAGGCCCCTGAATTCGCTGGGCACATCCTAAACACTGCGTTACTCCTGCAGTTGCTACGTTTTGTTCTGCGTTGTGCCGATGCCGTCTACCCTTGAGAGGCTGTTTCACAGATGCTGACTCCTTTTCTCTGAAAGGAGGCTTCGGTGCCTTTTAAATTCCATTCCAGTGCCAGGTGGAAGGTAGGAAGCTTCCGGGTGAGAGGCAGGGGCCAGACCCCGTGGGATGCAGAGTGCTGGAAGACACGTGGTGCCCACGCTCACTCTATAGACTTTTTCTCAAGTGGAACATAGCTTTCAACAAACTGGCGTTCTGTTCATAACATTCTAACCAGTCTCTGGTGCATTTGAATCAAGCCTTTGTTTCATGGACGTGTATTTTCAAAGGGAAATATATGAGCAAAATCAAATATTTGATTTACAGCAGCTAAAATGGTTAAACCCAAATGCTCCTGGTTTGCGGCTGCCCCTCCCATTCTCTTGCCCCTGTCCTCTTTCATGAGATACCTTGTTGCTTAAGGACCCTGGTGGGATTTTGTTTACTAGCTGGGTGGAAACAGTTGAAAATAAATGTAGTTACAACAGAATACTTCTGCAACATTTTCTTGGCCATCTTCCCCCGCCCCCCCAACTTTGGCAGCTAGGATATGCCTGCTCAAAACATTATTTTCTATGTTTTTCCTTCGTGGGCTCTGCATTTCCCAGTGTGAGCACTTCCAAGTTGTTTTATACCTTCCACTTTTTAATAAGAGCATGTTTAACACACACACACACACACACACACACACACACACACACACACACACA